>NW_020799105.1:2456496-2478542 GCF_003259725.1 Athene cunicularia
GGGCCCTGCGGTGGCGGGTGGGGCTTGCGCTGGCGGGCGGGGTCGCGTCGCCGGGGAGGATCGTGACAGCCGCGCCGGGCGCCCGCGGGGTGGGAGGGCGAAGCTTGCCGAGGTGCGGCGGTGGGAGCGACTGTTGGGGGCTGCGGCGGCCTTCAGGTGCCCTTGTTCAGGGGGAGCGGAGCTAGGGAGTGACAGGCGCGGCCAGGGCAGCCCCACGCCGCGTAGGAACGGCGGGGCAGAGGGTGCCGGCTCATCAGCGGGCCTATGGCGGCCGTACCCAGGGAGCATTTCTCCGTTGGAGAGTTTAAGTAGACATACTCCACGTGGGGATGGGAGGCTGAAGCGCGGCTTTCGGCAGTACTTAGAGGGAGACCCATGCCCAGGGCTACTGCCCTTCCCGAGAAACTACTAGTCTTCTTTTCAGGATCCCCCTCCTCTAGTCTTGGCAATGGCTTGTGAAGTCCTTCGCCTAGGAGCAGCCGCGGACAGCAGCTCTGCAGCCAGCCAGGGTGATGCTGGTAGTGTTTGCTGGGAGCGCGCTTGTTGGAGGTAGCCCTTTGCTCCTCACAGCCCACAAAACGCCTTCCCCACAAGGGCCAGCCGTTGCGGAGCACTGGGGCCATGGCACACTGCCCTGCAAACCTCTGCAGGGCTGCTCTGCCATTTCTCACAACTCTTTGAAGCTCTGAACGTATTACACCTAACATGCTCTCCTGTTTTTACCCCAAAAAGACCCACAGACACATGGCAAAATCCAGCAGCATGGCTGACCCACAGCTGATCTGATAGCTTGTACACCATCTAATGAGGTTTGCTGCCTCTTTCAGACAAGTGCCACAGTCTCTCTCCAGTTGCCTAAGCTCCATTTTTACCTTCCTGTCAGCTCCACCAGAAGACTGCGTGTCTGGTCAGGAGAAGCAGTAACCCTCAGAAAGCTTTCTTACTGCTGTCCTGATCATAAATCAGACATCTTGGAGAAAACAGGCTGTTCTGCAGCAGTCACTGCACACTGCAGCAGGAATCACTGAGTCACCAGTGCAGACCACTGCTGGGCCAAGGAACTGCAGGATAGGCATTTTTGACAGTCATAGTTCTCCCTTGCTTTACATGTATTATAACATCAGAATTCTTCAAGAAAGTAAAAATATTTTACAAATACAAATTTTATTTGAATAGTAAGAAAAATAATCATCCAACACTACCAGTTTACCAGAACACATGGTACAACAGTAATTTTCCAGGTTATTAATAAGAGAGCAGATTAACAGCAAAGCCCAGCATAATGCCAGTCAGCACCTGCTAGTTATATCAAAAGATAAGCAACTGATATTTTTTTTTGGTGTAAGTCCAATATTTTCACATTACAACACCCAACAGGTTAGTATGTTTCATTTTGATATTTTTAAATAAACACTTGGCATTCCACAGGGGATGTGTATTGATGAATCAAAAAGGAAAATCACATGCTGAGACAATAAATAGCAGTAGGGAAAAAAAACCTTAGTGTATCTTATTGTGCATGGGAACATATATCGGGAATATATAGAAGTCTGATTAAGTAAAAATAGATTGTGGCATGAGTTGTTCGTTATTTAAAGACATTTATTATTCATACCCATAGTATAAATCCATTCTGAATAAAAGTTTAATTACATGAGACATCAGCTTTTTACCTTTTTTTTTTTCTTTTAAAGATTAATGTTTTAGTCATGGTTTGGCTTTATTTTTAGCAATCCAGGAAAGTACTTACTGCCTCACCCTGAGCAAAAAAAAAAGCAATGAATCACTTGCTTTGTGAGACAAAGCAGAGACAGAATCTGAGCCAGACAGCAGCACACAAACTCCTCTGCATTAACATTCCAGGCTTCTGTAGAAACAGCCTCTCACTCTCACTTGTATAACCATGTCTTATTTCCCACAGCATATCTGTTAAAGCTTAGAGCACCTAGAAAGGCACCCCTTCAGTCCTGCAATAGCAAGCCATCTAAATTATTTTTGACCTTTCTTAGGTCTCATACCATTCAGTGCACACACACCCTATGCAGGTGTATTCACTCCAAATGGGCTGATTTTCTGTTGAAAATAAGCAGCGCTTGGTTTTTGTGCCACTTGCTTTGCAACTATTACACTTTGTTTGAATATACCCATGTATATGCATAACTGACATCACAGAGTCTTGTTCTACTGGTGCATTTGGAAAAAAAACCCACACACATCATTACATAAGTTTACTGCCATTTGAAAACAAACTCTGCTTATCTCTCCATACATTATCATCACAAGTAATGTATGTGATCAACAAAAAGAGAGCAAGTGGATACAGTGCCTATCAGTGTCCATCAAACATCTTAGATAAGTTTATGTTAACTTCTAACAGAAACTGAAGTCATTGTCTGTCTTTCCCCTCCAGATGCAGACCTTCAAGTTGAAGACTCAGTGGAAAAGAAACCTTAGCAAAAGTATAGCAATGAACAACTAAGTAAAATAGGACTACTCATTCTGAAACAAGTTGACCTAAGGGATATAGCAAAGATTATGAAAGTATAACCAGCAGGAAAAAGGTGGAAAATAGTTGAAGCTAGCAGGAAACAAGTTCAGAACAAGCAAAGCAAAGGGATTTTTTCCATCAAAGGAATGCCATTCAGTGGAATTAACTGCCACAAGAAGCTAAGTGTTTAAATGGACTCCGGGGGAAACTAGACAGGTCTGTGTAAGAGAAATGCCATGAGGATTGCTAATTACTAATCCATTCAATCATTATGTATGGCTGTATGGCCTCTCTGGAGTCAGAAAATCCCCCAACTACAAATGGAGGTATCATTTAAGCTTACCCTTTTTTTTTTTTTTTTTTTTGGCACACACTGCCTAAATAAGTGCTTAATTCATCATCTCAGAAGCAGGAATATTATGCTAGCTACACCTCTTGTTTGATGCCATGCAACTGCCTTTATGCAAACCAGGCATCTGGAAAGCCCTAGGAGAGCAACCGGGTCAGGCCCATAACTGCCAGCATCCTTTAGCCTGACAGAATTAAAGCCTTTTAATTTTTTTTTTTTCCCAAGCACTTTTATATAGTTTTCTTTCAGTTTAGCTTGAATGATTAGGAAGAAGTTTAACTTAAACCAGATACAAAGATACACTTCAACAGGTCAACACAGAAGCCAACACATTTAAATCACCTGAATCAGATGCATACGCAGATAATCCCTTAACTCAGAAGAATATCAACGAATAGTAGCCTGTGAGTTTAGAGCTGAGAAGGCAAGCAGAAAACAAGTTTGAGAAAGCCAACGAGGAATCCACTCGTTTGCAGGCCCTACTAAAGCTAATGGAGAGACAGAGTACCCTACAGCTACATAGCTAACGAAAGCTGATTGCCCGCAGTTCTACAGCCAAAGCAAACTAAAAATCCAGTCCTTCTTGTTATGATCTGTGGATGCACTGTGCACTCTTCCAGTGCATGTTCAATGCTAAGGCACCCTATTCTCAAATAAACAGTGAGAGGGATGTAGAAAAGTTCTATTAAAGAGCAAGAAGAAAATGAAATGAAAACTAACCCACACAGAAGAGCCTGTACTTGCTTCTTACAGATTTATCTTTGGTTGACTGTAAATTCTTTCCCTTCTTCTTTCTGTTGCAGTTTCCATTGTCTCCAGATCTTTTTTTTTTTTAATCTTCAGTAGCTTAAGGAATAAACAACTTTTTAACAAAGCTAACTATTACCCGATAAACCTACAAACCTTCAAGTTTCCTGACACCCTGAAATAGGCTTCATTCCTTGGAGGAGACATGTCCTGGAAAGGGAGGAGTAATCAAGTAATCAGATGCTGATTTGTAAGCAAAACACAAACATTCATGCAAAACTCACTGAGAAACTCGAAGAGATATGCCCAGTGTTCCTAAATCACTTATGTGGAGCAATAGGTTTGAGTGATTGGTGCAACAATTCTTACCTGAATTAAATATGAGAACAACTACTCATTTCTGCTGTATTGTTGGCATTTCTGCACATGGTGCAGACTATAGCAGTTACTGTGTCAGACAGATACATGACACAGTTTTAGAGGTTAAAAATTCTTCAGTTATATCAAGTTTTTCATAAAAAATTGAATGAGGATTACATGCCTCAGAAAACTCAGTGCATTTTACAACAAAGAAATTACACTGCAGAGCAGCAGACCTCCAAGACTTTACTCACCTGGCTGAAAACAGTTTGCCTGCATAAAACTGATTCCTTCTCTCATTGTAAAGCTTGACCTGGTGAGGGACACAGGTGCACAAGAACAATGAACAGTGAACAACGTTTTTATGGCCTTGTCTCTCACCGAAGCCACTCCAGGGTTAAGCCTAAATTTTGTAAATAACACTGTAAAGGTGTGGGGGGAACAAAGTAAAGCTGAACCATGGAGGAGGAGGAACACCTGGAAGGCTGTGGCCAAGCCATTGCAAGTGATCTACTGTTGGAGAGCGGCTTGCAGAGAGCAAGGCCATAGCTCCCTGCAGGAGCTGGTCACAGCCACCTGAGGTAAACAGAGGAAAAAACCCAGGGTACAGTTATGCTAACAAGGAAGGAGATTCAGGGCTCAGTGATGCTAACAAGGTCTGTTATGATAACAAAGAGAGAAGTTGTGGCACATTATGGCCTTGGGGGTGATTTAAAAACAGCCCTGGGAAAGAAGCAGACCAGAAGAAGGAAGATGTTGTGACATGCCTGAGATGCCACAAGGGGCTGGGATATTATAATGTAACCTTTTACATGTATCCAATAGATTTGTGAGTAGTATGCATGATTATTGTAGAGTGCTTATATAAGGTGTGATTTCTTTCAATAAAGTTGAAGCTTGCTCTATCATTGACATTGAATGAGCTGCTTGCTTCCTCCACCCGCCGCAATCTACTGTGTTCAGAAGTGTTTGACAGGGGGCTTGGGGAGGGGTATGGACAACAGTTTACCCCCAGACAAATCCTTCCCTGACATCACAGCTTTTTACATTATTTATAGGGTGTCTTTATTATGATCAGAGTATTCTGATGATGGTCTTTATTGTAAACCGCTCTGGATTCACAGCTCCAAACCTGAAAGCATCTGTACAGTAACAGCACATGTTGTTGGCCATTTGGTTTTTGAGGGACTAAGTTTTCTTCAACAAATACACAGTGTAAAAATCTTAATATTTGTTGTCATTCCAACCTGCCGTTCAATCACTTTCTCTGTGAAGGTCTTTCTTAAGGTCGCCTCTCTTAGGGTGCCTGTTTGTAGCAAGCTTTACAACCTAGCAAGTGATGGGAGGCCATTTGCAGCACCCAAACTGGAGGGTTTTCAGGCTGCTGTAACCTGAGCTCCTGCCCCAAATGGCCTCGGACTTCGAGGAAGCTGCAGCTGGGGACAGGCTGGCTGAGGTCTGACACGAGGGTGTGCCTTGGCTCCTTGGAGGCTGTCCCCGCTGGGTAGGTAAGGCAGGTTGACTTGGGGTAGGGCCACACTATGGGACATGGGTCTTTCAACAAGTGAAAACAGCGGATTTCTGAAAGCAGACATGTTAGGGGTAGGTCGGTGGTGCTAAGCAACAGGACAAGGCTGAGCTAGTCAGCAGGGCCCTGCACCATGCTGCAGTGGTCCTTTTTTGGTTCTAGGTGCACCATTCAGCTGCAGTGGGTGGATGTGATGCCCGTGACCCCTGAGCGAGCTCAGAACCAGCTATCACTTACCTGTAAAGAGTGTGGGGTGGCCTCAATTTCATCCCATAGGTATATAGGAATAAAGTGCCTGCTGTACATGTCTGCTCTATTCTTCGGACCCAGCAATCAAGACACATATTGCTGAACAATTAATTCCCTGGCTGCTGCCTTTCAGGAGTGCAGGCAGTGGAGGGCAGGCTTTCCCGGCTGGCTGAGCACTGCCATGTCAGGTTGTAGGAGGGAAACTGAACTGTTGATACTGAGACAGAGCCCAGACTTTGGAGAAAAAAAAAAAAAAAAAAAAAAAAAAAAAGGAGAAAGGGAAAGAGGGGGGAGTTGGGTTTCTTTCCACCGTCTTTGTAAAAGCAAACTGACATCCTGTGTTACACTGAGGCCTCGTTGGTAGCTGCCACTCCACATCCTCTGGAGAAACAGCCAGTTTCGATGGAGTTGACCTAAAATCGATTGATCTGTGATCAGCTAGAGTTTCACCTGAGCAATCTGACACAACTGGTTATCTGGGAGGAAAGGCTTATCTTGATAGGACAAACCTGCTATAAAACCTACAAGAAGTGATTTATCTGCACATATATTTTGACAGCTCTCATGCTAACAAATGCAAAAGTAGTGAATGAATTACCTTTTCCACCTGCATGATTTCCTTGGAAGACTGTATAGTCCACACACTCATGTGACATGGGCATGTGCAAAGTGAGCAACCTTTGCCAACATATGTGAATTCTATAGTCCTTAAAGGCTTCACATTTTCATCTGAATATAAATTGTTAGAGCACAAAAATAAGGACCTGTGTGGTAATCTATGCTCTCTCTATGGCAAATTTTCCCTCTTTTACAGAAATTTGACTATATATGTGTACAATCATGTTCTACCTAGTTGTTATGTGCTCGTTGCAGGTCTCAGTGCAGCAGGGCTGATGATAGTGATTCTTATAACTAGGTCTGACTAACAACCCTCAGTAAACGGTCATATTTTATTAACAAATTATTTCATTGACTCCTTTTTATTTACTCATAATGCAGGTTCTAGTCCAGAAATTTATATCAGCCTGAACATTTTTTCAAAAGTTTTGATTAAAATTCTCAGTGCTTTATAAGGGAAAAATGCTGTACCCAATTGAAATAGTTCTTGTAAAGGTTTAATTGAGAAAACTCTGTGCTTATTATGTGTAAACAGGTATTTCAGATATCACATGGAAGGAATGCCTTTTGCTGTCTAGTAAAACTCACCCATTCAATCTATAAACTACAGAAGGATCTCCCATGGTACAATTTGGCAATTGATTTCTCCAAAGGGTGTATTGATGGAGCACACTTAATCACTGCACTTAATGTAATTGGTCTAAGCCATCTCCCAGGAGCAACTGTGCATACTTCATCCCACAGCTGAAGAAGCGGGATGAGATTTCTTATAAGATTTTACCTCTGTATTGTAAACCTGACTGTGATTCTGAAGCAGAACAGAAAGTCCCCACAGGTAACCATTCAGGAGACTAAGAATGCCAAATGCCTCCTATGCTGAGGAGCAAGACAGACAGAAGCATGAGTAAGTATTAACACAAAAGGATAATGAACTTGTGACAGAAACAAGGGCAAAGGTATCTGTTGACAAGAATGAAGATAGTGGGGCTTTACTGCAGATTGACCTGCAGCAATCAGTTAATTTCACTTCTCTTTAAGATTCTTTGCCCTGCTGCAAAAAGGGAGTAATGACACTGACATCTTTTGTAGAGCCCAGGACAAAGGGAATGTTGAAAAAAATTGTCCTGCTTTCCAGCTGTTACCTAACTACAACTTCTCTTTTTTAAAGTCACATTGAAAAACTTGCACACCCAGGTGTAAAACTAACAGAGCATGTAACAGACAGATAAGACATTGCTTAAAAATCCACACAAATAAAAATCCTCTGCATTTAAATTTGACAAGATAGATACAATAAATGTGGCCTATCACAGCCTAAAGAGGCAATATTTTCTGTATACAAACAAATTACTGGGACAAATCATGCACCATTCTAAATAAAACTAAACTACTTCTTAGATGTCCCCTTTTCTTTCTCTTTGGAAGGAAGATGTGTCTAGGCATACCTATTTCATACCTGGAGAATGCATTCACCACATTCTTAGAATTCAGGCATTTAAAAAACTTCTCCTATGCTGTGGTTTGGAGAGACATTTGTCTGGCACTGCTGCATATTTGTTTTAAAATGTATTCCAAATGCTGAGCAATTTCTAAATAATGAAGTGTTAAGATAAATTTTAGATCATCCAAGAGTTCAGGCATAGCAGATGATGGACATACAGACATGCTGCTTTATTAGAGTCCCAAAGAGCTCCATCTCTCTGAGTTGTGACTGGAGAGGTACTGTGTGTTCCTGGTGGTAAGCTAACACAAATAATTTGGACATTCATAAACACACACTGCATGAAGGCTGATCGTTGGATCATGACACAGTTCCTCCTCATTTTTATTGTAGAATCCATTATAACAAAACAATAAATACAACAAGAGTAACATCTTAAAGGTTTTTACCAAAATATAGGACCCCATCTTTTATACCTGAAGCTTTGCTTTAAATATGCACGTGACTACTTTGGGTTAAATATTTGTGTTGGCTTTGTGTGTGTGGTGGGGGTTTTGTTAGCAGGGGAGGGGGCAACAGCACTTGTCCCCTGTTACAAGCTTCTCAAAGCTTCCCTGGCCCCAAGTTGGACCCACCTCTGGCCAAGGCCAAGCCAATTAGCTGTGCCACTGTAATAATGTTTAAGAAGGGAAACCTGAGAGGAAGACTTGGAGTTGTGAGGAAGCATCATGAAGGAGACGCCTGTGCAAACACCGAAGTCAGTGGAAAAAAAGAGTGGGGGTGGTGCGCTGGTGCAGAGGTTCCCCTGCAGCCTAGGGAGGACCCCATGCCTGAGCAGATGCCTGTGCTCAAAGGAGGCTGGGACTCTGTGGGAAGTCTCTGCTGTTGTAGTTAGTTGCTGGGAGGATTGCAAACTGCAGGAGGGGCTCACACCTGAGCAGCTTGGGAAAGAGCTGCAGCTTGTGGGAGGGACTCACACTGGAGCAGTTTGGGAAGAGATGCAGCCCGTGGGAAGGACTCACGGAGAAAGTTCATGGAGAACTGTTTGCCATAAGAGGAACCCCATGCTGGAGCAGGGCAAGAGTTTCTAAAATGTGGTTATACTTCTCACTGTCCTAGTCTGTTAACTGGTGTCATTGTTAGTGTTTGAATTAAACTGATGTTCTTTTTCTTTCCCTAACAAGCCTGTCTTTTGCCCCTGACAGAAATGAGTGAGTCGTCCCTCTCTATCCTTATCTCGATCCTGTTTTATTTTCTCCTTCCCCTTCCTGAGGGGGAAGGAGTGATCAAGCAGCTCTGTGGTGTTCAGTTGCCCTCTGAGCTCAAACCAATGACAGTATTCACAAGCATTAGATGAAAATTGAAATTTACTCAGCTTTACTTCACATTGGCTTTGCCCAAGCACCCATAAAAGCCCAATTTTATTGTATAAATGGCTATGGTCAGAGCATAAAGCTTAGTACACTGTAAGATTAAAAAAGGGCAAATTTTGCAAATTTGTACTTTGATGGAGGAACAGGAAGAAATACTTTTTATATAGGTATCTCTATATAAATGTTTTTTTCTAAATTAGTCTAGACAGTAGGCATCAACCTAGGAAAAATATCAAGAACTATTCTAATGCCAGTGTTACTGTCTATGTGGCCTGGAAAGCAGATGGACATAAGCTTTGTTTCAAAAAGTTATCTTGCATTAGTCAGATATATCAAATGTGACATAAAACTAAGTAGGAGATGCTATTGCTAATAATGACTGTCTTTCAGATAGTGTGATCTGGAGACATGAAAAGCCTGTGTTGGTGAAAATGGATGGTATGTGTTTGCAGATGGGCTCACAGGTGCAGGTCGTGGAAAAATTCCATGTCATACACTTCATCAGTGTGAGTTACGACCAGAACAAAAGATGTATCTTTAGAACAAAGACCTGCAAGTAATGACCCACAAAATACATATTTCTTAAAAATAACTTCACTGAGTACTGGGCAACCAAACAGACCTCTGTCACTTGATGTGTATTCAGAGGTCGACAGTTCAATTAACCCAGCAACAGATTAAAGAAGTCATAAACAATAAGAGGCTAGCTAGGGCATATATAGAGAAATAGCACATGGTTCATTGATCATAAGGAATGATCACAAGGAATGAGTCCTTTCAGTGAGAAAAGTGAGCCTTTACTCCATCTTTGTCATATAGAGATAAGTTTTCTACAAGGATATTTTCAGACCCAGGAGGAAGATTTCCAGGCTTCCATGTAACTTATGTGGTTCAAGCAGAAAACACAACCTTAAGAAATAGAATATAAGAAAGAACTAAAATATATTTTTATACACATTTAAACTCAACATTTCTGTCTTCATTTTGATTAAAACTTAGGTACATACTACATATTTTAAGTTTATGCATATAGTTTAAAAAAAGTGTTTTGAAGCAAGTTGAATATTTTACTGAAATAACTTCCCACATTTAAAAAAAATTATTGGAACACATTATTAACCATAGTGGTTTATACTGGTTGTCTACAAATGTATTATCAAGGTATCATGTACTACAAATGTATTACCAACAGCTTAGTAATGCTTTTTAAGTGACACTGAAGTTGGAATATCATGCTCCTCCACTACATCCAGGGCTCTCTTTGTGTGAATCCACACACTTTTGTTTTGTTAGAAATTTGTTTTGATACTGACATCTGACTTTGTGCATTTCAGTTTACAAAACCAGCTTTCCTTTCTGTTGTGTATTTGCTCTAAATCTGGTTTCTCATGTGTCTTCAGTTCAGTGTGCCAAACTGCTTTAAGATCTCCCACCCCAAGTATTCCTGTGGAAAGGATTAAAAAAAATATATCTTTTTTTACTTCAGCACTTCCATTCTTCTTGCAGACAGGCTTGGTGATTCAACCAAGCCACAATAGTTCTAGTTCTGAGTCAGGCGTGAACTGTTGTGCTTTCTTTATCAGTGCAGTCTCTCCCTATTTCCCCTAGTAATAGAGTTAAAATTTAAAGCTTATCATGAATGAAAGAGAAAGCTATTAATTAGAATAACCTAGATATATTCATTCCTTCCGAGATTTTTTAAAAAACATTATGCTGTACCAAGGTTACAAATAATAGCAGTGAGATTTAGCTATGCAGGAAATCTCATGGTTGGTGTTTGCAATCCTGCATTTCCAGTATTATTAAATCAGTAGATACCCAGAAGTCATCCTTCAATATGCTAGAGTCATCCACCAAAATTAGATATTCATAGAAGAAAGCTGTAATGAGATCAGAAAGTAATCATGTAAGATTTATTATACAGTACACCAAAACAGAAGTTACGGAATAACAAAGATAAAACTTGAAAGATGCTCGTACGTGGAGATCTCTGTTCTGTTTGGCCACAGGAAATATCTCCATCAAGCAGCAGCCTAACCTGCCTCAGCTTGATGACATCATCATCCAGCATTACACCATCACTGAAAATTCAGCCAGCAGCAGTAAACAGAAACATCTACACTTTGGAAAAGTAAACTCCATCAGTCAAGAAGTTAATGGTTTTTTTTTAATCTCCTTTAAGCCAGGAAGGGCAGAATAATCTACCATTTGAAATTCAAACCCTGTGAAATCCAAGCTTTTTGACAGTATCTCAGATTGGGAAAAAGAAGTAATGAAACCCAAAACAACAATCCTAAAATAAAGACAACCTTTGCATTAATAAACTGCAGCTTCAGGCTGTATATCCACCAACACGGTCCAGGACAACTGACTCAGTGATACAATGGGCTTCTACCTTTTTGCGCCATTATATGGCTGTTAGCATTTGTTCGGTACTACATCATAAGATTAACTGCACGAAGTGCCAAATATAGCATGGGTCATACAGTGTACAACTTCATTCCATCCTGGGGGATCTCAGCCGAGCTGCGATCATTCCTGCGAGGGATACACTCTGTCTCCAGGATTTCATGCTTCCAGCACCATTTTCAATATGCTCAGCAGCTTTCTTCTGACACAGACTGCAGTTAAAGTACTTTGAAGTGATGCTGTGGATGCTTTCTGATACATCTGCCTCCTTGCCTTTTCTCTGCAGTATACAACATACCACTCAATATACAGCCTTATGTAGAAGCCTCCATGCTTCTACAACTGGCACTGCCAGTTCATAAGGTTTTTGTGAGCTGACATGTAGACTGCTAGATGTGTGGAATCAAGAACAATTGTGTATGCATTGTTTTTCTCATTTTCCTTCTTTCTTTTACTCAGCTGTTCATTGCAGGCACAAACAGGCAGTTTTACTAGCAGCGTGTTTATTTTCTTTGACTGCAGTCCTGATTTCTTATTGCTCAGGGAATTTATATGTAAGAGACTATGATTTGAAGATACTCTTGTTGTTTTAAATAAGCTATCTGAGAAGCCACATGCGGTATAATAGGTTTGTCTGATTAAGTCCACTGCAATCTTTGGCATGCCTGGGGCTACTTCAGTGCTTTCATTTTCCAGGAGGATGAATTTCAAATGTGCTTTGAAATCCTCAGAGCAGGATACAGATGTTCAAGTGACAAAAGTCAGTGCCCAGTAATCTTAATGTACAAACATTTCTTTTGGCAGGATCCTGGCACTCCAGCTGTTATTCCGATCTGCCGGCTGGCTGTTTTCCATTAATCACTTCTGGCAGAAGAAAAGGCCTTCCAAAGATCCTTCACCTTTGACCTGTACTCAAGCAGCAAAAAGGATGTAGCAACATCCAACATCCATCTTGTGCCAGAAGGGATCTTCAGCCTTACAGAGAGCATGATTCTGAGTTTTTTGCCATGAAATTCCCCACAGGTCCATCCTGGAAGACTCAACAATTTTGTCAGCCACACCACATTTTAGGTTTCTATATCTAGATAGGGTGTTAATCCTTGGTTACCCTGCCTGTGTTTGTAACTAGCTGACAAGTTAGTTCATGCCTAGAAGAGATCTGGCAAGACATTATCACAGGCATGATGATGAGAAGGTGGATAATGTGGCACAAGCTTTCTAAGCCTTCTGTGGTTGAGAGGAAAAAAAGTAGAAAAGGAAATCAAGAAAATATGGATGCAAATCCAAGCCAACGTCAGCCCTTTCCTTCCTGCATTTGGGAACATAAATATACAAGAAATCCTTAGGTAAAACTAAATCCCTCTTAGTGACCTAAAAATTAGAAAACTTCTAAACAACACTACATTTCACTTAACATTAAGATTAAACATTTTAAGAAAGTTGGCACACTCAATTAAGGAACCCAAACTACCTTTATTCTGGTTCTGATAAATGCCCTCAGAAACACTGATGAGTTTATTTGTCAATGCACTCTCATTAAGCTGCCTTATTTCTTCCCAAGGGAGTTAAGAAAGCCTCCGTCCTAAGCCAGCATCTTTCTTGCTTGTCTGAGGATGAATTCTCACAGTTCTTCAGCTGTCAGATCAGTCAGAGATACCAGGGATCTGCATCCCAACCACTTATTGCCCCTGGATCCAATGAGGTTTGAATTCCCACATCTTACACATCTGGAGACTAGGGACTAGTGCCTTCTCTTAAGAGCTAAAACCAAAAATGATACTGAAAACTATATATGCATTTAATCTTATGTGGGGCATTTCTTAAGATCAAGTAAAAGAGCTGAGCTAGTTTCCTTAGGGTTCCTTAGTCTTTGTGTAACTCTAGGTGTAAATTCTTCCTGCATCTGATGTGGTAGCATTTATTAGTATTGGATGAGTTGGCATTGGACTTTGAACATTTAGACGGGATGTGAATATGGACACCAGGTAGCTAGGGGTAAGCTCAGGCTACTGTCGTCTTATGGATAATGTGCTCAGCACACCACATGCTGGCATGCAGCTTCCTTTTGTGCTGCAGTGTTCTGGGCTATTCTGTCATTCCCTGCCAGTTAGCCCATGCCACGGGAAAAGCAGAGGAGGGATTTGTGCATATAAATAGTACATGGAAAACCAAGGGCAAATCAATAGCCATCAGATAACACAGCCTACATCTGCACTGAAAAGCCAAAGTGAAAATGACACAAGTTGTGAACCTTCCACAAACCACGCCAGCTAGCACAGGTTTGAATTTAACTGAGATTCATTTGGACATGGTAGGGATAATGCCTGAGTAGGAGTCTGTCTATGGATTTAGCTACTGGTGTAACTGTCTTGTAGGCAACTATTCCTGGAATAAAATAAGTTAATTCTGGCATATAAACCCAAGTCCATTCCTGGTTAGTGTGCACACCACACCAGTGCAGCAGTGCTGCCATAACTTGGTCATGCCATTACACCAGCCTGTCCCTGCTTTGACAATCCCAGTCTGAAACATCAGGACAGAGATGGCATGAGGAGTCTTTCATGTTGTCAGCTGGCCAGAAGCAGACACCAGCCTCTACTAAAGCTCTGGTTTTCAATTACTGCAACCCCCAGCTTGGAGAAACAGCCTGATTAAGAGAAAACCAGAGCAACCAACAAAACACCTTTGTGAAGTCATGTCAAGAATGGGCAGAGGCTTTCAGCAAGGCTTACATTCAGCAGAGCCCATTGCAAACCACTCTCCCTCTTCCTCTGCTGTCTCCTCTTGCTTATTTAATGCAGCCTGCGGGAGAGCACACACTTTTCTCAGCATTTCCAGTCTCATACTTGACAGCTTATGATTGTCACATGAGGGGCATTAGCCAGGGTGACTATTTTTAGTAGGCAGGGCAGAAACAAGAGGTAGAGCCTTCGAGTGAGCGCACTGCAAACATGTTAGAGATTGAATCACTTCTTGGCACCCTCACAAAAGCATTTAAACTGCCTTCCTCTTCAGAAACACTGGTATCAGCAAGCAGTTGCTCTGTAACACACTGAAGTGCTGTTGTGCCCTGGGGTGGGGAGCAGGAGAACACACCTTGCAGAGTCATCCATCAAGGCGCCTGTTAACAGAGCTGACATCCCCCTAAGTCAAGTTAGTATCTTGCAAGATACTAATGGAACTTGCTAAGATACACTGAAACCTACTGAGAAGCAAAGTAAGGGCTGCAGGTATATAGACCTAATTTAGGCATCAACTACCAATTTAGTTGGCGCAGCCTGATCTGATGAAAAATAATATGTGCAGTTTTACAGATGCTCAAAGTAGTGCTTTTGTTTTTATTGTCTTCTCTTTCCATAACTTCAGCTCATATTTCTAGGTCAAACTGTCACTTCCTGCAAACAGTTCAAGCTGCCTCCAAAAGCCTCCTGGAGCAGAGCACTGCCATAACCCTGTGTGCCACAGGCGGGACCTACTCTCCTTTGCTTTCCACCATAAGGCGAAGCACAGGAGGATAGGGAGAACATCACTCACCTTATTTCTGGCAGAAGCATGCACAAAATAGTTTTTGTGATGTGTAACAATTTTTATGCATGTAGAAACAATACCTGTATCAGGTCATTGATCTCTACATATTCAGTATTCCAAACCTCCCCCAATATTTAAAAAAAAAAAAAAACAAAAACAAAAACCAACTACCATCTTTTAGAGTGCCATTAGGATACAGAAGTCTTACCTTCTTAGCTTTGCCCCAAAACATCCCACAAAACCCTAATATCATGAAATAATTTCAATCCAAAAATTTAAACTCTGGAGGTGGCCTTTGTGATGAGACTTGTAACAAAGTTACAAAAGCCAGAAAAATTGCAGGTTACAGTTTTATCAGTTCCTGTCAGTGTTTCCATTCATACATGAGAGATTTCTTAGAGGACACAGTCACCTCTTGAATACTTTTTGGTAAACTCCTCGAGCTTCATTCTTCACTCTCCTTCACAGTATTTGTGAAATGAATTGCTTTTCCCTACATTTACTAAAAGACCATTCTTCAGTGCTACAGTAAGAACAGCAAACTTGTTGCCTGCTGCTGTCTTCTCTTCCTCTCTGCCCCTTTCTTTTCAGGTCTATTGCCACCAATTATAGTTATCTGAGAATCTACCAGTGATCAAGAGACACAGATTCAGTTTTGAGGACTTCATCTAAAGGAGTGAGGGGAAAAAAGTTAATAGCTTTTTGTATTTAAAATGAATGATGCTTCTTTGAAAACAAGCATTCCCTATTTCCTTCCAAATTGATCTTGCTTGCTGTGGTATGCTAGAGTTTAGAGCTTGAAAAGAACTTTTTGAGAAACCAATGACACTTAAAAAAAACCCCAAACCTGCTACCGAATTGGCTGTCGATATTTTACACAAGTCAAATGATTACTAGGAATAGTCCAGTGAGTACCCATCCTCGTATCAAGCTTTAGTACAGTTTTGACAGCAACAGGAATGACTTTAGTATTTGTCAGCTGTTTAGCAATCCAGAGAACCAGTAATTTAATGAGAGTTTGTCATAGATCACTGCCAAAATAAAAAGCATATCAGTCATAGGTAGCTGCAGACTTAAGACCACAGCTGTAACCTTTAATTACTACATCCCCAAAACTAGTTATTGCTCCAGAAATAGTTTGAGGTATATGCACATACTTGTAACAGATTCACATAGTATGTGCCAACTATATTTTGTCAGCATTACTAATTTCCATACTGGAGGAAGAACTCATAACACTATCACATCTATGCTTTAAATCAATTTCAGTTAGTCCAAAGTTAGTTGTGAAAATATGCTCAGTCTTTGTGAATTACTTTGACAGCTCTATGAAAGGCCAAGATTAATAATTCAATATACATTTTGAATGATGAATAGTAAATGAGACTAACACATGCACATTTAATAGATAAGAATAAACTACTTCCTTGGAGTTTACTGAAGAAAGAAATAGGATGCAATGATATAATTAAACAGCTTGCAGATGCTAAGGGTATTGTAATGTCATTAATTTAATTAATCAGGAGAATACTTTCTGTTCTGTACCCGATTTCCTTATGAGTTTTGAAAATAAAACTGAACAAAGTGGTCCAATAAACATAATCTGAAATTGATTATCCCCAGATTCTATCAACTAAGAGTGTAGGCTAGCGAGAGGTGTTTCACCTGCATTTTCACACCAGAAAAACCCATCTGCCTAGATTCTGTTTTATTTCTTCATTACAGATAGCAGCAACTATTTCTCTTTCTAGCTCTGGTTGTAGTAGAAACATTGAGAAGTGCAAGTTATTGTGGAGGGGAAAGATTTTTTTATTCAAAGTTCACATCTCTAAGCAGTATTGTAACATATTCTGGGAAGCAGGCAGCTATTTTCCCTGGAAGTGTTCCCAATCTGTTCTACAACGCCCAAAACACATACTTGCTTAGTTCCCTAGAACACAAGCTACTGCTTCCCAGAATATTAGACCAAAGGCCACTGGCACACTGAACCTTATTCATTTTGCTTCCCCTTCTTCCTTGTAATATATATGTTGGGTTTTTTTTTGTATTGCCATATCTGTTTTCCTTTTTGAATCTGGTCTTCTAAAAACCAATTCAAAACCCCCCAAAACCACATACTGATTACTGATTAAGGGCTTCATATTCAGTATCCTTTCTCTAAATTGTCACACTGATCAAGATTCTGTAATTCAGAGGGAGGTAAACAAAAAATTTTCTAACAGTTCAGTACATTAAGTTTACCTGGCTCACACTAATCACAGAATGTTTTAGCTGGATTAAGGTCACAAAATATATTTTAAAATTGTGATTTACAAATATGAACATACAACTCCAAGGCATACAGTATATTTGGTATGCTGTTTAAATATCTCCACAGGAATAAATGTACATCCTTTCACATAACAAATGACTGAAATCCATGACTGAAAGTAGCAACAAACCTAACATACAAACCCATTAGAAGAGTATATAAGTTTTCAGAAGTTAACTTTACTCTTTCTGTTTTCCCAATATTTTTTATAGACTATTGATTTAACATTATTTACCATCAGTACCTAGAGACATTAGTTACTTCAGTTGAAGTCTTTGAAAGTCTTTTTTCATATTTAACTGAGATATTACAAGATGGAACACATTTTTTACCTTTTTAATAACAAAGATATTGAAGTGATTTGCCACAACAATTTACAACTGACAAAAACATTAGGCACACTGATACATGCATTATGGAGCACGCATTTTCACACCAGTAAAACAGAGCTTAGGGGCAAAACAACTCTAAAACCTATATTAATCAGGTATACTTTTATGGTCACAATGCTAACAGAGATAATGAGACATCATTCTACATATAAATAAAAACACTTATCATCTTTCAAGTATTTTATTTTAGTACTTTTAAATATGTTTTAATACAACAAAGATATAAAACAATATATTAATTCATTCTGAGTTTAGAATCAAAACAATATTTACTTATTTACAGTACTTGTTTTAAACTTTACTGCCATAACTTCTAGCCATTAAGTAATACTACTTTCTCTGTCAGAAAAAAATTGAAGTAACTGTTCAGTGTGAAAAGCTATGTTTCTACATCCCTATTATGTTAAGTACCATGTACAATGCAGTCTGTGATTTCTCACAATTGAGAAATTTCTTGTATTTGACAGAACTGAACTGTAAGAGTGAAACTAAGGTACAGTTAGTCTTTCTAACTACGCAGTCACTGGGCTAATAAATCAGATTATTGTGCTCCACATTTATCATCTTAAGTTCTTACACACCTATTATAAACTTGTTTTAAAAATGTGCATGTCACTGAATTATGTACATAATACTCACTGCAAATTTCTTAAGATACAAATTATAAGTATGCAGAATACTGCTATATGGAAAGTTCAGTGTTCACAATACTATAGCATTTGAGGAGTTGTAAAAGGTTTTTTTGGTGTTTATTCACCATATAATGAACTAGACATCAGTAGGTTCACTCCAAAGGACTTTTTTCCCCAGGAATACTGTTTCAGTTGGAATACTGACAATGTCAAAGATACATCAGAAATAGTAATCTGTATGAATCATCAGTGGTCTATCAATTAACCCCTGACTGATAAAGTCGACATGCACAAAATGATTCAGAGGGTAAAACTGGCTCACTGCTAGCAGTTCTGCCAAATATACTTCTATCTTGACACAACTATGATGGTTTTTGTAGTTACAGGTCAAGTTTCTATAGAAGTATCCTAGTTTATTTTAAAAATCCCGAAAAAAAATCAATATTGTCTGTAGATTACTGCAAATTCTCACCAACTCTTCAGTAGAAACTATATGACCAGCATGAAAAGCTATCATAGTTATATTTCTGTTATATTCTAGGTCCACAAAACCTACTTGTTTTTCTTAAGACATCTGCTATTTCTTCAAATGCATATTTAATGATTAAGACTCATCTCCACAATAGTTTTGGTGCTTGAAAACTGAGTGGACTTTCATATATCAAAAAAGTAGCTAAATAGTAATGAACAGGTGTACCACTAAGTATGCAAGCACTGCTTAAAAAATGCAATGAGATACTAACTGTTGCAAGAGACTGGTACTGATGTCCAAGTTCAACCCTTTCCTCTTTCCCCTTCAATACTCTTTTTGGCATGACTTGAGATGCAGCCATACAGAAGAGTATAGGAATCTGTGCTTTTATCCCCACTGAAGGGTTTTAATACTTCTAAATAACCTTAACATGCTTGCATCAAAAAAATTTTTTTTTCTTACATGATTTAACTGACTCTTGCTTCTTAAAGCAGCTAATTACTCAGGGGGTTTTTTGATGCCTTTTTTTTTCCAGATTTATTCCCTCAGAACCCAGTGAAGTGGTAGTTTCTTCAAAATTATATTGGAATGTTTTTTTTCTAGAGTAGAAGGGAGCAGGGGGGAAATAATGGAAAACCAAAAAGGAAGTGACATTACCTGTTGTTATTACTGTAGCAGTATACCACGCACAGCATGCACTTCGTCTTATCCAAGAAAACACAAACTAAAATGGTGACCCTCCCGGTCAAGAATATTTAGTGATTTAAAGTTAAGCATATAATTTGCTTCATCACAAGCAGTGTATTTACAGAATCCAATTCTTGCTAGTCTTGGACATTTACAAACTTCAGGCCTACCTACATTTCTGTACCAACACTCTGTATAAGTGTTATCTTGTTTGCCAAAGGACATGAAGATAATTAGCACATATGGAAGCTTTGTATATCACTATTCAAGAACAGTTTTAGGAACCTTGCTTAATGATCCTTCCATAAGCTTTTTTCACCATAATCAGAATTTGCCAAAACACACATATGTGAAAGTAATTTCTGTATGCAGGTGTAACGTCATAAACCCACTAGTTTAGGGGATCTTCCAGAAAGGAAAAAATAAAGGCAAAAAGTTTAGAAAAGCTATTATAAAAAGCTGTGGCATAAGGTACAACCCCCCCAAAAAACCCAAAAACGACCAGAGGGGGAGTGCCTCTGTCTCTATCACTTTCAGGTATGTGCATACATATCCCCAAACATAATAAGGAAGAGCTCAAAACAATTGTCAAGTCTCCAAGTCTCAAATATTGCTAGATTTGCTGAGCTATTAAAAATATGTGACCCTCCCTTCTTTTTTGTATATTCAGAGTTACTCAGTTACGAGTTTTCCACTTCATTATTTTGTGCACTTTGTAGTACCAGACTAATGTTAGACACTTGCACTTGCTGGAGTAACACTTCAAGGTCCTTTCCAACCTAGCTGATTCTGTGTGATTCTGTGTGAATTCAGGTTATGTGTGCACTCCCACAGACCACAGAAGATGACTTTGGACAAAACAAGCACAGCAAGTTAAAGAACAGCAAAAAGACTGGTGCATGAATGTAAGGGAAAAGGGCAACCCTAAACATACTTATTAAATTCAAGGCCCAACGATGCTCTGCTGCCTTAAGTGTTTGACAGCAGCAAAGCTGCTGCAAAATGCTTCTAAAACACTGTAAAGCTTACATTACCAACTTTACAGGTTGACCTGTGCTCTCTGCATACAAGATCAGATTTTTCTGGTTTCTATCAATTTCAAGCTTTCTTCTTGCGTGTTTATAGACAGACAAAATGAACTTCCAAAATAGATGAGGACAATTATCCTATCAATGTTTTAATCTGCTTCAATGCTCACAAAATCAACCTCTGTGTATTCCTTATCTTGGATTCAGATATTTAGCATCAAGAGAAACACAAAAGAACAAGTTTCCTTTAAAAAACACTGATAGGCTATGCTGATTTAAAACATGGATTTACTGAATGGAATTTGAAAAATTAAATTAGAACAAAGAAAGAAGCCTTATGTTTAAAAGTATATGAACTTCATTTTTAAAAAGTTGTATTGAAATGTTAGCTTTACTTCACGTAAACATTGTTACACTGGGCTGTACTTGACAATTCTGCATGTTTAAGTTGCAAAATAATTTTTCAGTTTAGACACAGCTATGCCAGTTAGCAGTAACATGGTTCTTGTCAGAATCAACACCTTAGCAAGTTTAACTGCATACCTCTCCATGTTAGAATACAATCCTGCACCTCCTGAGAATGGATATTTCCTAGAGTTTAAAAAAAATAGCATGTGTGTGCATTGCAAAGGCAAATATAAATTAATAGAGCTCTTTGATTATAAAGTCTCAAGAGGAATGTTCAAATTGCCTTTCTGAAATCAGAAAGGTAAGAACAGCAAATGAAAAGTCTAAATCTTCCAGAATATCTTTTTTTTTTTTTTTTCTTAAGTGTAAGCATACTCCCCCAGTTTGGACGGCAAGAACCATCAGTCAATGTCAGATTGAACAATACAATATTAAACCTGCAAATTTGCTAAAAAATTGGAATGCTACCAATATAAAAGTCTGCCATATAGTACAAAGTATATGTGCTCAATACAGTTGGCAGAGATACTCTAAGATGCAAAATTCCTCTGTAAAATAGGAGCTGAATTAAGTTACAAAAGTAATATACTACGAAGAGCGGAAGATAGTCAAGTTAGTACAATCCACGTTTATAAAAGGAACACAATACAGCGAGGAGCAGCCCACAGTAGGTTACAAGCCTCCAAATACAGACTGTCTTGCAAAATGCCAAAGGGATTCTTTTCCATGCAAATATTGTGGCCACTAAGTCAGCTTGTACCAAGCTGGAAGTGTTTTGTATAACTTTCCTAGGCTGACTTTTGCACATATCACCTATTCTGAAGTTGCAATAACCAAATTTAAAGGTCCATACCATTTTTATGTTCTGCAACTTTTACCTATCAGTTTTCATGTAGCAGAAGTCTAAAGTCTCTACAGCCAACATCAGTGTTGTCTCCTTACAAACCACCACATAAGAGATCACTGTGCCAGCTTAGTCATTATGGACTTGGAGTGTTGGGTTGGGTTGGGTTGGGGGGGGGGGGG
>NW_020799105.1:2478592-2492621 GCF_003259725.1 Athene cunicularia
GGGGGGGGGGGCATTCTGGGTTTTGTTTTGTTTTTTTCTTTTAAACAACCAAAACTTAATTGCTTATGGTACTTTTATCTTCGGTGTAGTAAATGAGCAACTTAAGAACTAGTCTCTTTTCATATTTGCTAGAAGAACATACACTGTGTGTGTTTATATATATATAAACAAATATACTGCATGTATATATATATCCACAGATATTCAACACTGATGACACCAGAGTGCTAAAACATACATCAATATGAGCACTATTTCCAATACGCACTATTATTACTTTTCTTGAAAGAGTTACTACATGCATTTCCCCATCCATTTATGGGACAGTAAGATATATGAAGATAACTGTTCTGTTTTTCCAGTGTTAAAGAGCTGCTCCTAAAAAGCATGCACAGGTTTGGATACAAAGCAATTAAAACCATACAAAAGTTATTTTGTGGCTTTAAACTCACTAAAGCTAAATTAACTTTACTTTCAGTGGATGTAGCATTTACTTTAACTCATTTATTTAAATACAAAAGGGAAAACTTCAAAGTGCTAGAACAACCATATAGACAACTGATACACTAGACTAAATAAGTTCCCATTAAAGAAAACAGATCATCACTGCATAGCCACAAGGCAGACCTTCAGTTTTGGCAGTATGCAGACCACTTACACTGTCAATTATACTTTAAGACTTGTTATTTCACAGTTAAGAGACCCTTTTAGCAAAGAACTATACTGCCTTCTTCATATGACACCGTACTCCCCAATCCTTAAATATACACAGGGTTTGGTTTGAATTTATGACTGTTTTAAAGAAAGTCTTCATAAAGTTCTGATTTTTTTAGTCAGTATACATAAAGGCTGGCATGTCAGGTAATGGAGAGTGTTTGGACCTGTAAGGGGTATATTATATTCAGTACAAGCATGTATTTGATGTTTAAGCTACATAAACATTGACACAGAACCTTACTAAGGGTATCAGTATTCTGGTTCATATTCATGGTTCACTGATGGCCTTTACCAGTCCCTGCATTGTTTTCTATTTTAGCAACAAGAAAACAAAACACATCCCTGTGAAGTATGGGAAACCCCAATTTATGGCTAAGAATCCAATAACCAAGACAATGAGGTGGTAGTCACGGAGTGAAAAATGTTATTTTACATCCCCCTGCAGCTAGCCTTGTAGGATCTTAGTCATAATGCTTCATGAAAATCTGAACTGACCCACATGCTCTTCAGCCAATCAATCTTTTCAGTATAGTAGGTTTTGAAAAGGGCCAGCAATATTCATTGGGAACAGTACCATTAACATTGCATTCAAAAAAAGAAAACATGGGAAACCAGATCCTTGCTCTCCTACTCTGTTGATATGCTCTAGTATTAGCCAATGTATGGTAATACAAAAAGAGTCTTGTAGTGATGTAAAAGGCAATGAATACGTCTATAGAATAATGTTCATGTGCAGCCAAAATGAAGAAGATTCCAAAGAGATTCAGGACCCAGGACAAGGTGTGCAAGAAGTTCCAGCTCCTTGGTGTATCTAGGAGAAAACAGAAAGTGACTAACCTTGACTGTCTCAAAAATACGGCTTATTACGAAATCCAGGTCTAAACATTGTAAGTTCTTGTACAAAATTTTAATCCAAAAATGTGATTAAGTTACTGTCTTCATCTGGAAATATTGTTTATGTCTACAGGTCCAATAAATCCAATTAAAACAACCACACAAGTTATAAATGTCTATCACTTCATGACTTCATTTACAAATACAGCTGTTACACATTTCTGGATTAACAGAGCATCCTAAAATGGTTTAGGATCATGTGAAGCAGAATTCTTTGTTCAACCAACTTCTTTTAATGAAAATCATGTCTTTTCCATGTAATAAGGGGGAAAATGTCATAAAGCATACATAACTCTCTTATTGCAGTCATTCCACCATAGATGAATTCAAACTATGTTAGCTTTGTAATGTACCAAATCACACTTTGTATTTGCAGAAGAGCACTATTGTTTCATATATTCTCAGTCAGCATGATGTTTGGTATTTTGGCTTTATGGATGATACTAAAGGTACAGCCACCTAGATGGGTATTTTGCCTGATAGGGGACAGTGGCTGATACCTAGAGAAATGGTCAGAAACTGACAATCCTAAGTATCTTCCCTAGTATTCTCCTAGTAGTAAGCTAGAAAATCTTTCTAATTTTCTTGGCTCATGTGTTCTCTCAAGTGTGTCCTATTCATCCTTCCATTAATCTAGGTGGTGCTGTTCTTTTTGTGTCAAGCGAACAACCACAGACCTGAGAAAGAGCACAGCAAACTCAGTTTATATTTCTTTGCTTAAATGTTACACTCTGAACTTTCTGAGGAAGTAAAGCAGCAGATATTCTTAATACTTATGAGACATTTAAATATTTACACTCTTGTACCCTTGGTTGACAAGCAGTACATATTCTTAACACTTAAGGACATTTAAGTATTGACACTCTCTACTTACATTCTGTGACAAAGAAGTTGAGCATGGTCAGGACAACAGTGTGGCCACTAAACATATAATCTCCACATGTATGTACTCCAGTCAGAGTCATTCCAAAGCCACTCCATATTGCAAATGCCCGCTGGAGTTTTGCCCAAACATTGCCATACAACTAAAAGAAAGCAACATTAACTTTTAGTAGGTTCCAAACCCAATGCCTGAGCAGTTATATTCTTAAAGTTAACTGTATAGCACTATGTATGTTTAATAATGTTTATCATGTTGAGTCTTTTATTAAAATGCAGGTTAGCACATCACTGGATTTTATTTTGGTAGTGAGTCAAATTAGTAACTGCCGTTACTAATTATATTCATCATACCTCCACCTCTGATGAATACTAGAATTTAGAGCAAGTATTTTGTTACAAGTGATTTATATACAGTTGCCACCTGTTTTTGAATATATTCAACCTCTCAATGCATCACTGTCCAGCTTCCAATATATTCAACTCAAACCTCTTCTAACTAAAAGTTAGGATAAAACCATAAAAATCCCATGTTTTATGGGTATCCCTTATTTATTAGAAGGGGTGAAATAATGTGTGGGTTTGGTTTGTTTTTTTTTTTTTCAAAAGCATGCATCCAACAAGACAAATGATTACTCCACTTCCAGCCTTTCTTCATTAAGTCAGTATCTTAAGTGCACACTTCTCTGATGTATTCTCTCCGGTTTACATTATGAAATATTCTGAACAGCCTTCCCCAAGTAACTATCTCCTCTCCAAAGTGGCAAGTCCTTCTAAGACCCCTAAGGATGCTTGTCTGCATACTAACAATTAATGAAGGGGTGTGGAGGGGAACAGGAGAGAAACAACACTGTTCTTACAAACACACACTTAACGTTATGGTCACAACAATCTAAATCATATCTTAAATAAAATTTTAAAAAAGGAAACAAGAAAAACGATCTTAAATTTTACCTTTCCAGTACACTGCAAGTGCTGGCCTGGCACAGAGAGTGAGGTAACAAACATTGTAATGCAACGTAGTAAGAATACTGTCCCCATGAGGCTGCACAGCCTTCGCAGGAGTATAGATCTGGGAAAAGTACATAGGAACTGATTTCAAGAATCCTAATAGATTATATTTTTAAATCAGGAAAGTTATGATAAACACATTTCCCCACACTCCAACTTTGTCCCATGAAATCCCTTCATCATTGCTGTGTGCTTCACAGTAAAAAAAAAAAATTTTTTTTTTTTTAAAGTAGTACTGCAAAGCTATAGTTCCACATGACAGGGTGAGACACTGTAGCAGGCTTACTGTGACCAAAAGGTACAACTACACTCCTTTGAAGCTATACTTGTACTAGCTTTGGCACTCATACCTTCCGTTGGCAAACTGCTAAAAATCAACAAACTGGTAAAAATTTAACTTAAGATACACATGCACACAAAAAGGTTTTCTACCCTTTGGTGACAGCAAGCTGCTAGGCTGGCTCAGTCATCCTGTGAAATTTCATTCTTGTAGGATTTTCTTACTGTACAAAATTGTTACAGTATGAGAGTGTGAGTATATACTGACATTCTCTGGAACGCATATATTCTGAAGGAAATGACATATAAATCTGGTTAAAAAGTAAATTCAGATTACTCCTTCATAAGATTCATGAGTCGCCATTCTTGATTAAATCCTCCCTAATCCATTTTAACAGAACATATTAGAAACTTAAAAGATTCTTATTGAACAGAAAGTTTTAATCATCATAAATTCTTGTTACAGTCCTTTCTCTGAATCAAAGTAGCAGTTAATTTGAATTTTACATATTGTGTATATATATATATATTTATATATTGTATATATTGTACCTGTGTTTGTGAAGCAGAAGAACCAACAGCCAAATGTAGCAAAGAATTACGCCACATACTTCAGTCATAGCAAAAGCCCATGGTATCCTAGGGACGCTAAAAAAAAAAAAGGATGAAGCAAGAAAGTTAATTTAAAATACCAAGGCTTAATTTTTCTTTCTAATCTCAGCATTGAGAATAAAGGCATATAAAGTTCTAACTACAGAACTAACTTGCATTAATCTGACAATAAACTACAACAAAAAAATATTTTGTTAGATTGAATAAGAATTTGAATTTTAATTACATTATCTCATTTCTAATAACGTATTTTCAATAGACATTTACCCACAATTCACTAAGTCAGTCTCTAGTATGCTCTCTTAATTCACACGTGCAATTTACTAACAAGATGTATTCCTCTACGATTGCTTCCCAACAACCTTTTCCATTTTGAAAAACTTGCATCATGTGAACTATGCTGCTTATAAGAATGCCATGTCCACACAATTAATGAAATCTGGCAAAGCCTAAAATCCTAGATACTTGTAATGAAGTAGAACTGCACAGGAAACTTAGGAAAAATAAAAGCTGTTTTCCAAGTTAGATTTCAGTGATAATCACTTTATGCAAACCTTTTAGCCTTGCTTGTCAAAAGATTTAATATTTTCTTGCACATGTATGGCACCAGTAACAATTTCTACTCTGCAATTTCACCAAAATACAGATCAACAGATTTCAGGAGGCTGCTCCTTGTAGTTTTGTGTTCCCCAATATAAAGGGGTAACAAAGCGCTGCTTAAACACTGGCTCTATAGTAGTCCCCTTGCATTGTTTTGTGAGCTGCTGCTCTCTGACCTCCCCCATCCTCCTACTGTCCTGGGAACAAAATCCAGTAATGCCACAGCTCCTGCTCTCTCTTCCCTCTTCCACTCTGTTGGATGTGGTCCATCCTTGCTGAGTTATATCTAAATTTATGGGGGATTCAGCAGTTACTCAAAAGATTAGACTCCTACTGACTTCATGAAAACCACTGATGAAAATGAAAATTACTGGCAGGAATTAGGAGATCATGAAGACTGAACTCTTAGTTTATCTTGTATTTTAAAACTCTCTAAACAAGTTATCTATGGTGCAAGTGTACTTCCCCAAAGGGAGCATTTATCCTCTACTAAATCTATAGTCAATAACTAGAATTTCACTTTTGCTATTGTGTCTCTTTTCTGCCTAAGTGGAAAGTGTTCTTTAAAAAACGAGCATGTACTGCCTAAATCACAGCAGTGTTTTAGTACACTGATACTCTACAGTTAAAGATGCTGATCTATTTAGTCTACTTCAGATGGTTTCTCTAAACCATCTTCAACAAGTTGACAGTTGGGAGACAACAAAATACAGTATCAATGCTATCCCCTGCTAATTTCCTTGCTCACTGGCAGACCAAAATATACCTTCATCGAAAGTTTTTCTATATCAAGACATGTTAAGCTTCATAGCAGCATCTGGATTTCAGAAAAAACATGTGGCTGCCTACTGATAACAGCTGACCATCACTCTGGACCAGAATGAAAGGATGGACAAATTAACTCCTGTATTGACATTAGCTAAAGATAGATAATATAAATTAGATAGAACAGAAGCTCAATTTATTTACCCAAGAAGACTAAATCTCTGCATCTAACTGATGCACATTTCAATCTTAGCAGAACATTTTACTACACTCTAATTACTATTTTGCAGAGGCATCTTCAAGAGCACATGGAACTTCAAGAATGAAGAAAAGACAGCCTATACTTTAACCATCAAGTTACTATTTTGTTTTAAAAGAAAATTTCTTACCTGTCTAGAAAGATGTCTGGCAGAGGTGGATATGTTTGCATGTCAGGTACTCGCTCATGTACTATAACCATAACAAATGATGTAAAGCCAAACACTATGAAGACATACACACAACTTAAAACCGTTTTCCAATACTCAGGGTCCAGTCTTCGTGCAGAGTGTTTGTTTTTTCCATTTGCATACTGATACTGATCACCATTCAAGTCAGTAATTGGTCCGTCATAGTCCCGAGGTACGTCACCATTACAAAACCAGTCAGTACCCTGCAGTGAACCAACACTTGGGCACGCTGTGCCAACATGACTATCACTGTTGTAACCCAGCTCTTCTAGGACATCAATATGTTGCTTCTGCAGTTTGCGTATGGACAACATCAGCCTTTTGATATCCCCCAGAACTTTGATTTCCAAAGGAGGGGATCGTAAATCATACTCAGTAAGTGTCAGTAGTGTAATTCCATCTAGTCTGTGTCTATTGCACAGAACATCCACATATTCACAGAAGCCTTCTTCCTTCAGCCACTTGGCCACATTCTTGGTAGTCCAACGTCGAATGCAAAGCTGGTTATTCCCTGCCATCATCCTTCTTTATCCACCAATAGAATTGACCTGTTACATATTAGGGAAAGAAATAAGACCTGAATGTTTAACAAAGATTATTGAAACACCAGTGTATTTTGTGCAATTTAAGATCCTTAATAAGCCAAAGGCTTTTTATATGAGCCAGCTCAAAACCAGACATATAATTTATTAGGTAATATAAAAATGCTTTTAAAATAATTTCATTTTTCTTGAATAAAAAGTATCTCACCTGTTCCTAAATAGAAATTTAAAGCTACTAAGAAGCAGAGTATTTCCTAGATGTACCCAGTCAACTTCTATTCTTTTGTTAATAAAATAAATAAATCCAAGTTTGTTAATTCCACTACGCAATAAAAACCAAAGATTACTCTATTTAAATACCAGCTTAATCATTAGCCGTTTCCTCTGTTTGCAGTTCATAAACTAAGAGAAAGTATAGCCAGCAACCATGTAAAACTTAATTAAAGCTAAAATAACAGATCCTATACATTCCACTGTTTTAAAATATATACTGAAGCTTAGGTGCCATGACATTCCCCGCCCCTCCCCAATAAACCTAGGACTAGCTATCTACAGCAATATTGACCCGAGACATCTTAGTTGTATGCTGATGGTGCAGCCATCATGTTTCTATATTTGTTCAGTCTCAATAATTTAGATGCTTATTATATTTTGAATCCTTTAAAAATACTCAGCTTTCAAAACATTACTAAAAATTAAGCATTAGCTTTAATTCCAAAGAATTTTCAGAGGTGATGTGGTAATAGATAATGTAACAACACACCAAAACCAGAAAAGATGTATTCTCTTCATATAGATTTCTCAGTAATTATTTTCTTGACTCTACAACATTGTTTTAATGAAGGTAAGACATCTCAGCAACATTTTAGTCACATGGAGGTGATGAGTTACCAGAACTTAGAACAACCACCAGAAAAAAGTTAACCACAGAATGTTGTGATACATGAAAAAAACTTTGAAAAGCTGTCAACATGTAAAAGTAATAAAAAGCTTATCCAATATTTAAGACCCACAGCAGTACAGAATGGATTTATGCATAATTTATATTTGGTGGCTTATGTACAGCTACCATCTAAGAAATAGCTACAATTTCACAGCTCCTTTGTACTCAAAAAATGTCTAATTAACTAGAATGCTTCAATCATGCCAGCCAAATCTCAGAAAATACAAGACAGTACAATACACTAGTGCCACATACATCATTCAAGATTTTCAGAAGGAAAGCATCTAAACAGTCTATTTAATCTATTATTTATCTTCTGTATATAGTAAACAGGTACTCAAACCCATCATGAATATTCAACAGAGTTTTACATCTTTTTCAGGGACACAGCTCTTCCAAAAACAGAGGATTTTTGCTTCTTACTTTTCTTTTTAGAGGTACTGCACTTATTGTTAGAAGTAGCTCTTATAATAATTATTGGATGCAACTTTTTCTTCCAGCTCACATCTAATCTAATAGGACCACGCACTATTTTGTTCTATATGAGACAATTCAATTTGTTCAGTGAGATTTCCCAGCAGTGCTAAAGAAATAGTTCAGAATAAAAATGAGAAGGAAAAAACAGCCAACAAACTTGCTCTTCTAAAAGAATTGAGGGAGTGGTACTAAAAGAATTAAAGGAGTGATACTTATTAATATATTCTCTATGGAGTGGATTGTATATTAACAACATGTACTTAACACATAGTTTTAATTTCTCAAAACTCCATATACAATCAATATGTATATAATCTTTAATACTTTGATTTAAATAGTTGCCAAAACATCCACAAACCACTACTAGAATCTCTGCATTTACTCTTTCTTCTCCATATAAAAGGGTATTTTCTAATTTCTATGTTATCTTACTATTTTTGAAAGTCTCGCTCAAAACAACTGTAACTACTTTGCTCACACAGCTATTAACAAGAGAAATGATGACATTTAATTTGTAATTGATGATCAATTAATTGACCTTTTTTGTACTACTTATTTTTATCTTACTCCAGTAAAATAAACAAACTTCATTTGCTTATCTGGACTTACAATTTTCCTTACTCAGAAATACAGATGAAATACTGAAAAAAATTCTAAATCACAGCATTTTTTTATAACACTGTAATCATCACAAGTCTTCTAAAAGCAGTGAATTTAGACTCACCAAAAATACACTCAACTTACTGATTTGTCTTCTAACCTAAGCAACTTCTGAGGGAAAACGCAGGAAACAAGTCAAGTAGCCTAACACCAGGCTAGTGCTTCTTCATTTGGCACTTCAGGAATAAAAATCAACCCTTACCAAACATGCAGTAAAAGTAACCTTACAACACTGAGTAAGCATACCCATCAAAGGTCACTAATGAATGGGCTGCACCTGGGAGAAAGTCTACATTAATCTTAAAATGCATCTGATAGGACCTGCTCTCATTTTTAAATGCTGTCAAAGACAAGACAACCAACTGGAAAAGACAAAGAAATCAACAAAAGAAACAAGTACTTCAAGTACTTACACAAAATACAACTCTCACCATTCCATACAGCTGGTAGCTAATTTCATCCCAAAAACAACAGTTAAGTTCAATTTTGATGACAAGGCAACTTCTTTCAAGTCAGAAACTGCCTTCTCCTTCAGACTACTCATTTAGTGCCACTTTTGGAGAGTGAAAAAGGCACTTTCCCCTCATAGTCTTAGCACCTGGAATACAATACAGATCTCTGCACCCAGCTGCTCCTGTTCATTTCTGAAGCTTAGGAATGCTACGTAACATTTCCAACACTACCAGTCTGCAATGCAAAAGCGACTAACATAGCAGAACAGACCAAGTCACCTACATAACTGTACTTGTCTTCTGAAAGAAAGCAGCACTGGTAACTACTCTGCCTTCCGCATTACTGGTTTTATTGCTGAAACCAAATAATTATCTAACGATGAATAACATGCATGAGCAACACAGAGCAAGCACAGACTTAAGCGTCAGAGGGCAAAATATACTTTTTGCCTGACATCAGCAATGTCTGTAGCTAGCTAGTTGATTACTTTCCTGCTACTGTGACTTTAAACTTAGTCAGCTCATCAGCAGTACGTATCATGTGTCCCACTTCCCTTTTTCCCTTCCCTGGCCTTTCAATTAACAGCATGAACACAACTGAATATGAACTTCATTTGCATATGCAAAAGTTTGGGGTTTTTTTTTAAAGAAAAATGTTACTTTATGAGCCATGAACATTTCTACAATTTGATTAGGGCATAAGAAATTAGATGCCTCTGAGAGGCTGAGTATACCCTGGTTCTTAGTATGTATTTTTCCTAGATGTATATTTAAATATGGAAAATTAATCTCTCTCAAAATTTTTATCCAAAATTCTACCATGTCTTTCTCTACTGAATTACTGCCAGTCAGCCATTAAGTCCCTAACTTTCCCAGCATACAGACTTTGAGTCAGTATAGTGAGGAAAAAATGTGGAAAGTTGAGTATGATTATCATTACTCTAGCCAAGGAAAACTATCATTACTATCACACTAACATTAGGCTGCAATCTTGTTAAAGAAACCACATTTGATTACACCAGAATTATAGCTGAAGGGTTAAATAAGATCCTAGTTATGTCCACAGCAGTTCACAGAATGCTGAGCGGATTTGTTTATTCCAGACACGCATGCAAAGCCCTACTGGCACCTTTACTGGTTCACCACCTGCCTTCATGTGCCTGGGAGAGTCTGTAGCTCTCCTTGCTGACATGCCCTGACTTTTTTCCCCCAGCTACGTTCAATTCTCACTATCCTTGAGAAGAATTTTAGGAAGGACGCTGAAGAATTATCAGATCTCAAGTGACTTAACCTACATTTCTCTGTGGAAGGTTTCAAACTGAAGTTTGAATATAAGCAATTCCAATCAGCCCCTCCTTCGCTGGATCCACTGGCCTAGGAGAACACCTTGGGGGAAAAGTTTTACTGTACAGAGGCTGCTGATTCACAATGTGGACAAGACCCAGGTTTGAGGCCTTGGCTCCCCAACACAAAGAAGCCATACATAAAAACGTGCGCTGAGTCAGCCTGCAATAATAAGGCCACTGTCACATACCAACTTAGGAATGCTCTGCTGGAAAAAGAACACACAGCATTGCCTTTGTTACACATCAAGTCCCAAATACTCTGCTGACTTGTATCAAAAACTTGTCATTTGTTCCTCCTAAAAACTCTCAATTCTTTAGTGCTTGGTTAAAGCAAATAGCACCAAAGGTTTCATTGCCATACAATATACAGTGACTTAATCCTTACCTTTTAAATGCCACCATAGAGTACAGTATCTTGTAAAACAAAAGTTGAAAAAGACACTTTCAAAAACAATACATGATTTTTCAAGGGTTGAATACAATAGCTAGCATGATATACATAAAATGATCAAGCACAGCAAAATGCCCACGAGATTGAAAAATTGGATATTTTCCTGAAGCAAGCATACAACAACTTTAAATGCAGAAAAATTCCTGTAGAACTTGCATTCAGTTTTACTTGATGACTTTGCTATCAGAGTTGTTTCATAAACATTTCCAGTTAGTGAGGTTAGCAGTAGTATTTTAACCGTACTCAAAGGTCTCAGTGCTATTTATGAAGGTAAGATAAGAAATCTTATAAAGTAACACTTGCTTAGTTTATCGTATGTCTTAGGTTCTAAACCATCAGGAAGATGTGCTTTTCAGGAATTATTCACTTAAGTGCTGCACTGTGGAAAATATAGAACTGATACTGTGAAATCAAAGATCAGCTCTATACGCTTAGAAGAGTCTGCTGGAACGCCTCCATGCAAAACTGACAGCATCTACTACAGAAAGTCCTGAAAGCTAAACATATTTGTCTTAAGAACCACTAAGTGCAATTACGTAACTGCAGCAAGCTGAACAGAATACACACTGCTCCCTGACTTTTACACCTCATTAAACCAAATGGGTTGTACTATACTCGAGTGAACACTAAGAGCGCTCAACTACTGCTCTACTTGCCAGTTAACAAAACATTTTTTATCCTACCACCGTAATTCAAGACAAACACAAGTGATTTTTAAACAACTGATCAAGTACTCCACCACTTAACTTAGGATGTAATTTACAGTATTAACATTTGTACAAGATCTCGAGCATTTCAGGTGCTCAATGTGAAGTGTCAAGTGTTTTTCCCTCCAACTTCAAGAAATAGTCTATCCATCTCCTAACAAAATGTTTGCTGCTCTTCATCCTTATACAACTTGGCAGTAAAACAATTCAGGTTTGTTTTTCCCCTTTCATTTCTTTCTTTTCTTCCCACGCTCCCATCTTGGGATAGAAATGGGGGAAGACATGAACAAACTCTCCATCCAAATTAATACCAGAACAATATCTGAAGTGAAAGTATGTTTGGTTTTGCTCTCCACAAATCATTTACAACCTGATCTTTCTGGTCTAGCAAAAATCTAGAAGCCTTCTTCATTTCAGATGCATGAAAATAAATGAGAAATAAACTTTTTAAAGTTATGTGATTATCAAATAAACATTTGTAATGTAATATGGCTTATATATATTATACAGGCTGCAAAACTGAACTCTGTACAAAGAAAAGTGGTAACAGATTGCAAACTCTAGGCCAAGCTGGGTTTTTAATTGTATGCTACCAAAAAAACACCCATACAGCCAGCAAAAAGAAGATCACATAGAACAGAAATCAAGATAATTCTTGCTCTCTACAAATCTACAGAATGTTTCCTTCACATCTAAGTAGGACTGTCACAACAAACTTACGAAATTTCCCAAAGAATTTCCTTCCACTGGGTATAAAAATCACTTTGCCCCAATCCTGCAAGTCAATTCCACCTTTTCTTCTATATCACAGAAAGCAAAAGGAAGAAGCAGATCACAGGAATTTCCTCATCTCTGGTATTCAGCAAGAGGCACCCCCTCCCAAACATAAGGGGTATTGAAATGCCAGGAAATGTCTTGCTGAGCTCTTGCCACTCCAAAGAGCAGCACAATCACAGACACCGTGTCCAGCTGCACTAGGGAGCTCTGTGGAAACGGAGCACATTTAGCTCAAGCGAAATCCTCCCATCAAGTCGTCTTACAACGCAGCCTGTGTGTTGAGTTTTTATAAAATTAGTTCTGCAAACTGAAGCATCAAATACAAAATCATGAGACCATTTCAACTCCAATTACAAACCAATAAATGTGAACATTAGAATTGCCTCTCATTTGCCTCGACTTCCATTAACTTAGAGCTGAATAAACCTACACTTTTTAATTATTATTTTTTTTAATAGGAATCAATACTCATTAAGTAATTAGGCCGTGAGGCCACCTAATGCATAAACAATATATTTGATTTGAGAGACTGAGTGGGTGACAAGTCCCTGCAGGATGTCGGCTTTCTAAACACACTTGGGCCTTAAACTCACACAGGCAGACTCCTCCCTTTATACCTGAAACTCCAACAGGACGCATGCAGATCAGGAGCAGCGCTTTTCCATGCTGCCTTGTTAATTATCAAATTCTACATGTTCAAAAACTTTTTTAACTCAACAATATTTTGCCCTCAGAAAGCCCACCAGTTTTACACCACTGGCAGAGAAAAAGAGTAAAACAGCTGAATATCTGTTTCGCCCAGGTACGAGTGTTTTGATATCTGACTGTAAGACTAACACAAAGCACAAGCACTCGGCACCAATTCCAAAAACGATTCGTTTCCTGTGAAGGCTGACAGTGGAATGGGAAACCAAACGATTTCCGTCTCCTACCAGACTCTCTATAACGAAAAAGCACAGTAGCAGCACGCCCCCGACCTACCCGATATTTTTCCAATTCCTGCTCAGCACATCGCGGATCCTGCCACCTCCCCGACGAACACGTTCACGCCCTTTCTGCTAATGGGGCTTCTTCCCTTGTTGATCACAGCCGAAGTCGAAAATTTACTAAGTTCTGAACGAAATCGACACAGCCAGGCACAAAGCCTAAACCATTCCATCCTCGCCACAGCAGATGAAATAACTTAAGCGAAAGACGCGCACGATTTTTAGTTTCCCAGCAGGCTGGTTTCCGCAGGAGCTGGCGCCGAGAGCCCGCCAGCCCACGCGGGATGAGGGTCAGACCCCACGAGAGATGTGTCCGTGCAAGATACGCGCATTAATTTCGGCGGAGCAGATTTTCGTCCAAGAAACAATACAAGCGGCTTCCCCCCCCACCCTGCGGTAGATGAAGCTGCGACTGGAGCGAAGCCACCCTTTCCCTCCCGAGACCCGCGGAGCCCGTCCGCAGCCCGGGGCGCGCACACGCT
>NW_020799105.1:2492671-2530581 GCF_003259725.1 Athene cunicularia
CTTTTACAGTAGTTGTGACTTCTAGTCAGGGATTCACTGCATGGAAATCCCTTGCTGATTCAATGCACCTTAGGGCCTGTAAAGTTCAGATACTCCTGGATTCACATGGATGTATAATTATGATTCGTTTTCCAACCTGGACTTCTAAAGTCTAGAGACTGAATCTGGGAAGTCGTTTGTAGGGGGATTGCTGATCTTGCTATAAACAGAGTAGGGAAACAGGATGAGGAAACATTTGCTTTCATTTTTGCTTCCATCCTGCAATCTGGTGAACTGGTGGACTCTAGTGCATATTTATATTAAAAACCACACAACAAAGTAATAGCACTCTGAACAAAGCAGCACTCTCCTGGCACCTCCCACAAAAAGGCTGAGATCTGAAAGGAGTGTTAGGTCCAGGACTGTACTTAAGACACTGACACCGTGACCTATTCTGTGATAAGACAGGTCTGTAGCCTGCTACAGTTATTTTAGCAGCAATTTTTAATTTAAGTTTTTACTTATTTTTACATTATTAGCTTAAACCAGTTTTTTACATCCAGGCAAATTTGTCAATGTATTGTAAACTGTACTAAGCACCTGGAAGTGTGCAAAAAGTTGTGACTGACTGACAGTTGGTGAAGAAAAATTCATGGCAGAAAAAGTGGAGAATGCACGAAATAGAGAAACATAAACTCTTGTTTAACTAAATTGCCCTGCTCTCCTATAGTTTTGTTTTCCTTGTCAGATAACTTAGTTATTTTAAATGTGAATATGTGGACCTGGAGTAAGCAAAATTACCTCAATTTTCAACCAGCTTTATTAACAGGTCTATTATTAACAGGAAGACAAGGTCCATTTGATTGTTTTGTTTGTTTGTTTTGTTTTCAGATTCATATGTGTGTGTGCTCACTTCTCCGCCGCCGCGCCCCGGCCTCCCGCCGGGCTCTGCCGGCCTCGGCGTACTGCGGGGCCAGGCCGTGGGTGGCGGGCCTTGCCGCACGTGCGGGACTCACAGACTGGTTTGGGTTGGAAGGGACCTTAAAGACCATCTAGCTGCAACCCCCCTGCCATGGGCAGGGACACCTTCCTTCCACTAGACCAGGTTGCTCAAAGCCCCATCCAGCTTCGCCTTGAACACTGCCAGGGAGGGGGCAGCCACAACTGCTCTGGGCAACCTGTTCCAGTGTCTCACCACCCTCACTGTAAAGGATTTCTTCCTTCTGTCTAATTTAAATCTAACCCCTTCCAGTTTAAAACCATTACCCCTCATGCTGTCCCTACACTCTCTGATAAGACCCTCCCCATCTTTCCTGGAGGGTACTGTACAGCCGATATAAGGTATCCCCGGAGCCTTCTCTGAGCAACCTCAACTCTCTCAGCCTGTCCTTGCAGCGGAGATGCTCCAGCTCCTTGACCATGAGGGGCTGCTGCACGCTAGTGCCCGGCCTGTGTGCTGAGCGGGGGCATCCCTTCCTGGGCCCGCAGGCACGTTTACGCCCCAGTATCCATCCCGTCATTAACCTCCCCACTGGGTGCAGGCACGTGAATGGCTCATTGAATGGCGGCGACCCATTGGAATATGGGTCTTACATATGTGGAAGTACAGTCACAACACCTTCGAGCTCTATAAGAAACTCAAAATCTGTAAATGGTTGGCAGCATATTTTTTAGAAGTCATAAACCAAGAAGAGAATAAATCATCCATAATCTCCATAGAGATCAGCTGAAGGGAGAAGCAAGGGTATCTTGCTTTTCTGACTGAAGAACAGAACATGTCTAAAACAGGCTAAGGATATAAAACTGAACTCCTGGAAGTTACTATAGTATGGGTTTTTTTCCAGTATGATCTTTCTGTCCATCATTAGGAAGTACCTTAGTACAGCCTGGATGTGAGAAAGATTAAGGTTTTCAACCACACTAAATAGGATTTTTCTTAGATTTTTTATGAGACATTAATAAACACATAGAGTGACCCTGACATAATGTAAAAACCCACCAGTGTAGTAATGAAAATATCCCCATCCTTCATTGAAAGGCACATGTCAGGTCAAAATAGCAGAGAAGACTTACAGGACTCTCATCCTGCCAATTTTCATATCAAACAATCATTACAAAACATTTCTCTTTAGATGCACCCTTTTTTGCACCACTATTCTTTTCTGATGTCTTTAGAAAAAATAAAACTGGCAGCTGGCTGACAGCACTCGGTCAGTCGTTTATCCAAGGTGATCCAAAGCACAGATGTGAACAGCAGAGATGACTTATGAAAGCTTCAACAAGGCACTGTAACTTCAGGAGCTCCATAACCTATAAATAATACAAATGGAGGGAACAGAAGGAGACAGGTGAATTAGAAAAAAATTATTCCAGAAATAAATCTGTTTTGTATATCAACTGACTGTGGTGCAGCCAGCCCTTTGCAGTAGCATAATTCAGTCTGAGGAACATTCAGAATTTGCTTTATTGATGATGTAATTATTATGAGGTTCAAGACAAGTCTAAATTGAAGTAAAAAGCAGGTGCCAGTGTAGTTCCATTAAGTTAATAACACTAGCCTTTTCAGAGAATTTGGCTTTGTATTCTTTCTTCACTAGAAAAAAAAATATATTTTGCAATGCTTACATGTTGCTACAGTAAAACAAGGAAATTTTGCCTTTCAACATTCTTTAAAGCTACATCAAGTTGTCAAGTCATCGAGCAATCTGATGCAAATATCCACAACTGCTCAATCTCAATTGTAATGGGCTATATAAATTTCAAATATATCAAATACTGGATATTCAGAACAGAAGCTGTAGAACTTCTGCTCATTGCCACATGCCCTGATACTGCTTCAGAAATGCTTATCTCCCAGCAGTATATTCCATCCTGTTTCATTTGCTACACAAAATGATGTGTAGTTTCCCAAATGAGTTGCTGAAGTTGGAGGGAATGTTCTGCTTTCTTTTCCAGTTCAGCAGCCTCTGTGAACAATGTAGGAATTAAGTGCAATTTCAGTCCTCACAATGTTCCCCTTCTTTCCCTCTTCATGCACTAGATGAAAAACTGACAAGTCTGAATTCATCAGTGACAAACCATAGCACACACACATATGAATCTGAAAACAAAACAAACAAACAAAACAATCAAATGGACCTTGTCTTCCTGTTAATAATAGACCTGTTAATAAAGCTGGTTGAAAATTGAGGTAATTTTGCTTACTCCAGGTCCACATATTCACATTTAAAATAACTAAGTTATCTGACAAGGAAAACAAAACTATAGGAGAGCAGGGCAATTTAGTTAAACAAGAGTTTATGTTTCTCTATTTCGTGCATTCTCCACTTTTTCTGCCATGAATTTTTCTTCACCAACTGTCAGTCAGTCACAACTTTTTGCACACTTCCAGGTGCTTAGTACAGTTTACAATACATTGACAAATTTGCCTGGATGTAAAAAACTGGTTTAAGCTAATAATGTAAAAATAAGTAAAAACTTAAATTAAAAATTGCTGCTAAAATAACTGTAGCAGGCTACAGACCTGTCTTATCACAGAATAGGTCACGGTGTCAGTGTCTTAAGTACAGTCCTGGAGCTAACACTCCTTTCAGATCTCAGCCTTTTTGTGGGAGGTGCCAGGAGAGTGCTGCTTTGTTCAGAGTGCTATTACTTTGTTGTGTGGTTTTTAATATAAATATGCACTAGAGTCCACCAGTTCACCAGATTGCAGGATGGAAGCAAAAATGAAAGCAAATGTTTCCTCATCCTGTTTCCCTACTCTGTTTATAGCAAGATCAGCAATCCCCCTACAAACGACTTCCCAGATTCAGTCTCTAGACTTTAGAAGTCCAGGTTGGAAAACGAATCATAATTATACATCCATGTGAATCCAGGAGTATCTGAACTTTACAGGCCCTAAGGTGCATTGAATCAGCAAGGGATTTCCATGCAGTGAATCCCTGACTAGAAGTCACAACTACTGTAAAAGAGAAGACAGATGTACTCAGATGGGCCAGGCATCACTGGAGAGAGTCCTGTGCCAGCCTATGGAGGCTGCTGGGCTCGTTTGAAGCAGCAATTTGCAACCTCGGCACTGGAGAAAGCCTCAATGGCCAGTTTCTATTTGAAGTCCTCACTGCTCTGCCTAGTTTCATCACCTAACAAATATTTTGAAAATTACCAAATTGGCTTGCACAGAAAAGTGATAAAGAGCACAATTTAAAACTTGTAACTCTTAAATGAAAGTAGACATAGAATAGCTGCTTAGCCACTGCACTTGAAAGCTGAAAGGTACTTCTTGTTAACATTTGATATTCTTTAAAAGGCTGAATTATCTAAATAGTTTGTGCTTTATTTAACAGAAATTTCCAATAAACTTCATTCTGTCACTGAATTATGTCACTTCATGCCATGTGACATTGATGTAAGTTTGACAGGCAATGCCAATGCTGACATGTCAGTCTGAGAATTTATGACAAATTATATGGTACAGATACTTTTAAAGTATTGCCAAGAAAAAGAAGTCTTTAAAATGTGTAATTACACTGGGTGCATCTTTAGATTAAAAATAATTTATTCAATTCATATAGATTCACATTGATTCAATGTTCAGGCTGACAGTCAAAAAGAAGAAAGGAAATTTATATTGAAATTTCCCAACTAGCTCCAGTTACAATATATTATATATCAAAGGAAAACGGGATATATTAATGGTTTTTTGGATTTTTTTTAAATCAACATTCTGCTGTCATTAAGTAATACTGTTAGCATTTAATAATTTGAAATAGTCAATCTATCTCAAATAAATCTCAATACCCTATGCAGGAAAGAAAGGCTGCAGCTGAACAGAGAATGAATTGCTTATAAAAATTATTTTCCAGCAAAGAAAACAACATGGCAAGGGGGGGACCTTTCACTAGAAGTGCTAACTGATCTAAATCATGCTTTTTTCTTTTTCTGGGTTTTGAGGTGAGATTTTTTGGTAAGCTCATTTTTGTACAGATCAGGTTCTGCCTTATAATTTCCTTGTAATCTCTGTGCTTCTGTTGAAGCATACTTAAATCAGTCATATGTGAACTTTCAAGCATCTAATCTTGAAATTTCTTACTCCTGTAATGGAAAAAGAGACTGAATGCCTATAGAAACATAGCTAGCTGAACTTCCTTGATGTAATGTTTTTGCTATAAAAGCTTTCTTTTTTTCAGGATGTGTGAAAGGAGTTTGATTTTGGTCCAGTTTTCACGAGAGAGATGGAAAGGTGTCACTAGAATGGCATCAGTTAGTACTGACAGCAGTATTTTCAATAGAAGATCCTCTATGAATGTCCCATTTTCCACTGCTGCACATTTTCCTCGTAATACCATGCTGCGTGTTACTAGAGCATTCCATGGCATTTTACACTGTTGCCAACTAATACCTTATTAGCCAGGAAATGTTTGATTTAGATTATTGCACTCAAGCACTACCTACAAAGTAATCACAAGGCATAGACCAATTAGAAGGATGCCTTCTGCTGAGTGTTCTGAAATTAATCATGCATTAATTTCAACTGAAACAGCAGCTATTTTAAGATCATATATAATTGTATACAGATGTTTGGCTTAGAGCTGCCCATCATTCCAACAGTCAGGAGAATGTCCAAATTCTTGGAATCTCAAAAGTCCCAACTGCAGAGAAAACGAATTTTGCCTCTATTCAGTGGAACCATGTATCAGTTTGTTGCTTTTTACATTCATCCTTACTAGCTTCAAAATGGCCAGGAAAAAAGCAAAGCTGTTGACAGCCAAATCCGTCTAGACAAAAGATTACACCTGGAAGGAATCTCCTGCCAAATTTGAGGACAAAGCTAGGTTCATGCTTTTCATAGTTTTTTAGCATTTGCATCCAGGCTACTTTTAGACAAACTGAAATGCAACAATTCTTCACAAAGTCAGGGAACCGTGGCCTTTTCCTGAATGTTAACACAAGGACAAAATAAGGCACTCCAGGAGCAGAGAGATGATGGAACAAAGCCTTCAAGCTTCACTTAGGGGAGTTAGCACTTCTGCTGAGAAGGATCTCCAACTTTCTGGGGGTTTCTTGTCAAGGCATGTCCTAGTAGCAGAGAGCCTGACTGTCCTGCATTGGCCCACAGATGTGATGGCTAAATCCTGTGTAAACAAATGGAAGGAAAGGTATACTCTGAGAACAGCAGGCAAGGGAGAGCATGGAGCAGGAAAAGATGCTTTCGTTCTCTCTAGTGAGGTTACCTCCTGTAGGTTAGTTTGTAATGGAGCTGGTTTGAAAGACACATCTCTGCCTCCTGTCTGTTTCAAAAGAAAAAAAGCCAGTAACACAGCTTTACTAAAGTCATGTTTGCAGACTATTAAATGTTTAGAAGATGCTAGGTGTGGAAGGCCAAAGTTTTGAAGCAGGTGGCTGTACACCATACAAATGTTGGAGACACACAGGGTTTGCAGATCATTCTTCTGGAGTTCATGTTTCTCTGCTCATCAGCTTTCATGCCACAGATGAACTCTGAATTCTTTGTGCATTTGGGGTAGAGATCAATAAAAGTTTTACAGCTGAAAAGGGCCAGACTTAAACATGTCACCTTGACAGAACTTGATTGCCAACAAATGGGCTGGGCTTACATTTTAAAAAAATCTACCTCACCTTGAGCCTCCACCCAGAAACCTGAGAAAAGTAAACGAAATTAAACAACTTCACCTGCTCAGTTAATTTTCCTTATTCATGAGCACAAATAAATAATCTTTAAAAGTACTAGTTTACTGAAGGAAAAAAGAACAAAACAGAAAAACAAGGAAACATATTAAGGACATGTATATAGTGCTTGAAGTATAACTTCAACCATTTTTACAGTCCCCTCTGCTGGATCTGGCCAGCTGGTTACCTCACTCAGAGCAGAGCCTTGGCTGCTTGTCCCACTGCTCCCTCTAGATAAGCACTACAGCACTGTTGCTTTAGTTTCTCCTACTTCACCTTTTAGGCCAGAACATGTATGGGAATAGGAACTAACAGGCTCTTTGTATACAGGAGGCTCTTAAACAGTTTCTTCACTGAATCCACAGAATTTTAACAATTTCTGCTTCATGAGAGGCTCTAAGCAAAGTCACTTCCTCCTTCTTGCATGTAACTTCTGCCCTTTAATGCTGCAAATTATTACCTTGTATTAGGGTGATCTCTCACCCTGAGTACTCCTAAACATAGTTAATTAGCCCAGACTTTAATACAGTCTCAGCGGCTCTCCATTAGATGTGCCTTGATAAAAGAAAATATAACAAACCCTCTCTCCATTGTAGTAAATCAACACATGTGGATTAAAGGGGGCTTAGACCTGATCAAGGGTTCTTTCCATTCATTGCCTTTTTTCTACAGGTGATAATGTCAGCAGCAAGCTTCTCTTGGGTCACCTCTCTGGACTGCTTTGGTAGAGGAACCATGGCTCTGCATGTCAGCTGCCAGGCTTACAAAGGAAGGTTATGAGCATTTCATGTGTTTTGCCCTGTAGTTCCATTACTGGTAGTCTTACAACCCCCTACCAGGAGTCACACATCCTACAAACCAAAAGCATAAGAACTGCTGCACTTGAAAGGGCCCACTAATATTGCAATTTGATATGATGGGTCTCCAACCTGTGGCTCATCAGTTCTTCCTATATAAATTAACTCAGTGGCTTACAACTTTCACCTGACAGCCATTATACTCAGGTTCTTTGTTCTGTTTTTAACAGAGGGAAGTATTGTACAATATGTGGCAGGTATATTGTATTAAGATAGTGATGAAAGTAGTGATTGTAATAGAAAAGATTAAATGTGTAACATACAGTTAGGCTCAGATAATTTTATTTGGTAAAAAACCCCAGTAGCTTCAAAAAACACATTTCTCTAGATTATTGATGATAGGCAAGACATCACCGTCCATGTGTTGTTTAACCTCCTGGTGACCCGCTGTTGCATTTCTGACCCTTTTGCAGGTATGTTTTTAAGCACCTCAAAATAAGTGGGAAGCAATTGTTACAGGGGGAGAGTTGCCACTCTTCTTGTGCTGGACAGATTTCTATTTTTCCTTTATTGGGCCTTTAATAGCTTGTGAATGGCCAGATCTTGCTGAGTATTGCTGCTGTGCTGAGGATGCCTCTGGGGACAGTCACAGCCATGTCCTGGTGGGCATCCTGTGGGTAGGGGGCTGCTGCCACATGCATCTGATGCTCCTGGCACTGAGGCTGCTGTGTGATAGAGCAGTGAAGCTCTGGGGATGAGCCCTGGGGAATGGACTGGAACCAGTAAGGGCACAGTAATGCCATGTTTGATACATGCATCGGTTTCAACTGGCTGTACTTGTCAGTGCAATGCACAGGCAAGCAGCCAGCCCTGGGGAGGGGGCTTGGGGAAGCCGCAGCGCAGAGACTTGGCTCGGTGGCAGGAGCTGATGCCTGGCACCTGCCCCAGCCCATCTCCCGGCCTCCCCTGTCACCGCCCCGGGGGCTGGCAGCACCCCAGTGCCCAGCACTGTGCCTCTGGCTGGTGGGAGTGGGGTCTCTCCCTGGCTCTCGGCATGTCTGGGGCAGAGGCGCCGGGTCTCGGGCGACCCGAAGGTGCTGGGGCATGCACAGAGGACATCCCCTCCCTTAAAGAAATTGAGCAGCTCCTGAACACCGGGCGGCCGTCTTGCAACCACGTTGATGAAGTATGGCCTAATCTCTTTTTAGGAGACCTGTAAGTACAGCTTTACAGACATACCTTTGTTGTATAGTCTGTCTGTTAGTATGCCTCACAGGTGCAGCTTTAGGCAGCTGATAGTTTTGCTAATTGCTCTTTCCGAGATAAAATTATGACTAAGCTAGTACTTGTTTCTCAGCCCTTAGAAGAAATTCACAAGCTGACACTCCAGCAAATGGCTTTGGAAATGCAATTGTAGTGCTTCTCCTGCTCCATAAATATCTCTGCACCCATGTCACTTTGTTTGTCTTTATCTTTTCCTTAGAGTAACAGCTCACAACAGATTTGTTTTGTGGAAAATGGGTGTGACCCATGTTTTAAATGCTGCCCATGGCACAGCATACAGCCACGGAGGCCAGGACTTTTATGGAGCGACCATTGATTATTATGGGGTACCAGCCCATGATCTCCCAAGTTTTGATATAAGCCAGTTCTTTTTCTCTGCGGCACGATTTATCCACAACGCCTTGAACACACCAGGAGGTATGAAATTATTGTTGGTCACATTTTTATGCGAGTTGGCAGCATCTTGCAAGATGTCAGCTCCACAAGCTCAGTGGTGGACAAATCACTATGTGTTCTCCTGCCAGCTGCTGGTCACCTGCATGGTGTGTGGCAGGAGGAGGGAGTGCTGAGCACATGGATGGAGCTCTAACTAGGTCCCAAAAAGTTGGCCTCAGAAAAGGGGATGAACAGTGCAGGAAAGAGAGATGGGCAGAGAGGAGAGGAGTCGGAATAGAGACAAATATCTTGAAGGAAAGGCTGGTTCAAAAAGGGGGAAGTAAAAACATGAAACAACACTCTTTTTTGAGACCCTCATGGCAACTGTATTTGTAAGAACAAATGAATCAAGAGACTGATTTCTACAGCCACCAACTGCATAAAGAGGGTCATGTATTGCAGATGATCTTCTTGCATCTACAGGGCCTGCAGAGCTGTGCCCCTAAGGAGAAGATTTACCTTTACCCAAGGATATTTAGTGTGTTGCACAGGAGACTGAGCTTCTTGGCACTGGTGCAATAAAATACTAATTAACCTGTATTACATAAAAGACCGTTTCTTAGCATGAGTAAACTGGCATTAATGGAGCAGTCTCAGTCTGTATCACAAGTTCTGCCTTCAAAAGAGAATTACAGTTGCAGCAAATTGCCTTATGCAATGGTACTACACCAGTCATTTTTCTTGGTGGCTAATGTGTTAGCACCATCCTTTCAGGCCAGATTTTAGCATTCTTCTTCACCCAAGTAAGCTCCTTTGAAATCAGTGGGTTTGGTTTTCCTCCTGCTCACAACAGAACAACTTAATTGCTTTGTTCATTCATCCACTGTATTGCTTCTCTTCTGTGGTTATAATTTTATTTTTTTTTTACTAGCTAAAATTTTGGTACATTGTGCTGTTGGAGTTAGCAGGTCAGCTTCCCTGGTCCTAGCATATCTCATGATAAATCACCACTTGCCATTGGTTGAGGCCATCAAAACAGTGAAGGAACATAGATGGATTTCACCCAATAGTGGCTTTCTGAAACACCTGCGAAATTTGGATGCTCAACTACGGCAACAGAGGGACTGCTGAAAAGGCAAACCCATTTATATTCACTTCTCTGAGTTTCAGCCTTCATAGCCATTGTGTATATACATCTTCCTATGATCAATGCATGCTGGAAAAATGAAGAAAATTATGCATCAAAGAGAACCATAAATGAATTAATTCTGACAGCTCAGTTCCTTCAAGACCAGTACAGCCAACATCAGCACCATAAGCACCGTGTGCTGCAGAGCTGCTGTGCCTAGCATGGTGCTACGAGATGACTCCACTGCAGTGGTTAAGATGGACTGAATTTGTTCCTGAATTTGTGCTAATGACAGAGGCAATTTAATAGTTGCATCTAGCTGTACAGTATGTTTGAGCATAATCAGCTTCCTCGGTTTGGTTACAGTTTTCATGTGCGTGGTCTCATAAGAAGAGCGTTTTGTGTTCCAGGCCTGGTGATGTGGCAAGGGCAATTTCTTAAGAGCCCAAGCACTGCTATGGAAACATTCCTCTTTCACTGGTCTGCTAACTATTGCAGTGCTACAGGAAGCTGTGACAGCCTGAAGACCCACACCAGCAGAATAAACTTCTGTGCAGCTCTCTCTGCAGTCTCTGGGTCAACAAACCCACAAACCTTTTCTTGTGTAAATATGTTTTCAGCAAGATAATGTATATTATGTAATATATTGAGGACATTAAAAAAAATATATCAGATCTTCAAAGCATTTTGTGAGCTTGAACTCATTGGTTCACTCTCCCTCCAAATAATCCCAAATCAGTTCTGTGTAAGTGGCTTTGAATCACCCCTAGTTTAAACTAGGTAGGAACTTAGTTAGCTTACATCAAAGGCTAGGCTTAATTGAGACAAATTAGTTTTAAGATGTTTTGAGGATGTCACTTTTACTGTCACTAGTTAATCAGTAGTTAAACTGATGTGATTTTTTTAATACAGAAACACCATTTGAAATTCATGCTCCTGCTCTGCCTGAAAATCAGCTTGTTACCTTGTGATGAAGCAATAATCAAATCTGTTTTTTCCCTTTGCTACTGGTTTGATTCATTGATTAACCAACCTTATAAACCTTCCCTGCCAGATTAAGTAAATACATTTCTGCTGTTTGTTTGCATTTGAAGCATCAATTTTGATCACTTTCCCCTGGAAGAGACTTACAAGGTTATTAGAAGACGTAGATCATGGTGACTTGTGAGTTGAATCTCTTCTTTCCCAGACCCCCTATCCTCCTTAATTCTTGAAGAGGTTACGACACAAATGCTGATTCCGCCTAGCACTTATGGGAATGTAGAAATCCCTCCCAAATTGCAGTATAACAAATGCTTTGCAAAATAAGTATCTTTAAGATCCTTTCAGAGGTCTATCCAACTGTTTGTTCAGATTTTCCTATATGTTGCCAAAGAGCTCCACTGATGAGAGAAGGAGAAGACATTGTAGTGTAAAAAGATCAGCTAGAAAAATCATATTTAAAACCCAATAGTGCTAGGACAATCTTTATACCTCACAAAGCAGCAGAGTGGTGGAGGAGGAGCTGAATTTGCTTTGAAGTTCTCCATTAGAGTTAATAGGGATTTATGAGTTAATATTTCATTGTAATTTATATTTCAATCACATTACAGTAGATTTTAGTCTGGAAGCCTTTTGAAGACATGGTATTGAAAAATCTGAAATTCATGTGAGTGAAATAATGCATCTTAATGCATTTAGGCTGAGCAAAATTAGACACATGTGAGCAAGATTAATGGAACCTCCCATCAGGATAATGCTTTGCATGCCCCTGAACATCTGTCCCACAAAGCCACAGCTGTGAAAGCTGCTCCTGTTGTAAATTAGTACCTGCTTTTGGAGATACTGCTCATCCTGGGAGAGTATTGCTTCACTGGGGGTAGAGAAAAGAGTACAGAGCGAAGCTGAGTTTGTATGGCATCCATGCCACCAATGACATGGTAGTGATCTTGTACAGCAAGACTTACACCAGTGGAGGGAATTAATTAGTTAGAAACTCTTTTCAAGGGCACTGGCAAATCACAGAAGTATTTTTAATCTGTGAAGTTAGTGTTGCCTATATTTCCTGCTTGCCTGTATTGCTCCCTTCCGTATATACAGTTCAACTTTGGCTCCAGGCCTGCTTAGGGTAAAAAATTCCAGTCAACTTAAGCAAAAGTGGTAGAATTAGTCCTGTAAATTATAATATAAAACACTGTCTGCTGTGATGTGCTAGGATGAAAAGAAACCGTCTCACCTGTCACACTACTCATAGTTCAGGTCATGATGTGATGTGACATTAGCACTTCACTGTTTTCCACTATCAGCGGGAAAACTTGTATTTCAAATATTCGTTTGGCAAGTTGGACTAAGGAATCAACACCAAAAAAAATAGTGCCTCATCAGTGGCACTTTGTTCCGAAGATTCACATATCTCAACAGGGTCTATGCACCCAGGTGACTAAAGGCACTGAATGTTAACTCCTAACTGAGGGATGGTTCTGTTTTGAAAGATGTTTAAGTACCTAAAGGTAATCTGGGTACCGGCTGAGCTGGCCAGAGCACTGTGGCTCATGCAGGAGACTGCAGGAACCATCAGTCCTGGACATCCTGCCTGACCAGGAGCTGATTACCTTACATCTCCTCTAAAACAGGCACACAGGCCTTCCTGCCCCAGGCTTGCCTTACTATGGGGTCTTTCCTCAATCTGTTCTTAATTCCATTATCCCTTTTCATTTAGTGGTTAGCTGAAGAACGAGTCTGACAAAGCCCACAGCATTGTGTGTACAGTATGGGAATGCCCTCCTCCCTTGGGAAAGGACTATACCAGAAAGAAGAGTTAGACGTCCACTGAAGTGAATGTGAAACTCAATTTTTTGTTCTTTTGAGAGCAATTTTCATCTAGATCCTGTTCCTGAACCACCTTACCAAATAGATCATGAGGGCTAGTGCCAGCTCAGCAGCAGCTGCGAGGGTGTGTCTGTGAGCAGAGAGCACAGTGAAAGGGACTGTCCCAGCCACAGCTGTGGCAGAGTTAAATCTGCTTAAAGTAATCATGAAACCACGGTGTCACCTGAAGGGAGCCATGTAAAATTCCAGTGGAAATTTCCCTTCATTTTATTTTCCAGTACAAGAACTGAGGGCATGAGATCAAGTCAGTAGAAACAAGAGGAGGGGTTTAGGTGAGCTGTGTAATGTCTTGCCACAGGGTGTTGCAGAGGGTAAAAGCCTATAACTGTTCAAGGGGTAATTGAAAAAAATTATGGGATGGAAACCCATTCAGGGTTAACAAATGCTCCATCAGATCTGGAAGTTCATGAGCTGCTGGAAGCTGGGAGAGTGTTAGAAAGCAGTATAATTCATGCTTGTGTAATCTTACTTTCTGTAGGCATCCACTTACAGCCACAGACAGGGGGAGGATAGTGGGCTCAATAGACTTTTGGTAAGGCGCAGGACAGCTGCTCTTATGGCTGTTATTTTGAACTCACCTCGAAGATGAGCTGTCCCCTCTTTCCCGGTAGCTTATTATTAGAACCAGGTCACATGAGGCATTTGGGACTGCGTCTCAGTTGCATTGACCGACATTTCTTTCATAGGGAAAGCTCTGTGCTAGCAGGCACAGCAACATAGTTTATGTGGTGAGGGGAGTAGTGTTTTCTTTGCATAAGATTCGCTTAATGCAGACTTTTCATTTATGTGGCTGTTCCCCATTCCATCAGGGATGTAGCGCTGAGCTAATCCGGGGTGGCGTCAAGGCGCATGCCGTATTTAGAGACAGCCACCTGCTTGGGAACATCAAGCCACAGCAAAGAGCATGCCTCAAAAAAAAAATTTCCCCTGTGGATTCTACAGCAGTGGCATTGGGCCAGCTCTCCCCTGCCTAAATCTACATGTGGCCACCAAAGGGGTCAGCACCCTAAGAGGGCCAGACACCGACAGCCCAGGACTGCTCTGAGCCTGGCACTCCTTCTGCCCAGGAACTGTCAGATATTTTGGACAGCTGCAAAGTGGAATTAAATCACATGGATGAAGAGCGGCCTAATCTCTACATAGGCAGTATGTAAGTGTTATTTGAGGCTGAGCTGTTCTGAAGGGCTGGGGAGTATAGTACTTGTTAACATATGCTGTCCAACTATATTTAGTTAGAGTTGTTAAACTTCATTGCCTTAAAATAGGCTTACAATTAGCATAGAAGAAAGCAAAAGAACTATCCATTAAAGAAAGAACCTACTGAACAGAATAAAATTGATTGACTCTATTGCTTTACATTATTTTATAATTATTCAATGTATAGATTTTATAAATGCTGCAACATTTACCACATTGAACACAAGACAGACTTGTGATCCTAAGTAGCCTTGAAATTGAATTATGATTGGTTTTTACCTTTTTCAATTTAATTTTAACTAGAATGGAATTTTTCCCATTAAAAAAAGTACTCTGATTTTTGCTGTTTGTATGGCATGACAACTTGATTTGCAGTTGAAATTTCAGAAAAACTCCCACCCTATTCTGAATGACAGCAGACTTCACTGTTTATTTTTCAAACTTGTGCGGATGGTTGTTTCACTCTGGAGCATGGAGAAAGCACGCAGTCATCTGCACTTGACGTGTATAGTACTCAGTGTTATGCCAAAACAAGTTCCTTCCACCACCAGCAGGTTGCAAACTTGTTTAAGTATCTGAAAATTACAATTATAATAATTTGTAAATGAGGGAAGCAGGAGGAACTAAGAATCCTTTGGCTAATTGCCCATTGATTACAGCTCAAGGTGGACATTCTTTTAGCTATGAAAAAGCAAAGCCTAAAAGTGAGCTAGATGACACTGGGGATATAAACTACATTTACAAAACTTGGTTTTACAGTTACAGCCTGCTTCCTAATCTCACTGCATTTTAATCAGGAGCGTGACACCTGCAGATGAGCCCTATGCATAGCAGGTGGCTGCCCACTAGTAGGCAATGGTGGGCACCCAGAAACATGGTTGTGCTGGTCTGGCCCCAGGTGTGGAAAAGCAGAAGCCAGCAAAACATGCAGTACTTCACTGAACTTTTGCCTTGATGACAAGAGTGGGAAACCAACCTTTGTCTTTCCAGCTAAACTTCATAACTATACTTGGAAATTAACTTTTTTACTTTATTAGAACCAGTTGGAGAATAAGGATTTGCAGAATTGAGCCCAACAGGTAGTAAAAGCAAAGATCTAAGATTATATAAAGATCACTGAAATTGTATTGTCTTTACACCATCATTTGATTTTAGATAGTCTTCTAAGTGCAGTTTTAAGACCTTTTAATGCCTGTGGATATATATGCTTCAAATTATTCTTGCATGTTTATTTTCAATCACATTCTGTCTCTTGGGGGGAAAAAAAAACCCAACAAATGGTGGGACAAAAATGTATAGGTAACAACACTGTTTACATGTAGTGAAGAAAAGATGAACTTTGAGACCATTCAGCTAACAGGAATAAAAATGTAAACAGCTTTGTTTGCTAATGCAACAGCTGATTGCTAATATTGAGCTTAAATACGAGTTACAGACTGCAATCAGTGAAACTGGAAGTTTATTGAGTGCTACAGATAGGATTTTCTTTATTCTGCCAACATCAATAAGACAGCTATGAACAACACCTGAAAATAAGTTTTCATGGGATCTTCCTGAGGTGGAAAGGGGGAAAAGAGAGAATATTCACATTTAGGGCTCAACCCAATACTCAGTGAAGTCAATAAAGAGAGGATGTTTCTGTACTGAGCAAACCTGTGCCAGCATCAGGACTTGTGCCAGAGCTAAAATAACCTGAAGCAGTACCATAAATTGTCACTGCTTGTTCCTGTGGAACCAATTATGTGCAGTTTCTGTGGAGCTACTTGGAAATTAAAGATGAATCTAGAATTGATGCTATGTCTCCTTATGACTTTATCTGAAATTTGATGGCCAAGCACTTTAAACAAGTTAAATATCTCTCATAAAATAAAGTAGGGATGGCTGACTTTACATGATATCTTTCATCCTGGAGGACTTTGAAGTGGTCAACAAACTGATTATTAAATATTTGTCTGGCTATCAGCCATTGTTGATACACAAGGCCAAGGCCAAGACTCTTTGGGTTGAAAGGTAAAATATTTTTAAAGTGCTACATATAAGCAGCTGAGCATACAAGATGTAAAAGATCCTGAAGAAATCAAACTCCATGCTGATCTTAAGCAGGCAGGTTTATCAACTGGGGTTTAGCCAGATTAGCAAGGCTAATACCACTCTAGCAAATAAACATCATACAATTATAGGCTGAGACAAAATGGTTACAGGCTATGCTAAAACCTGAGTGCGTTCTTTCAACAGACATATTTCAAGTTCAATTGTAGGAGGACCTGAGCTACCTCTTGAAGTGAACGTTTTTAAGGTGTTTGGGCCAGTAATTCCCAATGCCTTTGTAGTCAACTGGAGCCTGTAACACTTGCTAAATTTGCAGGAAGTTATAAGCAGGAAACTGTGTTTGCAGGAGCAAAATAACTTGGAATTCTGCATTTCCACATATATTTTGAGTATATTCAGAAATCACAACCTTTTATCTTTCTTTTACTACCATACTCTTTCTTACACAACATGTCTCAAAGCATGGTGGGCACTGGGCTCTACAGAAAGGAATACATTAAAAGACAAAAAGATACCTCAAGTTGCTTTCTGTCGTGAGCTTTCATACATGTTCTCCACAGATCCATAGCCCACAACAAAGAAGACCTGAAGAGGCTTGGTGTCACCCATGCACTGAATGCAGCACAATTTGCATGGGGAATCAAAGGAGACTAAACATTCCATGGCCAGGAAAGGCATTATTATGGAATAGCTGCAGAGGGCTTGACTGACTTTCACCTTAGTGCATGTTTCTGTACCACCTCTGAGTGCATTCACAAGGCCAAATGGTGAGTCCCTCTCCTGGTGATAAACTACTGCTCTTACACAGCACTTTCATTAAGTGATCACAAATTACTTTAGCAGCATTAACTAAACCTCACTCAACCATTTGGGTAAGCCTAATTATCCACTTAGAGACATTGTCTCCATTGGCAGGTGGGAGGACAGCAGGATTCTGAAAGATTAGATTTACCAACAAAACTTCTCCAAATCAGTGTCAGGGATCACACGTGGTCTACTGATAATCATCAGAGCGTATGATCAGTGTGTATCAGAGTGTAGCAGGAGAAGAAAAAAAAAAAGGAATTATAAAAAGAAATGTTGTATTTAAGTGAGTGGGGAGAGAGTCCTGAATTCTCAGTTGGAAACCACTGATTTTTAAAGTTTTTCTGTACTGATTTGTCAGAATACATAACACAAAAATTGTTACTGTCTGGTTTGAGAAACAGCCAAAAGCTGCAAAGAGCTATTGTAGAGACATGCCAACTGGCCATTTACAAAGCCTAATGCCATGTGTTTTCCTCTCTTTCTGGACTCAGATCTCTAGTAACAAAAAGTGGTTCTTGATTTATGAAAGAGATGAATACCCTGGGGGCTACTTTGTTTCAGCTGCCATAAACTGGATCTTGATGAGATGAGATGAGATGAGATGAGATGAGATGAGATGAGATGAGATGAGATGAGATGAGATGAGATGATGAGACGTGAGTGAGGCAGAAGTACGAACTTATGCAATCTGTGACCATGGCACTATTCCGTGCAGCCTGGAACAGCACTACATGTATTCACTTCTATTTTGAAGGGAAAATCTTTGTTCGCTGTATTCCTAGAAAAAGCAGATCTGCTTCCCTTGTGTTGGCTTACCTTATGATCTTCTGTCACTTTCCTCTAGGCAATGCTATCCAGAGTTATCCAGTAGCAAGCAATTTCATCAAGCTGCAGAATTTACATATTGAACTGAGATACAATATACACCTATGTAAACTCTAAACTCTTATAACATTAAAAAAAAAATAAATCAAAGTGACAGAGAGAAACGTCAGACAGACAATCTGAATATGAGATAAAGACGAAAGGAATATGACCTAAAGCTTTGGCATCAAACCTATCTTTCATCTCTGTTTAGGGAATAGAAGGTTTCTGAATTTCATATGCTCCAGTCACTCCTCAATCATTCGGTTAAATGTGAAGCACCAAATGTGCTAGATACTCCTCTAGGATACATTCCCAGTTTGTTGTCCATTCTGCTCATTAAAACTCATAAAACTCAACTCCAAGAGAAAATAGGCCCCTGTTTAAAGTTAAAGCTCTTACAGATATCTCTGGACATAAAAAGATGCTAATCTATTTTGCTGCATTGGGATCAGCAAATGAAAAGGGGAAAAAATGTTGCAGTCCAACATGTATAAGAAATCACCCAGATGAGGGACGGAATTTTCCCACCCTGGTGACAATAGATGTTCAATGGCTGGCGACTTTCCAGAGGTACCTTCCTCCTGCCATGCCCTCTGCCCATTTTTATGGAACTGAGATTTCTAGCAAATGTAATAAATTTTCACTATAAATTAGCCACCTTTTCACACTCAGAATTCCCCATTTCTACAAAAAATTCTTTTTACACAACATTGCTGTGTCTGTAGCACTAGTGAACACAGAAAGAGCCAAGTTCTTTAATTTTACAGGAATAATTAATAAAGGAACCAGTCTTTCAACCCAACTCTGCTTGCTCAGAAGACAGGTTTCTCCCAGTACACTGTCCTCTGTGCCTTGCAAAGGTAAAATGCTAATCAGACTTTTGAAATGACTGCCCAAATTGCCAAGCTAAGCTAGACCACCCTGGTGTAGTTCTCATCTTAGAGCAGGTCCTGGAAAAGAAATTGTAGTTTTAGACTGAAATCCTAGACATGCAGAAGTAAAATACCTGGGGACAGTACCTGGTGGCAATTCCAGCATCTCAGCAGATTAACGTAGCATTTGCCCAGAGTTCATTTGCCAGGTGCATTCATTTCTGTACAAGATAACTCAGTGCAACATCAAAACATAAACACTGGGACCAAATTAATCCTTGAGGAAACTCCCACCAAAAACCAGTGGTGTAACCCAGGGCCAAATTCGTCTTCCTATTTCCAAAAAGAGAAGTCTGCCAAGGACGGTGTGGCCTAAGAGGCACACAGAGCTGGCAGGCTCTCAAGTGTCGAAATAGAACCAGCATCGCCGGCCGCGTACTTCCCGTCCTCTTCAGGCAAGACACAGACAAGAAAAACAATCAAGTTGTCTGGTGAAAAAAAGCAGTTTCCTGGGATTGCTCTAGCCGCGCTGTAATTGTGATCAATCTGCATTGGCAAGTATTGGCTTTCCATGTGTGTTTCGCCTAACGCAGGCTGCCTGTGGAGAGCAGCTCAGGCAGGCTGATGCATGCTTGTTATCGCCAGCGTAAATATCTCTGCCTTGTGTTATTGTGGCACAAAGCAGCTGGACCATTTGAAAATCATTTAAAAAGCACTATAAAATTAGGGCTCCAGTGCTCTTATTTTATGACTTTCATGAGCAGCATTGCCTAGAGAGAAATTACCCTCTTTATTTTCAAGGCTAAAGGTTCTTTTAACATTCATCAAAATCAAAGTGCACCCTTGATAACACATTGAGCTGTTACTTATCTTGTACAGACTCTTTACCTTCTGCATAATATCACATTTGAGATCTCAGTTCTTCTATACAACTCATTTCATTGTTTCTGCTGTTGTTTTCACCAAGTGAATTTGCACAGTTTCAGGAGAGGCTGGCTGATGCCCTGAAACATATTCTTTCCATAATTCCTAATTTTTTTTTAATTTCTAGCACAATAGCCTGGAGTGGGTTTGTTACTGATCCTCCTATAAAAATGGTCAATTACCTCTTCTGACAATGGGTTTGTACAGACCAATTATGCACTGTAAGCAAAAGATTTTCAAGGGCATAAATAATACTTGGGTTCATAACCTGATAGACTCCCCTTTCTCCCTTTGAAAAATCTCTCTCCCATACATATATCTATCTATATATATAAAGTATTTGATAATTATCCTTTTTTCCATTCTTGTTTTCACAGACACCTTCTTTACCAAACTCAGGAAAACGGTGAGTGAACCAAAGTAGCATGACAAAATTCAAACAGTACAAAGGGAAAGGCATTCTTAGAAATAAAAAAGAAGTGCAGCTGTATCCACCATACATAAATTAAAATCTGAAGGGTTTAGGAAGAGACACTGCATGAAATCTTCAGCCACAGAGATTGCGAGTGGGGAATAGTGGGGCCCTGCACATCCTCTGTCCTGCAGCTCAGGCAAACCACTGTTTTCCTCTGTGTTGTTTAACCTGCCTCAGGTTTCAGTAAGACACCGGTTACCTTATTATCCAGACATCAAATACAGACTGAAGATAAACATTTAGAAAGTCATAACCTTAAGTCTTTGGCCCTCTTTGACCAGGATTTTGTCTTTATTTCCTCTGGGGGTAGCAGGCTGCAATCCTGCGCCAAAAGGTGGCACGCTTTCAGATCCTGCAAGGGTGGCTTGTTGGTGCTAATAGATACTGCTGCAAAAGGACTCGTAGACACATAGAGGAGCTGTAATGTCAAGATGCTGCAGCATCTTGCATGGAGGGGATGTAAATGGCCAGAAGGAAGGCTCTGTGTGTGTGAAGAGAGCCTCGCCACCATGCAGCACCTCTGCTAGAAGATGGAGTTTGAATTTTTAACCATCGAGGTCTTGCCTGTTGTCACCCAGTTTGTGGTTCATCAACAGGATACTTTAGCTAACAGAGGAATGAGACGGAGTTATTTGGTAATCACAATTGTTTATAACTCTAGGAAGGCAGAAAAAGGGACAGGCGTGACTAGCAGAGTCTGCTGTCACCATGGATAAAGTGGAACAGGTATTTAGTAAGTCAGGATAAGAAAGCACTTCAGCTCTATGGCACATTTTTCTATTCCAATGGTCAGCGAGTCAGTAGCCACTTTTCTGTGTCTGACAGTCCCAGAAACAGAGAAAAGGGCCCAACTGAGTTGCCCTAGCCCTGGACTCCTGCATTTCAGACCAGTTTATCTTTTGCGTTAGGACTGACCTACACAGTCTCAGCCATTACTTTTGGTAATGGTCAAGAGTAAGCAGCAGGAGAAGAGCAGAGTTTAGTGTAGCCCTCTCAAGACCTTATCCAACACTGCAACCATGATTGTGTCCTGTTCAGGAGCTCACTGCCTTTTGAGCTGACCTGTGCGTATGCTTGTTCCCTCTCGGGTATATACATCTTGCTCAATAGAACACATACAGAAAAGTCAGGTATATACACCTCACCCAGTAGAATAGAAATAGAAAATTTCATCTACCCAGAACTTTCAAATTCTTGGACAGCCCTGAGTTTTCCTTTGTTTTCAGGATAAACCTGTGCTGAACAGTTTTCACTATTGTCTTCACTAAAAATGATAACAAATTGACATTTGAAGTTAATGCCTCAGTGCTGAAAGGAGAGGATTTTCATTTCAAGCTTGGAAGGGGAACAGATGTCTATAGAGTGTTGTTCCCCCTACACACATACCAACTAAAACCTCAATGTGTAAAGGGTATGTGCTTGCTCATCTCATGTCCAGAGCATGATTAAGCATACCCTGGAGCTGTTTTGATCTAGATGATCAATTGCTGGAAGCTTGGCAAAAGTACCCAGGTTGTAGGATGTCCTGGATGAGGCAGATTCAAAGTAATTTTGTGCTCTGTTAAACCTATTAAATTTCAGGAAGGTTTAATCTACTTCTGGATAGCAGGTGGGACCCTGTAACCCAGATGTGGGCAACCGAAGGGCAAAAGAAAGCTCCTATATGCTGGCAGTGCTCTTGTGGTGTTGCCAGCAGCTGCAGAGCTTCCATCACTCACTTTCCTCACAAGATGAAGCTGATTCTGCTGTTAACTGCAGAACCAAGATGGAAAAAAAGTCATTTTTACCAAAAGAAGCACTATAAGAAGCAATACCTTAAAAAGCCAAGTAGGATCAGCATCATGAGGGGGAAGGTGGTGAAGGCACTGCGGTCTGTGTTAGCATCATCTCATGGGGCAAGGGTGTTCCTGCCCAGATGATGGGCGTCCATATCATCAGTTGATTTTCCTCATCATAACAACAGTTGAAAATGGCTTTAAACGTTTTTCTTTTGCTTCTTCACTTTTGCTCCCTTGTCATCCTCCCCTTTGCTGCCACTGTAAAAAGAACCTTGTTTCATAGTGACAAATGTATTCCAAGCATGGCTGGCAGATGCTGGGTGTTTGGTGCCCATGTTATATAATTTGCTATTTAGTAATGGATATTGTGAACATCTCATTCATAAGACAGGTAGAAAAGGTGGCAAGGCTGGTTAGACCTGAAGGTCAATGATTCTCCATCAGCCCAGAGCATAGTCTAGGGGAAAACAGCATAAGAAACAGGACAACTATAGAGTGATTCTTCCCCTGCCTATCTTCCAGATTTTGGCCTTCAATACATTGGCTACTTCCTAAACTTCATAATGCTTTTAATGGCTGCAGACTGGACAGAAGGGCTGGTCCTAGTACAAAGCTCCCTAACTGACACCTTGCCCCAACAAGCACCCTGCCTCCATCAGCTGCAGGGAGGCTAGCTCAGGCTGTGAGGGAGAAAAGAGGAGGAAGGGTGAAGGACAGCTGAGCCAGCTGTCGCTGGGGGGTGGGCCTGCTGCTGAGGGGTCTCCAGCATGGCTGCCAGGGCCATGAGGCTTTGTCCCCTCCTCAGATGAACTGCAAATCTGCTGATAGCTTTCCTCGAAGCCTCATTCTGACCTGAGTTGAAGGCCAGGCAGCAGCAGGCTTTACTCTGTGCTTCCCGCCTCCGTGTCGCGGGGTCACCTGGCGGGAGGGGACAGCATGACTGGGGTCAGGTCCCCACTGCTGAGACCCCACTGCTGGGAGCCCCAGGGTCTGTGTGGTGCTGCTGTCTGGAAATAACTCCCATGGGTTAGTAAGTGCCTGGGAATTTCCACTGATGCCCAATAAGCTTTGCAAGTTTTCTTCATCTTTCTTCTGTCTTTTAGAAGGATGCAAGGAAAGCATCATTCCAGAGTGGGTAACTCAAAGCCTCCAGCCAGTCTGACTGCAGGTTCCAAACCAATTTCCATTCTTGTAGAGTGTTTATTTCCTATACGAAAAATATTCAAAGTAAAAGCAGCTGGGGAGAGAATGTGAATAGCATGGACTCCTCCATTCAAGCCAGAGCCCCGCCTGCTTCTCAGAGAGGCTCTGTCCTGGCAGTGGAAATCATAGAATCCATAGAGTGGGTTGGGTTAGAATGGACCTTAAAGACCATCCATCTCCAGTGCTCCTGCCACAGGCAGGGACACCTTCCACTAGACCTGGTTGCTCAAAGCCTCATCCAACCTGGCCTTGAACACTGCCAGGGAGGGGACAGCCACAACCTCTCTTGGCAACCTGTTCCAGTGTCTCACCACTCTCACAGTAAAGAATTTCTTCCTTCTATATAATCTGAACCTACCCTCTTTCAGTTTAAAACTGTTACAACCTCATCCTATCCCTACACTCCTTGATAAAGAGACCCTCCCCATCTTTCCTGTAGGTCCCCTTTAAGTACTGTACAGTCGCTATAAGGTCTGCTCTCTGTGAGACACATGTGACTGAAGGGTCAGTTTTCCCCTCAAGAACAGGCAGGAGAGACACTCTCAGAGGCAACCACCACCGCTAACCCAGTCCAGCAACTCAATGCAACAGGTTTTCAGTGCTCAGGCATGTTCTCCCACCCAGCCTCTCCCTTTGCATCCCCCTCTCTTCCTGAAAGCTGGAGGAGGAGATATTTGCACTATCTTGGCTCTTTTTCTGCCATGACTGGAGCAAGTGGGATAGAGAAGAAAAACATATTTGGAGAGAGAGAGAATACAAGACTAAAAGAATCACCCTGGTTTTTACTTTGAGTGATTGGTGGATGTCCTGGACTGGTTTGTAGAACAGATTTTGCCAGTGGAAGAAAACCCAAGCCAACTGCACTGTGCACAGGAAAAATGAACACTGCTACAGGCTTTTCTGATACAGGAGACAATGTAGATCATTTGATGTATACACTCAGGTCAATACCAATTTAATTCATCCAGTACATTTCAAATTTTTCTTCCATCCAACAAGTGCAGTTTCTTGTGTATCATAACAGCTCCCTTTAAATGCCATTCATGAGTATACTGTGCATTTTTTAATCATTCAAGATTGCTTTCTTCTGCCATCTTCTGGCAACATGAAAAATCACAGCGTTTCAGTAACAGCAGTGTTGCTGTGCTGGCCTAAGGCAAAGGTTGTCAGTAAAGACAGTGTATAATTATATCGGCATAATTGGAAAAAATATAGCCCTTTTTGCATAGTTGAAAGCTTGCCTAATTCTTCCAGCTCTACCAGTTGATCTAGTAGCTGGTTAGTAGCTGGTTTAGTTGATCTTCAGTGGTTATCCCGGAGCAAAATGTCTGATTTGTAGATCTTGCGTTTCTTGAATGTCTGTAACAGAAAGAGAGAGTTGCATAACATATGAGACTTCACCATTTTATAATAGGACTTCATCAAGTATACTCTAAATATTTTGAAAAGAGTCATTTTTGCCAGTTTTGTTCTCAGTTTTGCTCCTTGACAAAAGACATCTATGACACCACAGGAAGATCTTGTCTGATAGGCATGTAAAGCTTTTCCTTCTACTGCAACAACTATTTCTGTCTGATCTCTCAATGTAAACACCACAAATCATGCCAAAACACCTTGCATTATTTGCTTAAGTCTAAACCAAAACATTTTCTGTATTTTGTTAAAAACATATATAAGATTTCTGTAAGACTAAATTTTGGTTCCTGAGGTTTTTGTCCCTTTTCCTGCAATCACACAGAGGTTTTTTGTAAATGACTACTTGTGATCCCCACTCTCCTGTCACAATAGCATTTCCCACATAGTTGTGCTAAAAATATGAAAATTATATATGATCATTAAAAAAAGAAAAAATTTAAAAGGAGAAAATACCAATATTTCCCCTTAAAATAAACACAAAATTCAGAGCCAATAAGAAAAACTACTCACAAAATTCCAGCCTGCAAAGAGAACATAAATAAAAGCTGTTCAAAGCTTTGTTCAGTTTCACTACCACCAGCAAAAATGACTGCTTGGGATGCCAGGCATTGGAGAGAAAGGATGTTAATGCTATTTATAGCTCACGGGTGGCTCCCATTACCATTGTACCTGAGAAGCTTGCAGTCCTTAATGTATTCCTGCTCACAGCAACTTTCTCAAGCAGAGGACAGCTTTCCGAGGGCTGTGCTGGAGGCACTGAGGTTTGCTTTGGGAAAATGGACTGTTATATTTGCAGTCTGTTCCCAAACTGTCTATTATAAACCGCCTGCAGCAGACACAACCTCCTGCAAGGCTGCACTCCCTGCTTGACTCTGCCTCCTGGGAGCCATGAAGCTGATGCTTTGCTGGAGGCTCTTCCTCCCTTCGTCACCCTGCCAGCTTTGGCATCGATCTATAGTCCACACCAAGCCTCAGCAGGGGACAGCATCAGAAAAACAACAACATAAAACCTGACAAGATAATGGGAGACCCTTCAAAAACTTGCTGACACATAATAATCTTTGCTACTGCCCTGCCTGACCAACTGCAAGACAGGTGGCATCAGCGTGGTATCTGGTGAGTGGGGCAGCACAACACTGCTGGCTGCTTGCAGAGACAGCACTGCAAGGCCTAGCAGGGAAACTCCTTCCCACCAGCCAGCAAATGAAAGGGCAAGCTCTCCCAGTGACCCTGGGACTGGACATTCCATAGAGAAGCAACCATGTCCCCCCTGCCCTTGGCCCCTCATCCATCACAGGCCAGAGAGGTGGCTGCACACACTGCTTTACCCACACTCCCTGACTAGGCAGCTCCCTGGTTCACTCTCATTTACCTGGTACCCCAATACCAGGGAGGAGCAACAGGAAAACCACCCCCAGTTTTATTTCTTCAAATTCAAGATACAGAATTAAGAGCAAACATTCATCAGACACAAATGTTTGCAAGAGAAAGTAAACTCCAGTTCTAGGTCTTAATATCTCCTCTTGGTAGTTTTCATGCACCTCATCAGTGGTCAATTCCTTTGTGACATGACCCTACTTAAAAGGTGACTTAGTCAAAAAACAAATAATCATTTTAAAACCAGCAATTAAAAAAAAATCTAAAGAAAAAACATTCCACCCTGCCCCAACAAAGCTGACACTGTCCCTTAAGCTCTACGATGTGCCTGGAAAAGCTTAAGTGCCAGAATAGGTCTTCCACTGTAGAGTTTTGAGTCTTTTTGCTCTTGATTGCACTCCAAAGAGTTCGTACAGCGTTGTCAACCTTAGAAAAAGGTGCCTTTTTGATTGTACCCTTTCAAGCAAGGCAAGGCAAGAAGAGCACTTCACTGCTTACGTTAAAGGAGCAGGGAAAGACAGACAGCTCAAAGATATCCCTGCCAAATGACTGAGGAATATCAAAATCCCTTTATTCGTGCCTTCAGATCTGAAATCTTGCAAGCTTGACAGCATTGTAAATTTACAGAGGGTTCTCCCCCCTTGGAAAAATAGGGCCTTGGGAAAATATTCACATTGATAAAATATGTTGCGCTGCAAAAGAAAGGAAATGCTCTCCAGGAGCACTTGCATGAGCTAACAATAACATCCTCTCCCCCAAAACCAGCAGGGCACAGGTGAAGCTCCTCCCATGAACCTGAATCCTGTAGCAGGGCCATGAACCTGACTGAGCAAGCTGTTCTCCTCCTGGGGGCTTGCCTCGTCCAAGGACAAGGGTGGCTGTGTGAGCTGGGATGGGCTGTGAGAAGGAGCTGTGTGAGATCAAGCAGTGGGAGGCCTCACTGGGGCTCCCTACCTCACTCAGGAGCCCATCTGAGCTGAGACACTTGGGCTTCAGCTCCACCAGCATCACCTCACAGCTCTGTCCGTGCCTGGCCATGCACCCCCTTGACCTGCCTTAGCACTGTGTGCTCTCCCGGCTATCTGAATCCCTGGCTGAAGCTGGTCGCCCTCACCTGCCCTGCCCTCCCACTGCTCCCACTCCTGAAACAGCCTTGTGTGTCTCTGCCATCCCCAGGTGCATGCAGCTCCCGTGGGGCAGTGGCAGGCTGTATCTGTTCTGCAGCAGACCCTCCAGCCCCACAGGCAGGCCTGCACGGGGATGGGAGGGCTCACTGAGCTTTTTGCTGTTCAGCCCAGTGTAGGCTCCTCACAAAGCAGAAGTTGGTACCTTCCACCTCAGTTTGGAGGAGTCAGAGGGCCCCATCATAAACGTACAAGGCCAGACGTGAACAAAGGTGTCAGGAGGGAGACCAAGCAGTGAAGAGGTGTGAAGACTCAAATTTTCTCCCACCCAGTAAAACACGTCTGCCAGCATAGGGTGAAGGGCATCTGCGAGCTGAACTGATGGTTTAGCTGTGGAGGAGGTTTGCAGGGCTGCTCCCGCTCCTTCCCCACACTGTGGTTAAAGAGAGGGCTGTATTTTCCAGAGCCCTCAATCTGGCATCTTTCCCAGGTAGTAAATTCTCTTAAAAACCGAACCAAACAGAGCTTTACTTGTGCATTCTGCTTTTCTCTTCACTCTGGAATAATGGCAATGGCATTAATACAGTGCTGCATTGAACATGTACCCACACTGAGGCCAAGGGACCGATTCTGGTTTCCATTATTCAGGGGCACTGCCTCTGGTGAGGCAGATCAGGCTTTAAACAGCGAGCAGGAGCAATGAACTTCTACTGTTCCCCGCTGTTTGAATGTGGGCAAAATAAAAGGCCATAATATATGATGCAGTCAGCCAAGAAAGCAATATTGCTCTGCCATGTGCACAGTCTACACCGAGACAAGTCCAGGATCTCATTTCTAAATTCCCATAGGTGCCTCATTTAAACCATCAGCCATAACCTGCTTCTCATTTTCAATACCACTTGGTATTAGAGCTGCAGTGAACTGCTGGTGAGAGATTCTAATTCCTGCAAACAAGCCCCTGTAGGTTTGCAAGGAAAACAGAGAGTTCCCCTCTCGGTTGCCTGCTAGGTTCCCATCTGGCTGTTTTAACTTTGCTATTGCTTTTAAATGTGCCTGTTTCTGCACACGAGGCTTTCAGCTCTACCTCAAGAGACTCCTGGGTTCTCTTAGTGTCGGATTCTGGCCAAAATGTAGAGACACAGATTGGGTCTTCTTAACAAAAAGGAAGATCAGAATTCACATTACAGTATCTGAAAGATTAATTCCACTTACATGATCATTTCCCTGTGAACCACACTTCTTTCCATCTGGATTTTTCCATCACGGGGACAAAGAGCTGTAGTGTTAAGCACTACCTGAGAGAAAAGAGCAAGGAGTGTAAAAGATGAGTGCAGAGATGCTTGCTGAGAGAAAAAAGAAGCAAAAACAGAATAGAGAACAATTTCACATGCATTCATGCATTGAGATTATTTTTTTTTTCCCACATATATTCTGATCTCATGCTTTGGAATTTTGAACCATTTAGTTTGACAGACTTTGATTCAGGAATTAGGATATTTGGCTGCACAAGCTTTCTGTATCATGTTATTGTTATCTAGTGTTTGCATTATTTTAGTAACCACAGCCAAAATCAGTGCCCTGTTGTGCCCAAGGCTATCAATAATCTCATGTAAGACCTTGTTATTGAGACACACCTGTCCCTATCTGGGCTACCCTCATAATCACAAGCAGAGCTGTGCCAGCTAGGAAGGTGCTAGCAAAAGAGATAGAGGAAAGATGACTTGGGGCCCAACTAATGCCTTGCAATAGAATCCTCCTGGGAGCTTGAATAGCTATTTAATCTCTCTACAGCCCAGTTCAGTCTTTAGGAGTCAAGGTAACAACATGACAAAATGGCAAGAGGCTTTCCCCCTGTTGTAGAAGTGAAAATGAGGGCTAGGTGAGTAAATGGCTGCTCAGTTAGTGGTCATTTTTAGTTAGACCAAACATGTTTTTCTCAACCAGGAACAAGCCACTTTTACTTTAGCATTGCATAAAATCTGTTAAAATATTAAAACAAGACAAGGTTATTTTTTTTTAAATAACGAAATGAACTATTTCAAATCTACAATAATGGAGTGCTTGTGTTTTTTCCAGAACTTTGCTAAGTTTTCTTTGACTGGAATCTGCAAATGCAACACAAATCCGTTAAATGCTTTAGCCAATTCAAGTCAGTGGGGGTTGTGCATTTTTTTCTTCTCCTTGCCAAAAAAAATCTTCAGTAGAAAATGGCAATTGTTTCCAGTGTAGAAAAAGAAAGAAAAAGAAAAGCCTTGCAGACTGTAGTACTCAAGTGACCAGATAATACCAGGGAAGATACAAAGCTCTCAGTGAAGTTGTTGTAAAGGAGGTCCTGTACTGACCACGTCCCTCGGGAGCCGCACCCAGCTGCATGTAAGCAGGGTGTGGAGTCACCCCCAGCCCTCCCTGGGTGTTCCCTGAAGCTCCGCAGTGTCGGCCCTGCAGCCTGTGCCTCCGGGGTGGCTCTTGTGCCCCCCAGGGAAATCCAAGCCTCCACAGCTCAGATACTGAGCCAACCAGGCACCAGCCATCTGCGGGGGTGCCCCAGTGCTCTGGGTGTGTGGGAACTGATGCATAATCAAAACAGTTTTAAAGCTTGTGCTACCTTATATTCTCCTGGGGAAGCAAGGAGGTTAACACATCTGGATTGCCCTTAAAACCTCCATGTAGTCTCAAATGTCTCCTATAGTTAGAAGGCTATTTTTGGTTGCTGTTGTTTTTAACTAGAAAAGAAAAGGGAGGGGGGTGTGTGTGTGTGTGTGTGTGTGTGTAAGAGAAAGAATCTAGATGGTCTAGATCTCTGCAGAAAACATTAGGGACTTTGTAAGAATTTTTTTTTTTTTTTTTTCCAGTTACAGGGGCTTCTGCCCTCCTGCTCTCACTGGCTGTTTCCAACAAGAGCAGCTTCTGGGAGCCACCCAGAGGGAGAAGCTTAGAGAAATGAAATCAGTGGCAACACTTGCTAGCTTTGCAGTATCTTAAAGTAGTAGCGGGGTGGGCGTGGGGGGCAGGGAAGGAACCCTCAGCAAAGTCCCTGGTCTTCAATTAAAAAATTCATATTACTTTCCTCATTAGTCCAGTCATCTGGCATAGCTATTTCCAAGCTTACCCCAAAGGCCCCGCAGAGCAATTCAATTTCAAGACCAGTGCAGCGCAGGACAGAGCAATGTGCCTGGGAGGAGCTATGCTTCGTGTTCACACGAGGAGCTCACTCATCTGGTGTTAGTCATGTGAAGCAAACGATGCTGACACACTTTTTGGAAAGAGCATTGCTGTATGAAAGGGAGCCTGGAGTTGCCTGCTAAATTTCACCAGCACCAAACAAGCTCAATACTTGGGGAACCTCCTCAAAGTTGGGTCTTGAACAAGAGGCCTTGCAATGTAATTCTCTCTACTAATCATCGCCATTACTGTAACTAGCTGACAGGCTACAACAGAAGTTTAAAGCAGTGGGGACTAGGAGAACTGAAAGTTTAGTATCCATCTGCTTACCTCCATAACTTTCTGCAGCAACTGAGAATCATTCACACTCCTTAACAATGAGCCTGTGGTTTTATGGATCTCCTGATGTAGAAGCTGTGTTATCTTTTTCTTGATTTCATTTTACTGCTTCAGCTTAATGTTCTGTGTTGGTGAAGTACAGACGGGTCATCATGACAGTGCAAGACACAGTGTGTCTTGAGCACAGTGCATGACTTTTGCAAGGCAGTAAAACCTGTAGGGCAATACACAATATCTTTTTTCTGTGCTATTCTTCATGCTAATCTGTTCTGGGATTACACAACATACTTTTTTACCAAAGCTCTATGAGTTACATTATCTGCCCTGAAAAATTTGTTGGCTTTTATCCCTTTATTTCCCTGCAGTTCTTGGCCTTCATCATTAAAAGTAAAATCAGTCAGCTTCTTTTCCATTTCTCCCATCATTTTTATTGTGCTTTTCATATTTTGCTTATTAAATAGTTACCTACAGAGACTTCCTTTTTATTGGAACATACAAAAAGCTACAACTGCTCTTAACATTTGTGGGGAGGAGGAAGAGGGAGAAGGGAGCAGGTGAAGCAAATTTAGGCTGAGGACACAGAAATATGTGTGATGTGTTCAATAATATGTCTTGCATCATCTCACTTCTTTTTTTCATAAGCAACAAGATATTATCCCTTGCTTTCTGCTGATTCTCCAAATCAGCCTACACTGTTACAAATAATGTACTTGGATGTTTGGACAAAGTTGTTGTTGTTGCTTTAAGAGCAACATCTAACATCTATCTGGTTGCTGCTGTTGTAGGGCAGGGGACAGATGAGATGACTTCCGAAGGTCCCATCTGCACATGTTTTCTAGAATTGTGGAGAAAATAAACCCAAACTCTAGATTTAGGCATTCAGGCATTAGAGTGAAAGTTGGTGCCACATCAGAATAAACACCAAGCCACTCTACTTTGAGAAGAGTTCTAGTGTGACTCTCACATTCATTATGGATTTAATAACAGCAAACAACCAAATGAAGGTCATCAGTGTTCTCTAGCAGTGAGAACAACAATTCAGGATAATGAGAACCTGGCAGGAGAAATGATTCTAAGGTCTCAGAGAAGGGACTGCTTGGATATCTTTGAACTCTTGCTCTCAGCTGAGCTCTGCTTCAGGCTGGACTGTCTGGCCCAAGCTTCTTGGGTCTAAACCAGCAAACAACTTTGCAAAAGGGATGTCCATATTCCACTGCATGATCCATGAGGGAGCAAAACAGTCCTAGATGGGATTCTTAACAGGGCAACCAGGCCAGAACTTTCAGCTCTATAATTTCCCCAAATTCAGATGCTCTTTCTTCTCACATCCCAGGTAAGTACTCTACCTCTCAGATGAGAGAAACAGCCTCTCTCTGGAGGCAAATAGCTACCACATTGTTTATACAAAGTAGAACAGCTCCCAGAGGAGACTGAGAGAGACAGACTCAAGTGTACAGTATAGCTGAGTGTTCAGGAGTATTCAACAGAGAGATAGAAAAAACTAGTTCAAATTCTCTCCATTTCTATCTATATACATACAGACATATATATGTATGTATATATGCATGTGAAAATCCATTCATATGTATACATGTATGTATGTGTATATATGTGTTTAAATACATCCCTATAAATGAAAGAAAACTATGCACATACATTTTATATATGTATACACATACACTATATGACTGTATCTTACACACACAGAGAGCCAAAGATTTCCACCTTGGCCCTAGAAGCTTTGTAAGTGTAAGTCAGTCCAATGATTCATTCTTTCAAATACTTTCAGTTTTAACTAACCAGAATCAAGTGTGCACAAACACTTTGGTAACCTTCCAACATAAAGTACTGGAGCTTTCTTGCATGCACTCAACAGCGCTATAGTAACAGGAATAATACCTGCACCTACAAGGTTCAGTTAGTGCTGGTTTGGGTGGCACAGGATGTTCTTTTTCAATAGTGTTACTTGACAAGAAATTACATCATATCGTGGTATGCTGCTGCTTTCTCAGGGGATGGATTACATGCCTGTAGAGTCCTACCACAGAATCAGTCCTACTCTCTGGATGCTTTTAGCAACACCTGCAGGCCCTGCCGCACACACTAATTATAATAATGTAATGCTATTTGGAGGGTAATGAACAGGACTTCTTTCTAGGAAATATTATTTCTGTATGAAAGTTTCCTCTTAATTTCAGAAAAGCTGTCTCTGATACAGCCTGAGTGTGTGCAAGAGAGGAGCATGATGCCTCACACCAGAGACTCTTCACCTCCGACTAGCAGTGCAGGGAGCAGAGCTTCCTATGAAACACCAGCACTATCAGACCTTCAGCAGCTCTTTTGGTTCAGAGGAGGGTCTGATAATCATGTGGACCAAGTCTGGCCAAATATTTACCTGGGAGATGCGTAAGAACATATGGTCCTATCATTACGCTGTTACTGGTCCCTGGGAGGAGGAAGAAGGGGTGCAGTAACTGGGGAGCAGCTTTTGGGTCTGCAGGAATGTTTCTGCAATACGGGCTTCCAAAACTGGTAACATAAGGAGTTTGGATGTCATGAAAAACATGACATACAAAATGGTGACTTGCTCATAGCGTGTCTGAGTTGGGTTTTCTATAATCTGTGAAGCACAGAGGATTTGGCAGGGGAAGAATTATTTGCATTCTAGACAAAAGTCCTTAAAGAACCCACTCCAAATTGGTGTCAACTCTGAGATGCATTATCTGCCCTGGAAACTGTGCTCTAAGTCAGCAAACAGGAGCACCGTAGCCCTCACACTCAAATAGGAGTAGCAGAATCAACAGCCAAATCGAGGAGGACTCAAATGAACAATACAATAGGGACTTTGCCAGTCCACATCCAAAATTTCTTTCAAAGATGGTAAAACTGAAAATATCAAACAGGAATTTTCATGCAAATACCTTATTCTTGTGACCACTTCTATTTACTGCCATTTCCTTCTATTTTGATTACTGCAGATTACATAGATCATCAGTTCATTTTTCCTAACCCCTCCTCCTCATGAATATATCAGTTAAAGATCACAGTTTGGTGGAATAACTTCAGTCCGAGTTTATGGTGGGAAGCAGGGAGAACCTGGCTGGTGTGCATGATGCAGCTGCTTCATGTCCAATCCAGGAACGAGGTGCTGCTACATCTGTGGGGGTACTCGCCCTTGCAACCCATGCATACTATGAATGAGAGATTAGCTCTAGAACTTGGTAAACAACTATTTATAGGAAAATCTTGACCACTTTGTATAGTAAACCATGTTCCCAGGGATTAACTGCTGGGAGGCATTTGCTTAACTAACAGTATCCCACCAGCAAGCCTGTGTTCTTGCTGCTCCCCACACCACCATATCACATTTTTCATGTGCAGAGCACTATGGGCTTCTAGAAATGTGCTACTGTAAGCAAGCTGCAGTTCCTGCATCCTTCCCTAGCAGGAGCAGGCACTAACTTTAAAACCATGCTATTTTAGCAGAATGTTAGGAGTGTTGCCAATGAGCCCTTCATGTCTTTCAACAGGTGGGCTGCTAGGAGCAAAACTACTCTTCAAAGCCTCAACATTACTCATATCCTTAATGCAGCAGATGGGCCATATAGCATCAACACAGGAGCCAAATATTACAAAGATCTGCAAATAGAGTACTACGGCGTAGAAGCATTTGATGATCCATCATTTGATTTAAGTATCTTCTTTTACGATGCTGCCAATTTCATAGGCAAAGCCTTAAACACTTCAGGAGGTAAGAGGGAGGCAAAGAGAAGTTTTGGTAGGAAGTTTCAGCACAAGCCAAATGACTTCTCATTGCAGTAACAGGCAGGCAGAAAAGCTCAGATTCAGCATACAGTTCGAGACGACACATGCAGAACCGCTGCACCAAGTATGGGAGAAGGGGGTCTATGCCATGTGCTGCAGGGAAGGGGGCCATGGCCAGGTCCCTGGGAGCCAGGGAAGGCTGGCAGCCCCAAACCCAGTGTGGTGGGAGGAAGGGCCAACTCCAGGAGCAGAGTGAGAGGGAAGAGGCTCTGGCACTACGGGTGCTCCCTCATGGGTCCTCCCTGCGGGAATTGGCAGGATCCGTGTGCCTTCACATGCACCTCGTACCCGTTGCACCCCAGCATGGGCTCCAGCCCGGTGATCCTGCCTGGTGTACCACAGCCCTGCTCCCAATCCCAATGCACTCAGCTGGGAGCAGTGGCACTTCAGCTTTGGCTTAAATGCTTCACATGCTTAAGTGCTTCACAGAACTGGAGCTTTATTCAGACTGTCTATTAAGCTAGAGAAGCAGCAGAAGTTAATGAACTAAGTCAAAAACTACGAGCCTGACCCACAGCCTGCTGAATTTTTGTCAGCAGAGTTTGGATTATGGCCTAGTTATAATTTCCATTTGTTCCAGAGTTTGCTCCGACTCTGACTGGCTGCAAGATCTGCTGCTTTCACTGGAGTGCTTTATTAAATCCCCAGTTATAGCTCACAGTGGGCTGCTGAGATACAGTAAATTATGAGTCCGTTTTTACAGGCAGACTATCCTACAGAGTTTATGAGACTTGTCAGTGATCACAGTGAGGGCTGGGCCAAAATTTTCTGCCAAAACTGTTGGGGTTTTTTTCCACAGAAAACTATACTAACAAGTTTAGTCACAGAAAGCTTCTCCTTCCACAGAAAATGTCAACTATTTTAATCTGAAGCCTAAATTAGATGCAGGAGGTCAGTATGAAATACTACCTTGCTGGAGATTTATAGCATTATCTTATAATAGCCCTCCCTGAAAACAGGAGTATCAGCTAATTGTCACCATTGTTTTCTGAACTTGTTTCTAGTAGTTTTTGTCTTCCCTGTGTTTTTCTCACTTCAGAAATGCTAAATTCCACTCACATTTCTGTGCCTCTTTTTTTCTGCAGGTAAGGTGTTTGTTCATTGTGCCATGGGGGTGAGCCGCTCAGCATCTTTAGTGCTTGCCTTTTTAATGATCCATGAAAACATGACACTCGTGGATGCTCTGAAAACAGTGAGTGCTCACAGAGACATCTGCCCAAATTCAGGGTTCCTCAGCCAGCTCCGGGACTTGGACATTAAACTAAACGAAGAGCGGAAAGGAACCAGAGCATCTGCTGCCAAAGAGCTGTAAAAAAGTATCACTGAAAGAGAGGACAAAATGTTATTTGAGTTTCTTGTATCTCTTTTAAATTAATTGCATTTGTAAACTAGGGACACAATTTTATGATACACTAGAATGCATGTTATTACTGAAAGTAGATTTTACTTGATCTTTCCATTTTGCAAAGCCCTCCTAGATTATATTTACGATTGGTTGTATATTGTACCCTTCACTCTCCACCTTAAAACATTGCTCTCTGCCGGTTTAAAAAAAAAAAAAAAAAAAAAAAAAAATTAAAAAAAAAAAAAAAAAAAAAAAAAAGATATCAGGTTCCACTTCAGAAATAGCTGTGTTTCAGCAACTAGTGAAGCTCGTATCATTTTATGAAGTGTTAGGCTATTTGAGGTGAAAGATGCCATATTATTTATGCTACAATAATGGTTAGAAGTTTTCTTACAAACCAGCCCCCCATCCCCTTGCTCCCTGTATCTAGAATGGTTTCTATTTTGAGACTTGAATCTGGCCCTGGTTAGTTCTTGCTTTTACAATTGGTGGAGCCCCTGAGTTGGGGGTAAGAGCCTGTTTAAAGGTAGAACAGCTGGGAAACAACACAAGTCACTCTTTAAGAAATTATTCCAGGTCTCTCTACAGTGTTTTCCCTTTGACTGTTCATTAGATTTAGGGGTTTTTTCTTCCATGAAAATACCTTTGTTTGAGAGGGCATTCAAATATTCTTCTTCTTCCCTAATAAAATTTATCCAGGAGATGCTGTGGAAAATGCTTCTGAAGAGGAAGGTGGGGTCCCAGCTGAGGCTCCAAACAGCTGCATGGGCAGCAGGAGCAGGAAAAGTTCTATGTTCTCAAACTTGTCTGACAGTTCAACGTTATAAAACATGGGATTTTCTTTCTCAAAAATAAAGGTCATTAACATTGCAACATCGTGTTCTGTGGCATTTGCTTTTGTGAGGGGACCCAAGTGAAAACTGATGGGACACAGGAATGGCAAAGGAGGTGCTGACAGGCATCAAGCTTTCATCTTTGTGTCTCTGGGCCACCATAAGAGCACTCAATAGCTACTGTCATCTGATGGATCAGTGCTGCCTGGAAACTATGTGAAGCACATCTGGCTCTTGGCTCCCAGCAGACAAACATTGGCAGCACTCGGGGAAGCCAGCTCGCGGATGGCAGTTGTTTGCATTCCTAGTACCAAACTCAGGAATGCAGAGGCATGAATACTCCCCACCATGTGAGATGGCTACTCAATAACAGCACAGCAACAAGGGAAAACATTCCATGCCATTCCCACTACTATCCACAAAGCAGATTTCTGCCTGCAGGGCAGACAACTCAGCACCTTTTATAATGCTCTTTGGTGATATCTACATCTACTATGTGGGCCAGGCCACAGGATCAAGAGCACACAAAGCTGAGCATTTGGAATTGAGGATGTGACCCCCAAACCGAGGGCATCTCAGAGGGGTTTTGCAGTGGACTAATCCATGGATTGGACATCCCTGAGCAGTAGGAGAGTAGTGCTGGAGCGCTTCTTTGCTTTCGCTCCCTGCATAAGGAAATTTGCCCACGAGCTCTGGGGCTGCTCTGTAAGGTCAACAAAACCACAGCAAGTAGCTACAGTCAGCTTAAAAGTATGCTTCCGACCCAAATCGAAATTTAACATGATTGTCTCAGTCACCAATTGACTCTAACAAACTGATTTCAATTTACAGAACGAGTAGGGGAAAAAGCCCAGTAGATCTGGCTATTAGGGAAGGCCCCAGCCCCAAGCACGGTTCCCTTGTGCTTCCCACCGATAGGAAAACTCTCGCTGCCTTTCGCAGCAGCGGGACTGAGGCTGGCCAGCCATTTTCGGCCGCGGAGCCAGGGGCACAGCTGAAGATGTGTTCGCTGGGGGTACGAGCACCTGCAAATTACACGCGTTTCACGAGATAAAAACTTACAGGTTGGTGCAACTGGAAAACCTGCACCTTACTCGGGCGGTACGTTGGTGCAAACGCTGCAAAACGACACACGCGGTGCAATGTAGCACGCGCGGCTCCCCGCGCCGGGCCCCCGCACCATGCGCAGGGCTGGGGC
>NW_020799105.1:2530631-2568523 GCF_003259725.1 Athene cunicularia
AAAGCTCGGGGTCTGGGCGAGCCCCCCGCGGGCCGCCGCCCTGCGCGCTCAGGTGCCAACCCAGGGATCGCCACCGGCGCAGCCCCCGCTGGTCACATCTGCTCACACCACCTGACCGCCAGCCTCGGGCAAAGCTCAGCCCCCCGGCTGCTGCCCGCCCCTTGCCTTGCTCTGCCCGATGCTTGCAGGTCCAAAGAGGGTAGAGGATTATAGTTTAGAATTAACACAATTAAAAATAGACTTTGGATAAACACAGAGGGGCTAGAAATCTGTTGTGCAACTGGCACATTAAGAGGAAACTAAGTGGTATTATTCAAACAAAGGTAATCCAAGACACCGCAGCGCGGGAGCTTCGACTACCAGGCAAGTACTTTTAAGCTTGTTTACAAACCAGCCAACCCCCAGTGAACTCAATACATGCACTGAGCAGCATGAATTTAACCACAGCCAGCTCCGCAAGCACTGAGACAACTGCAGGGCTAGGCCAGATTATCGTCGCTGCAGTCATACTCAGAAAGTCTAATATTTGTGAAATTCCAGTTTTCTTTCCGGCTGGATTCCCAGGCTGAGGATCTCTCACTGAAAAAGATGCTTAAATTCAATGGGCTTGTTTTTTTAAAATACCAATCTGGCTTGTATTTAAAGTTCTTATGGATCAGTCTTTAAGATAATAGCCATGAAACACCGTATCTGGGGTTTCTTCTTCTCAGCTGATGTTCACAAGAGTTGTTCCTGGGAAGGGAGAAACTGGCCAGCCAGTTACACTGGAGAAAATGTGAAACAGACTATGAATGAAATGCTGTGCAGTTCAAAAACAAAACCTGGGGGAAAAAAATTGAAAGATTAAGAATTTTGAGAAGGGGGTGGGGGTGATTTTTTTTTTTCTGGTTTTCTTTTTTCTCTTTCTTTTTTTAATACTAACTATAGTTTGAGGCTTCTATGGATTATTTATAACTCAAAATTTTCAGACAGAAATGGGATTTTTAATATCAGCAGTCTTGCTCAGAACATTTTTATTGAGGAAATATGTTTGTATGGATGTGGAAGTCATTGGGATGCTTGGAGTAAAAGAGTACAGACTGGGTTAAATTAATTCCTGCTAAATACCTACCATCAGACTTGCTGTCTATATGGGGAGCTGGAGACAGAACTGTACCAGGGTAAAAAGGATACTGTGTCTATTTATAGCACTGCCTTCAACACTGTAGGAATTCAAAGGAAAGCTCCAACTCAGCACACAGACTTCTCATCATCTGCTTCTGTCAAGATTAAATCAGGGCTGAGATCATTCCCTTCCTCTGCAAATTCTTGCTAGGAAGGATCTGTTTCTTTCTGCAAGTAAGGAACTACTATGGTACAAACCACTCCAGGGTTCATATGGTCTGAGTTCTGGGAGCCCTTATCCAGCCAAATGTCACTTCTTTCTACTTGTAAGTTGGAGGAAGGGAAGAAAAAGAGCCTCACAAGCCCCAGCACTTTAGCAGGAAAGACTGAAGGTGTTTCACCTGCTCTGCATTCCTGCTCCCCATACTGTCCCCAGCCCTTCTTATACCAGATGCTCTGGGGCGCTTGCAAACAAAAGGGTAGTGTAGCTCCAGCACGCTCCCAGGGCCAGGTGGCAGAGAGGGGAAGAGGAACAGGGTCCTGGCACATGGTCATGGTCAGTCACGGTGTCACTGAGATGAGGCCCTAACCCTACGGGGGTATGTGCCCCTCTTGCCATTGCAGGGCCACCCATCTCTGGGAAGGAGTGGGCTGCAGTAGGTGTATGGGGCACCTGTTTATCAGTAGAAATTATCTCTGGTGCTAAGAGTACAAATGAGAGCAGCCTTGGAAAAGGTATTAGTGAAAACCTGACCGCCACTCTAAAAATAAGGCAGGCTCCTGAAGTTCCTTTGCTTTGCTTTACTTTTAGCATCATGGTGCCTCAGATCTTTCCTTCTCATCTTTCACCTTCCAGTGTCTCTTTAATAAGAGTTGCTCTTTCATTCTTCACAAAGCACTACCTACTCTACTCTCTCAGTGCTCCTCTTTTGTGATTCCATTATCAAGCTGTCTGCTAGGTGGGGAGCAGGAGTTGCAGGACTTGGTGCTGCCTTTGAGGTACAGGTAATTATTACGTGCATCTGTTATTGTGGTTGCTGCCTCAACAGGTGGAAAACATGCTGTTCTCTGATAAATTTGCAGCACTCTTCTCCTGCCTTTTCTCTAAAGCCAGTTTGTGGTGTTCCTAAAATAATAAACACAGCCTCACTGCTGCCACAAAAAACCCTTGGTAAATATATTTTTATGGGAATGAAATATTAAAGGATTTGAACAGTTATTCACTGAAAGCAAAGTATGAGCAGTAAGGTTGGGTAAAGATTCAAAGGCTGGCTTGCTTCCTTTCCCTGGGGCACATCAAGGCTGTACTGTTTGCACTTTAGAGATGGATAGTGGGGAATTACTTAACCCAAAACGATGGAAACAATTCAGACTATAATAATATAGCATGAGAGTTTCTCACATTACATCTATTCCCCATACTGCTGGCTATATTCTGCCTTCAACTTCATATGCACAACTCTCATTGGATTCTGGAGGAACTGTATTTGAAGCCAAAATGCGTTTCATTGTCTTTCTAAAGTCTCTCTAAGTTTAGTTGCTAAATCCTGAGCTCAAGGACAAAGCTTGTCTAAACATTTTCCAGTGTCTGTCTCTGTGAGATTCCCATCTGCTGTGTTTTATTTCCAGTTTCATCTTCCTACTTTCCTAAAAACACAAAGCAGAAACACATGTTTCCTCTGCCCTGAAGTGGAGGAATCACCAAATTTCCCAGCAGGTTCTCTCATAACATATGATGGATCCAAGTTTGTCTACAAATGATACAAGCCCTTTGTGGAGTAGAAAGGGAGGAGACCAGAAATGTGGGCCAAGTTTCTGAGTATTATGAACACACCCCCATCCCCCAAAGGGACTTCATATCCTGTTTCCTCTCTCCCAAAAATTTCACCTGGCTTTGGGTTTCATTAAGAGAAATACACATTGCTGGAGTCCAGGCTCTAGGTCTTTTCTTCGTGCTTCCTGCTGACACTGCAGAGACTACAAGAGCCATGAAAGCTGTGTCTGACCTGGGGGCTTCAAATTTACTACAATAGCAGAGCAAATTAAATGGAGAGCACATTAAGCGGGTTGGGAGATTGTTGTTGACCAACAAATCTTCATTAAGTTCCCGCACCAAGCTGTGCTGAACGTCCAATGGAACTGATTATTGTGTCTCCATCTGTGTTTCAACTATTTCTCCACCAGGCTTAAAAGAAATTCAAACTTGCTTTAGGTCTAATTAGAAATAAAACACAATATTAATCCACCTTGCCCCATACACACATCCAGTTTGCAGGTGTTGATGCATCATTCAAACAGGCCAAGTTCCACTCTGGTCACCACCAGTTATTTACTGCCCTGGTTTTTGCTAGCTCTTTTATTTACTGCCAGTGTCTCACAGAGATTTTGTTCACTATTTTATGGTGACTCTCTGGATTATTGGTTTGCATTACCAGTGACAAAGTCTGAGATCAGTTCCTGGCACTGGTCTCCAGACGTTTCAGCTCAACCCCAAGAGTTCATACAACTCACACCTCCCCACAGCAAAACCTGTGCTCGGCCTAACAGCAGCTTTCACAGGATTAGAGCAAAGCCCCGTTCTGATATTCATGACTAAAGGGAGGCTACCACAGCTGGGGCCTCTGTCAGCCTTCCCTGCAGACCACTACTAGAAATACAGTTCCACAGGTAAAAACCAGGTGCCGAGCTACTCTGCTGTATGGGCTTTAAAAAACACTCTTCCCAATTTAGGTCAAACATAGAGAGGTTTGGGGAAAAAGTGCAAAGGAAAGCAGGGGAAATTAAACAGCAGTACTGAGAGTTACGTAGCTTTAGCATCTGCAGTGTACATGCACAGCAGGTTCTTCTACCACAGACTGTCCTTGCCCTAAGGTAAGGTAAGAAACAATTACTAGGTATTTCTCTTCTAAATGTAAGGTAAGAAACAAAAGGTACATAGAGATACAGCATGAATGAGGGAGTTAGCCTTCAGTATCACTCTTTATCGGATAACATTTATGGTGTTCAGACTATGTGTTGGCCATGGATATTAGCCATAACCCATACCCTGTTGTCCTCAGAGTCAGGTAACATTGAAAAACATGAGCGGGACTCAACCTAACCTTTTCTGTATCAAAGAGAATGCATCAGTTATTTGGGTGTATGCAGCAGCACCTCAGTACACAGCATGTTACTGGTTCCCAGCACTTGGGCACTGCAAGGCAGCCTGTGCCTCACAAAGCTTTCCTGTTGTGTCCCAGGCAAGACTGAAGAGTGCAACCACTTGCCTTATAGTGGGATCCAAATTATTTTTTGCTAGTGGTTAATTGGTTTCTATGCTCTAGAAGAACATATGTTCTGTTCTTTTTGTACCAGGTGATCTATGACATTTGGGGACACATTTTTAACTGCTAGTTTGTTTTATAAATATGGTAAGAGTTAACCTAAAGGACAAATTATTAGAATTACCCATAATCCCAAAAGCTAATATAACTGCTGGGAAATTCTAGACCTCAAATCAGCTGTGCTATAGAATATGATGAGTTCCTATTTTTTCCATTCAGCAGACTTAGCAGCGAGATTTTACAATGAGAAGAAAGCAATTTGCTTAGCTGACTTGGGATTTCATCTCCTTCCATTGCATCTCTTAGACTATACACACGTCAGCAAGCAAGTCTCAGCTCTGTTCAGTCTCAGTCTGACCTCTGTACTAACTTGATTTATTGTTTTCAGTTCTCAAATAGTATATTACGTTATACCCCAAAGGGTCTGATTAGAACTGGCCAGTATTTTAATGATTTATGAGGGGCATCTGGGACTGCATGGGTAGCATACGTGTTGTGTCACTACTATAGGAGGAGAGTCTGTATTGATCATACCAGCATGCTCCAAGACAAGACTGTGTCAAATTCCAATAAGCTTTAGTTCACAAACCTGATTTGACAGGTGGCCAAGCTTGCACTAGGACTGACTGTAGTTCTCATGGTGGGAATAAAAGAAAACAGCTGGACTGCTTCTAGCCATTGCATTATGAGAGGTTTTCCATTCCTTTCTTTTGTTCTATTTCTGTCTTGCAGTGGTTAAGGAGGTGTTTATCCTTCCTAGTTCTGTAGCCAAAAACCTGGGCAACAGGAGCTTTCTATCAGCTCTGTGGTTTATCTTTCTGCCAGAAGATACTGGTGAGAAATACAGGCTACTGGAACTAGCCTTACAAACCTCTCTAAGTCCTGCCATGGCTATCACATTGCTATAAAGTCTTTGATCAGAGAGGCTGGGGTGAGAGAAAGACAAAGAAACAATTAGATTTTTAAGCCATAATGTCACTGCATTTAATAAGGAATTGTGCTATATCTTTAGGGTATCTCTAAAGGATGACTTTGCAGTTGCTGAAAGAAGGGTATCAGAAGCACAGCATGGTGATGTAGGGTTCTTCTGTGTCCTTGGTTTGATTTTACATGTTCTGAATTCTATTTTGAGCACCAAAGCCAAAATGTGCCAAAGCATTCCTAGGAAATCTTATCCCCCAGCATTCAAGTCCAATCTTGACCATGCCTTTCACCTCATAATGTAAGGTGCTTTTGACTCACTAGAGGTGGGCACAACTTTTGACCCAAATTAAACCCAAGGGTGACTCTACCCAGGTTCAGCTATCACTACTAGTGACAGCACTCTGGCCCTGGGTTGCTTCCCAGCTCAGACTTGTGAGATGTAGAAAAATAACCCAACTTAACTTTATTATCTCCACCTGTGTGGTGGGAACAGCAGTGTCTTCCTCACAGGCTCACTGTGATAACAACTATAACATTCATTCCAGTGCTTAAGAAACACCAGGGAACCACAGCCGCCTACCTCCTGCTGTTTCCTGTCTTCCTTCCTAGCAGGTTGCTCAACCCTCCTGCTATGCCACCACAGGGATACATGCCTGCTGTCTCCCTGTTGGGTAGCATAGAGCTATCTTCATGGTGCTGGTAGAGACCACAGGACAAGAACAAAGAGCAGTGAGGCTGTCAATAGTCCCAGACAGAATAGACCCCAAATAAAAGGCAATATATTGTTTTTAAGATAGAAGAACATACCAGAGCTAGTCACAGGGGAGAAGGGCTTTGCATTGTGCCATCCTTTCAGTTAAATCCTTCAGGCAGAAGCCATTCATTTGTAATGGGATTCTTTGAATTCTGAAGCCTGATGTTTCCAGTGCTGGACTGGAGGACACTGCTATACTAGTTATTGTTTGTTACAGCAGCCTCATTCACCTTCAGATGTGGCCTGTTAAACTCTGGTGGGGAACACGGGACACTGACCTAAGAGACTGCATTGCAACTGGGGTTCTGTGCAAGGCACAGCGCAGGAAATTCCTGACCTCTGAACACTACCGAAGCAAGAAACAAACGTGTCTCCTGCCTCTAGATCATTTTGGAGGTGACCTGGAAAAAATAGATCAGGCTAGATTAAGAGCTTGCCACACAGAATAAGCCTGAAGAGTAAAACCATGTCAGAGACTGGAAACAACAGCTAAGTGACACTTTGTCCTTTCATTAAGCTAGATGCAGCATGCCCAGCACCCATCTGTGGCTTTCTTGTGTTGCGTTCAGTTGGAAGTGAGATGTCCAGATCAACACCCCTTACAAAGTAGACAGTATGCAAAAGAGTGTAGTAGTAGGGCTGCTTGGCAGTTGCAGTTTCACCCCAAACAGCCACAGAGAGGGAGCAGAGCATATACCCTGCAATGTATAGCACTAACAGGCTCTGCCTCCCACACGACGACAGTGCTGAGGCTGAAACATATCACTGCAAATACAAGCCTCCAGTCCACTGGATCTGCTTCAGAGAAATATACTCAGCATATTTCAGGCGATTTGTGAATAAACCCAGGCTTGTACCTCTCCACAGGGTTATACTGTACTAACATCATCCAGTAATGAGAACACCACACACTCTCTGCAACCACAGCCTGCAAATATTGGTAAAGCATTACTAAAAGTCATGTAAAAGCAACTAGGATTTGTGGTGTTCAGGGAAGATGAAGACTTTGGAGTGGTTGTACCAAAACACCAGTGTTGGCCAGACAACCCAGCTGGTTACTAACAACTCTAAGAGGAAATCAGTGGCATGCGTTACTCCTCATTTATAGCAATCTGCATCAACTCGTGCGCCTGTCTTTCAGAATGTCCTTTGAGTTTTTCAGTAGTCTTCTGAGGGTGCTTCCACAAGAAAAAGAACAGAGTTTATCCATTTAGAATATACTTACTGGCTTTCACTGGACAAGTCATTGCTGGAGGCAATGGAGATACAATGATGTAACAACCCTTGTGCACAGAAGAGCCAGCCTTAACATGGAAGAACTGAATTTTAGGCAAGCTTGTCTTCAATTGGGAGCATAGGGATAGCAAGAGTGTATCATGAATGTAGCATGTCCAAGAGCTGTTTAGTGCTACAATACTGTAGATTGTAATTTTTGTTTTCTCAAGAGGGAGTGAAAAATATCAGTACTTCATGGAGGAACGAGTTATAGATTATCAGAACTGGTCATCGGGGTCAAGTCTGATGGCTGAAGTCCATTGCAGATGATACTAGCAATGATGTTTGATCTAGGAGTGGTAGCCTGACATGGAGCTAGAGAGACTCTCAAATACGGGCATGCTGTTGCAGTGACAAATAGCTTGGAGACATAGAAGATACATTTTGGAGCAGTTACTGTCTTTGGGTCATATGCAGTGTGTCTGATTCTCTACCAGATCAGGTTGGGTTAATGGGTATAAGGACTCACTTAGCAGCTGAGAGCACAGGAGTACCAAGGGGTTCCAGAGGGCCCAATTTTGTAGCTGAACTTCTGTGCTTACAGCCAAAAGCCCTGTGTCTTTTCTTGGACAAGGGCTGGAGGGGAACTCACTTTCCTTTGCTTGCTTGCCAAGAGCCAAGTTCAGGTCCTTAGAGCTCTACAGGGCTCTCACTCCAGCTGATGACTTCATGAACACCTAGCATCGGGAGGAACACAGCTCCCTGCACAGCTTTAAATGTTTGTGTTTCCCTGCATATGCCGATGACATCATTGCCACCTGAGGGCCTGAACTCTGGTCTTGGCAGGTAAAAGCCTTTCGGGTCACCTTACATTGGGATTCTTGCTCCCGATGCATATTTATGTAATGATTGCTAGATGGCTGTAATTAAATGACTGTAAAGCACCACCTAAAATGCACTAGTAATAAATTCTTAATAGCTGATGCTATAACAAGCAGTTACAAAAAATATATTGTAACATGCAGATTGTTAACAGTGTCTGGGCCTGTTCAATGCACAGTTTTAAATAGTTACAATGCACAGTATTAAAATGGCATGTAAAATTTGTAACTAGTAAATAAAAAGTCCAATTCAGCATCAGAATATACCCAAGCTTCAGTGATGAAGAAGCCACAGAAAATCTTGAAGTGGATGAGCTATCTCCTCTTATCTCTGCAATCCTTTTGGTGGTGCTAATCAGCAGTCATGGTTTCTGTAAAGCGTACTCCATGTGCCCACCCCGGCCTGGTGCAGACTCTATCTCTTCCTCTGTCCTGACTCAGAAACATGGTTAGGATCCCATTTATATTACAAAAATGCAACTATGTCCACAAAACTCTTAGTTTTGCATTCCATGAGAAAGGGGTGGGTCAGGGAAAATCCATTTAGCTGCCCATATTTTTCACTTTTCTTTTATCCAGTCAAAGCTGCAGTGTGGGCAATGTCTCTACAGAGATGATTTCTTGTAACTAAGGAATAAAATAAATATACATTCAAAACAGAAAAATTAGCAAAATCAGCAAGTTGGCCAGGTTTTGCTTGTTTGGTACAACATTGCTGCACATGAAACATTGCTGCTTCTGTCTAGCCACTGTCAGGAACCACACACATGGTTGGTAAATACAAGTGTACTAACCAGCTGATGACAAGGGAATATTTTATACTACAGTTGCAGACAAAAATGAGGCCACCCTGCCTTAGGGCCTGCATACTGATGTACATCCTGAAACAGTCAAGACCATCAGGTCTGAGCCCTGCTGGCTGGGCCTCAGACTTGCTATGAAAAAATTAGACATTTTTGAGGCTTCTGAGGCCTGGCAACCCATAACATCATTGGAAGGTGTGGTAAATTCAACATATTTGAGAACCAGGATGGGTTGATTAATTTCTTCCTTACATTTGAGTAGTGCTTTGCATCAGAAATGTTGCTGCTGATTTCCCTGGATGTCACATGGAGGAAAATTCTACTTGGACAGAGGAGAGGTGTACAGTTAGGACAGAAAATTGGGTACCAATGCAATACTGAGGGGGAAAAAAGCAAACAGATATTTTCTTCTTCTTTGTACTCCTCAAAGCTGTCCAATGTAGTTTGATTTAGTTAGTCTGCTCCTCAACATAGGTTCTGCATGGTCCACCTAAATGGATTTTGCCAAGTCACACCAAGTGAGTGCCTTACCATAAGCATATAGCTGGGTTAAAGTTGTGGGTTTGGAAGCCTCTACTAAATTTGGAAGTGCTGTTCAGATTACATCCTCCAGCTGCTGGAGAGATTTTCTTACAAACAGTTGGCTACTCAAATACCTTGTGCCTCCCTGGAAACTGCCTCTATCTCAGCTTTCAAGTCCAGCCAGCCTTACCTCAGTCATCACTGTATTTGATTCATACCATCTATATCTCATAGCACTCCTAGCAATTGATAAATTATGGTTCCAGTGAGGCTATCGGGTTAAACACCAAGGAAGAAAGAATGATGACAGTAATACTTGTCATTTGTGTGGAGATGTAGCAATACAAAACCCTCTCTCAGACATATGTTATCTTCGAGGAATCTTTCCAAGGGGTAGACTTTCTGGGAAACATTTATGACTTTTGAATACATGATAGGCATGAACTTGACATGACCTACTTTGACCAAGCCCTGGGCTTCAGCTTGGTCTTTTACCACCACAAATCAGTCTATATGAAGTGCAGTCAGACTGATATCTTCACTGAGATGTCAAGGTTACAATGCATACCAGCTTGAGAAAAAAACGGCATGTAGAGTACTTTCTTATCAGGATTTAAAAATTCAAAGATATTTTTACCAAAGCCAGAGTAAAATGGCTATGTTCTACCCATACACAAAAGCCAATACCATGCCTGGGATGATTAATTATTCAATGCATCATTGAAATGAGAACATTAACGTACTCATATTATTCTCAAATCCCTCCTTTACCTTGGTATTGAAAAATGCAAGGAAAAACAGAAGATATAAAGCTTTTCTTCTAAATATCCTAGACACAAGAGTTGTTTTTTCCTCCTGACTTTCCAGAGCATCATGCTGCAGGGTTTTGTGTCATCCCATCTCAACCTTCACACCATCCTGTCAGCTTGACCTCGTGCTAATGTAATGCCAAACTGTCAAATTACACTGACTTTTGAGTTTGTTCTTTCTTAATTAAATACTATAGTGTTGGAGAAATTGGATAAAAGGTGGCACATATTTCCAAGGTCCAAGACACCTGTCCAGGGACACCTGTCTCTAAAGGCCCTCTCCTCAGTGTGGTGCTGAACAGTACTAATTGTGTTACAGATAAAGCTGTAGTCACTGAATTAACTGACAAACAACCAAAGCATCCACAGTATATGCAGTCCACAGGGGCATCCACTGCTGGGAAGAGAGGAAGCCTAAACAGTCAGGGAGGAGATATTGTCTGGGACTTTTCACAGAACCACTTTCCTTTCATCTTGGGATAGTCCATATATAAGGAACCACTGATGTGGCTGCTCTCATAGCCCAACTGCAGCAAAGCCACTCATGGGTTTCCAGAAAGGCAGTTACAGCTGCAGGCATGGCATAGCGACACATATGGCCTGTGTCATACTCCAGGTCACTCTAGATATCAGAATGACCTTCTGCCCTGTGATAGGCCTCTGACTGCAATTCTCCTGCTAGTCATAATTAAAGAATTTCTATTACACAGTTCAGATACAATTACAGTTGTAGTACAAACCCATTCAAAATTAGTCTAAATATAATGGTAAAATTTCTCTTACGTGATTGAATAATTACTGGAATACAGCTCCAGAAGGGCAAAGATCAAGAATGTTTCATATGAATATCATTCAGAAACCGGCATTTTAGAATCTTATTGCTCATTCATACAACATACATCACAGAAACAGATCCACTAAAAAAAGCAAATATAGCTGAATTGAGCATCATTAAAAACATATTTTTAAAATGAACCACCACATTATTACATATAATCATTTTCCTTTCACACTATTTTGTTTTAATCTATTCATGTTCCTTATAAAACATTACACAATTTTAATCATAGCATTGTTTTCTTTAAATATGTGCATTTCAGTAAATGACACTTGCATGTATAAATTTAGTGAGTTAAAATGTTAAGACTGATGCTAGAACTGAGCAGTCATTTATTCAGAAAAAAATTGCCTTGTTTTCCTGACTGTAAATTTTCTATGGAAAGCTATTATTTTTTTTCAGTGTATTCATTATTCAACATATTAGCTGAATAGTCCTACAGAGACTTCTCTGCTTTTGAATCATTCACAGCCTTTTAGTTCCAATTATTTCACATTTGAAATTTGAACCCTGGTCCTTCCTTTTTGTTGGACATAGAGTTTACATGAACTGATGCTGTTCTCCAGTTGAAAAAGTGCAATCAGAATGCAGATGGAATAAGTTTTGTACACAGCGTCAGCAGTTCTTGTCTGTGTTTCAACAGGAGTAAATTCCTTAGCTATAATACAAGATCAATATGAGCAAAAGCTTAAAGCCATCTTAAGATAATTATGAAGAAATACACCCATCTTATAAAGACCATTATTCCACAACATTTGATATCCACATAGCACACACTAACTTCTTTTGCCAAGCCTACGCAGTTATGTTCCCTTCTAGAAAGACAACTTAAAAAAAAAAAAAAAAAAAAAAAAAAATCTCTGAAGGAGCACTTTTCCTCAGGTGTGCTATACTTCAGAGTTATTCACCCAGCTGTTACAGGGATGGAGTTATGGACCTGGAAAGTACAGTTCCCAGAAGGGCTGCCGAGTAAGCTGTCGCCTGTCCCTCTCCATCATAACTGCACCCTGAACTCCTCAACGTCACCAGGACTTTTGGGCAGCACCCTGTAATTCTCCACTCCTGTGAGACTTAGGAAAGCAGGTCTGACAGTAGCCTTCAGTCTTCTGAGGCTAGATAATATGAAAACCAAAGTATTTATACAGGAGAGAGGGTGAGAGGAAGGGATTACAGGCAGTACTAAATAAGAAAAAAATGCAAACTAGTTGAAAACAACTTTATAGGGAGTGAGAAGTGCCCTAGAGTGGTCATTAGCGATGCTGCTAAGAATGGGATACATCCAAAAAGGGGAACATTTGCTGCCGATATTATGAGGTGGGAAAGATTGGAGGAGGCTGTTATTCTTGGAAGTATTTAATGAACTGGCAGATGGCCCTGTGGTCAGGACACTGGAAACGCAAGTACCATTTCTGTTGCAAGACCTCCTGTGTGAAGGAGAAGACACACTGGTGTCTGAGATCACCAGTGGGAGCTGGGCAGACCTGGTGCAGTGGGCACTGGGGTGGCCAGCGTCAAAGCAGCTCTCAGTCTGGGAGATGTCTGTTCCAGTGTGGGAATTCCTCCATGCCTCCTCTTGCATAAAACCATCCAAAATGGGCAAGAACATCTGCTTTTGTTTTCACAGTAAAAGCTGACACTGGAGGAGATATGCACATTTGGGAGGGGAACACATTCCACAGTGGGGCTCTTTGTAATACAAACAATACAAGACCATCCTGAGAACATCATTATGTGGTGAAAACTTACTGTATTCAAGAGGACAAGGCTGCCTGTGAAGGTGGCAGAAGAAGGTGCACTGAAGTAAGAGGGTCCCTCTTGGCAGCTGGTTGGCAAGGCAAATCACCCAAAGTGCACAGCAGAAGGGTGGCTTCTAGTCAAGGTTCAGTGGCCTAACACTGACAGAACAGTCACTGCTGCCCTCCTTCATTTCTGGGGACATTTCAGGGACTTAGTTACTGCATTTCTCCTTCAGCCAAAGAATGGATTAATATAAAGTTGCAACGAGTTCCCAAGTCGGGCTAGTCTTTAGACTCTCTCTGTGCATGGAGAAGTACCTTGATGGGAAACTAGGAAAACCTTTGACCACAGTTAGTGTTTGGAAATAAATTGTCAGTGGAGGTGCTTGAACATGAATACAATCTATTTGTACATGATGGAGATGTTCAGCAGAAAGATGAAAGGTTTCAGGTTTAATGTCCTGAACCGTTCTACCCCAAACCATCCCTCTAATCATTTATGCAAAAGGCATTCAGTAGGCAGCGCCAGAGCAAGACTTTGATTCATTGACTACAACTACACCCATGTCCTAGACAGATGCTTCTGTTATAAAACTGCATGAGTTTACAGACTTCCCAATATCTCTGTAATGCAGATGCTTGACTAATTTTTAGAATATAGAAAAAAAAATTAATCTTTTCTTAAAACAGAAATCTAATAAAAATAGAATTTCTATTCCCCTTTTTAAAAATCCTCCCAGGAGTTCAAACCTATAGCTAAAACAGTGAACCACCATTTCAAAAGAAATGTACCACATAGGAACAGAGTAATTCCAGAGATAAACTGATGTCTAAAAAAAAAGTATTTCTCCTTGTAATTGAAGTATTTACTTCAAGATTAGAAATGGGATAGTTCTTGGAGGGGACAGAGAGGAAAGGAATGCAAATGAAACAAGCTAATAAAAAGAAAAAGTATTAGTGCTCATATGAATGGCAACTGGAATCACAATAACTTACTCTTGTGGATTTTTTCTACCATGAACATTTGTCATGAGGACAACATGTATGTCTGGTAACTACCATTGGAAAGAACCAAAATACTCCTTACAGAGTTTCCCCTGATGAAGCTAACAGTTAAGATCTAACCAGTAAATAAGATTTTGCATAACCAATTCTACTGAATTCAGCTCAGTTTGTTGAGCAAATTATAAAAGGAAAAAATCAGATAAAGTATATATAAGGAAGTCCTAGTTACATGGTTAAAGGAAAAGCTCAGCATACCAAATTAGTAGCTTGTTTCTACACCCACTGAGTAGCTACACTTACACAATACATTTTCTGTAGCATTATCTCTTTCTATTCGAAAGCAGAACTCATGTGCTGGCATATCAAGGACTGGGCTGTTTCACTATGGTAATAGTGTGTAGAATTTCAGATAGTAGTGTGAACTTCCCCACTTCCCATGAAAAAAATCTTTAAAAATATAATAATGAAGTTTTAATCAAGTGTTGGAAAGAAGAGTTGAGTAGTCAGATCAAAATAAGCCTACTGAGGCCCTGAGGATAGCAGTTAGCAAAAGCTTTTGCTTCCAATTTGCCATAATAATATAAAACTTTATTTTAGAAGCACAGGCTTTGAAATCATTGTCTGAACCACAACATGGAACTATGTGAACCACTGATTGTCTTTGTTTAGGACTGTCATAGTTTAGATTGCAACAGTATTCATAAGTCCAGTCATGGCCTCTGCTGTGATAAGCACATAAACAGACAAGAGAGAGTATCCAGAAGCTGGAACTGTCGTCGAGCTTTGTGAGGGGGTAAGGGGAGGTGAGAGGAAGAGAGGGTGACCTCAGTCTCTGGCTGGTGGTGAATGTCTGCACTCCACTTTTCAGGATGGCCTGGGACTCCGTGTGCAGCAGGGACTTACTGCGCCCCAAGATAAGAAGTGCCTCAAGTCAGACGCTGGGCAGCCAGAACAGTGCCAGAACACCGTCCCTGGAGGAGCTGCAGCGCCTGCTCTGGACACGTGCACACCCCACGGGGCACGTGGATGAAGTCTGGCCAAACCTTTACGTGGGAGACCTGTAAGAGAGAGGGAAGGGTTGGAAGTATTGATGCAATGCTTAGCCCCCACCCATTTTCCTTTGAAACCTTCCACTCTTTGTTTAAAGAAAGAGAGCTAGGCACTGATTTGGGGACCCCTCACAGTAAGTCTAAGTGTGGAGCAAGGCTGAACCGTGCACAGGATGCTGTAAGCATAGAGAAAAGGCATCCTAGGTATCCAAAAAGAATATCCCCCCCTCCTGATTTCTCTTCCTGCATTAGTACAGGAGTCTCACACTGCAAGAGCCTGGTGAGGCCATGGCATCGGTACCGCAGGCAGTCATGCCAGAGCTAGGTAAAACAGGATCAGCCTTGTTTTTGCCTCGTTGCCAGGTGACATCAGTCCCCTGAACTCATGAATGCTCAGCAGAGGTGACTTGATGAAAAAGCAAACAGCAGAAAACTCTTGGCTTGTACAGAAATATCACCACCACCTTTTTATTTTTTGTGAGTTGAGAAGGAAAACCTAAACCGATGTTTGGGAGAAAAATGCAGGAAATTTAGAAGTCAGTTTCTTAACAAGCTACTTCTGGTCTATGCTTTGGACCTGATCAACCTGTCAGAAAATAGCCACTACAACTTCACGTGGTTTTAACAAACTGCACCATCAGCAGCATGTTCTACCCCGCATGGTAATGCAGCAGGCAAACTGTCCTCCTTCTAGGTACGTTGCTCGTGACAAAGCACAGCTGAGCCGAATGGGCATCTCCCATGTTGTGAATGCCGCTGCTGGGCGATTTCGCATTGACACCGGACCCAAATTCTACAAAGACCTGCCTGTGGATTACTATGGAGTGGAAGCAGAGGACAACCCAAACTTTGATCTCAGCATTTACTTCTACCCAGTTGCTCAATACATAAGAGCAGCACTGAATTCCCCAAGAGGTAACTACACCATCTGTGCACATTGCATATCTTCTGCATAGGAGCCAAGTCTAGCAAGTTATCAGATAATATCTGGCATAAACCAACCACTGGCAGATATGGGTAAAAATGGAGATACCCAAACCAAGTAGCACCACACCTACCTCTTGAACTCCCACAGTGAGTGGGAGTTCCTCTCTTCCCCTGAAACAGGGAAGGATGGACTGGACAGGCTTTCCAAGGGCTTTTCCCTATACTTAGTGCTATTCCTTAGTAAAAGACAAAATAGCAAGTATCCTTTATTACCTATAAGGACACACTGACCTGGGAGGAGGCACATATACACTCGATCTTTCAAAATTAGTGATGGGGTTTAAAATAAAAGCTGGGATGGCAAGCATCATATCTGAGTAACAAGAATCAACTATAGTGCTACAATCTATGCAAGTCCTACAAATGCAGGGTAGGGAGGAACTTGCTGGGAAACAATTCTGTAGACAAGAACCTAAGCAACACCGCCAGCAGGAGATAATGTCATGCTGTTGCTAGAAGGAGCATAACCTTGAAATAGGAAAATAACCCACAAAATCCTTGGACTCGCTCAACACAGGCCAGGTACAATGCCAGAGGCCTGGAGCTAGTGGGGGATCATTACCATTAAGGACAAACCCTTACAAAAGCAAGTCTCCACTGTGCCACAAAACTGTACAGGTACCCGCTCACAAATAAGTGATTTTTTTAAAGAGAAGTTATGCACTCAGCAAACTGTTTTACCCACATCATGGTGAGCTTTATTATCAATGAGGGTCCTAAAATACTAACTACCCAGCTTAATCATATGCTGCTAGTAGATATGACCCACACCATACAAACTAGGAAAGGGAGACACAATAACAGAAAATAGTGTACCTCCATGCTAGATACCTCAGCATTTACTGCTGTTTGGAGGTCTTGATCCATCCTGTTAGAAAGTATTTGCATTTCTGCAATTGAGGGTTACATTTGGATTCCAAAACCACTGACATATTTGGGGAATTTGGATCTGCACTCATTTCTGTTACAGCATAGGTGATTTGCAATTGAAGTAATGATTGGTGGTGCTCCAGAGAAAGGTAAGATCCAAGATCTTTTCATGCATGTGTAAAAAAATATAGTTCCAAATCAATTGACAAAAGACAGCAAACAACAGAGGAATCATGGTGGCTGCAAAAGCAGACAAAACCAGTGCTTTGCAAGATGCCCAAATACTGAAAATTATGAATGCAGAACAAGTTAGGGCTCAAGGATAACACAATGAATTCATCATGTCCAGAGTACATATTTATCCCTCCTCCCATGCTTTTAGATAGTGCTTTACTGAACTCCATATGGAAGCAGGGTTCTGGGAATGGAGACAAGGTGAAATTCAATCATATACAGTCCAGCTGTTGCTGACATTCATCATTTTAAGGAAAGCACAACAGTTTAGAAAATAATAAACAAGATGTTCTGGAAGCATAATTTTCTGAGGTACAGAAATTTAGCAGCTAAATACTCATGACCTATGCAGGGATGAGACAGGGAGGGGATTGTTACTCACATCATTTAAAAGAGGAGGAAAAAATGGCATTTATTATAAGCAGTGATGCTGAACAAAAGATTATACCAGGTGACAAGAGGCCTGTTCATATTAAATTCAGGATGTAATGAGGCACTTCTGTTTGAGAAGTCATTTAAGACTGCTGCTTAACTATTACAAGCAAATTCAACATTTTTTTTTTTTTTTAAATGGAATTAGATTATCTTTTTCACCTGGGAGGATAAGTCAAAGTTAAGACTATATGAGGCACAAACATATTTAAAACTATAAATCAAATATTAGAATTAAGTAAGAACTGTTACGTCCATCATGCTTGAGGAAAAATTTTGATGCTTTACACCAGAAGTCCAGAAAACAGCATGGACAGATTTGTTCCAGATTTCTACCTTAGCTGAACTGAATATCTCTTTGGTGCTGTAAGGAATTTATTTTTAAGGCAAGTTCTTCAAACCTGAATGTGAGCATGTGCAAAAGGAAGCAGGGGAGCATGCACTCTCGTGCTCCTAACTGGGAGCTATTCCTGTCACAGTGGTCAATGGCTGCATCACACCCTGAATGACTTCATCAACTTTGTTTTTATACAGATTAAGAAATACATGCACTACTATTGCAGCCATGCCATATAAGCATTATTTTATGAACTCTGCTTCCTTGGCTGCCTTTCCTTCAGCACAGCCTCCCTCTTCCTTTGCTCACATAACAGAGCTGTTTGGAAGGCTCATCCAAGAGCAAGCAGATGCACAATCTGCCCCCTTCTCTGCAAGGAAAAACGTGGTGTCAGGGGAGTACTGGCTTTCTCCCTCATGCTCAAGAGGCAACTCCTTGAATATCAATCTTGCCCCTCTGCATGGCTATCTGTACTATTTGCATTTTTCAGCTAAACCTAAGTGTAAGTCATCAGGGTTTGGTAAAGTCTAACAGAAAAGAGAGGGAAAGAGAACTTGAGAGCACAGATGAAAGCATGCCATGAAAACTATTAAACACCGTGCAGTAAAAAATATTCCCAAGCTTCTCCTTTCATTGATCTCTGAACATGTTTAAAACAGGCAGGATAAAATCACCCATTAACTTCCTGAAATGGCAAACCCTCTCAAAGGCATTTCCCTTCTTCCAATTCAGTGGAGTAAATGAAAAGCTAGGCACCCTTTCCTGCTGCTTTCCTGTTGGTGGTAGTTATGAAAGAAGCTTAATTTAGGAGAAAAGGGTCCTCTCTCTTGACTCTGCCATAGGTGCATTATATCAGTTTGTCCTCCCACTTTCCAGCAGATGACAACCCTTACCTGTTCCAGAAGGCATGAGGACACACTACCATTTAAAGTTCTCCCTAGGCTTCTTGCTATTTTCAGCTGTGACAAAATAGACACTTGATTAATCAAGAAATAGACAATTGATTCTGCACCTGGCTACAGGACAGTGGTTAAAAGGTAACAGGAGATGAGGAGACCACAGTGGAGTGGGAAGAGTTCTTGGGGATCGCTAGCCCAACAGAGCTCTCTTTTTGCTGAGCAGCATATTTCTGCTGGATTCAATGGAGTGAGGGCAGCTGGGGTGTTCACTCTGGGTGATGGATCTGGAGCCTGGCCTTAAGCCAAACTGAATCCATCCTGCAAGAAAGCAAGGGCTAGTTCAGGACATTTAGCTCAGTTAATGATGAGTAGCAAAAGGACAATAAGATATTATGTGTTTTAATGACTGATTTGTTCAACAACATTGAATTTCCCAACTTGAATTTGGCCAACAAAGTTGAATGTGCAAACTTTATCCCTAGTGCAAACTCTTTGATGTCAGTTGAGTTACAGCAGGCATGAGCTGGATATAATATCCATAATCCGTTGTTAAAAACCAAGTGTTATTGTTCTGCACAAATCCCAGCCAGATGACAGTTATTGTCTGCCTCTGCAAAAAGTAGCTTGAGATGTGCAGTGCAACATTTCAAATAAGGATTGCAAGATTTAATAATGCCAGAAGCTAAATGCCCCCACTTCTCCTCAGTTAATCCCATTATTCCTAAGGGATCCTGTTACATGCTCAGAGAGAAGGTTGCAACATGGCCCTCTAATGTGAGATCAGGCCAACTTCTTTTTTGCACTATATGTCAAAACAGATGGGAGCAGGAAAGGCAGAGTTGGAGGATGTCGGTTTGCAGCATGGATTCTGTGGTAATAACCTCCTTGCCCACCCTATGACAGGGGCATGCATCACCAGTGCCTCTGAGTCCTGCTTTCCTAGGCTGTCATCCAGCAACCACTTGGGAATCTGAGCCTCAGTGCTGGGATGGTGCATCTCGGCTGCATCCCGTGAGAGGGTGACACAACGCACTGTTATCAAGCCCACTGCAGTCAGCCCACATGGTGCAGACATGCTTTGGGTGCTAGTCAAATGCAGTATATCATGGTGGGTGCAGAGTGTCGCTTAACCCACTTACAGCTAGTGCTAAAAGACAAGGGTCTGAGCCTGTAAACAGAACCAAATAGCAACACAGCTTTTGTTTCCTGACTCAAGTTTAACATTCAATTTGTTTGCTACAAATAATCACATAGTAAATTCAAATCTGCTTTCATTAGAGCAATTTTACGTTAATTAAATCATTTCACAGGACTGATTTATCTGCAACAAACAGTCATTTTACTGTCAGTGTACCAGCATTTATCATAACCTCTGTGCATGCTGAAACAAGGGCTAACAATGTGGAATAGATATTGCACATGTAAAAGATAATATATCTGCATCCTCATGGGAACAAGTGTATTAGAGAGCAATGAAGATTAAGTCCATGGTCAATAGTTGGGGCTTGTCCAGGTTTTTGCTGAGATACCTTCTAAAGCTAATGTTGAACTAGGAGGACTCTTGAAGTGCAGATAAACCAGAGAAGCAGGGAAGAAAATTCAGTGTGTTCTTACTCACCACCTCCTCCTCTCAGACACAGTTAGATTTAAAACAGTAGAACTTCAGTCTATACAAGTAAGAACCTGGAATTTTTTCTGCTTTTGTGTCCACAACAAAAACACATTAGGCAATATTTGATGGCGGCATCCATACCTGCACTCAGCTCAGTCTTCAGTTCCGGACGACAGGTGAGGCTGAGCATTTTCCAAGAAGGCTCCATCTGGGTGGGAAAAAAAATGGACCCAAGTACAGTTTTACAGAAATTCAGTTCAGAACAGCAAGTCTGTCCCCCATCAAATTTCTGGCCAACTTTAGATTGAACTTCAAAACAGTAGTGATTTAAAAATCAAATCCAACATCAAAGCCATCTCTTCTTGGTTGTTTTTTGTTTGGTCCCTCATCCCCCCCGATGCAGTTCAAATCATAAATATAATTTCTTTTTCTTTTAGTTGTAGAGTGCTGGTAGCTTAGAAGTTTTTAGACAAAAAAAAAAAAAATTAAAGTGGTTCTGGTTCCAAATATTTCAGAACATGTTGTTCCTTGGCTTCTGTTATCTGAGGTGTGCATTAGGGCAAGTGTCTAAATTTCCCCAGTCCCTGCCCTTACATTACATTAGGCCTGCTGAAGTATGGATTTTCCAAAGACCTTTTGGACTTACCCCTATTCGCAGTATTTCTCAAAGAGATATTGCACTCCTGACTCCTTTACATTCCTCTGAAAATCTTGGACCTGGGTTATGTGTGTCTGAAGTGCCTCCTCTGGGAAGATCATATAGAATACATATCTCACAAGGTTGGTGTGAAGGCTAATGATACTGCAACACATTGAAGAAAAGTTTAGTGAAAATTCAAATTAATATTGTCTTTTAGCAGGGGTTCAAAGCATTTCTCCATATTCCCATAGAAAGTAGAACTTCACTTCCAAGAATCCCCATGGAGTTAATGGAATTGAGGGGTAGATGTAATTTAACTTGAATAATAGCACCAGTATCTTAGGCTGTATCTGAATGGAAGAACACAAATAGAAATCACTTGATCTTCTAATTCTGCAAAACTGACATTATATTGGAAAAACCTCTTCCTTCCCTCAAAGGTTTTGATGTCCAGTCCAAGTCTGCTGTCACCAGAGCTTTTTTTGCTGCTTCCTTGGAGACTGTATTTGTCCCTTTATTTCTGCTGAAGACATGTCTATCTTTAGGGCTGAGATCAGATTTCTCATGCCAGGATAATGAAAGGTGGCTGTGTGACATACATTGTGGAATTCAACACTTCTCTCAACCTGCTGGCCAGAGCAGGTTTTTACAACACATGCTCATGCTCTCTGAGCATGTGGCTATGTCATTAGTCAGAACTGGAACTGTTGCTAAATAAATACTCTGTCACAAGCAAAATGCATTTAAGATTAAAAGCTGTACACAAAGTACCCAGAATTAGCACCCAGGGAGATGGGGGCAATCAGTCTGAGGTTTTTGGCTGATCTGAACTCATCATCCAACAAAGATATTTTTGTCTCTCTCCCTGGTAATAGAGAAATTAAGATGCTGCAAGCACAAACAAAACAAGGAACTAGCCCTGAAAAGTTGTCCATTCTTTCTACCCCTCCTCACATTTTACAGAGAAATAGCATTTGAGATACTTTATTCCATCTCCAAAGGAAGAAAATCAACACAATATTGTGTTTACTTTTTTTTCATCTTTTCTGGATATAAATTGTATTGTTGTTATATTGCTTTTGGTACAGCTATACAATTAATAAATAAGAGACCATGAATGTGAGTCTAAATAAATACAAATTTTAAAAAAATGCAGAAAATTTAGTTTCAAAGTTCTGAAGATTTTCAGAGAAGAAGTGCTCTGAAATTTTCATGCCTAAAAGACAATATTTTTTTTCAGCTGCATTAATGGGAGACACAGCTGTCCATTAGGTGGTCAGAAGCTCAAATCTGATTATAATCACTGGTTACTTTAATAATGCCCAATTGTTGAGCCATGGTCTTTGTGAAAAGACTAGGTCTGACTGCAGCAAAGGACAAAAGAGTTTGGAAATTTTCAGACAGATCTATAATTGAGTAGAACAACAGAACATTTTTTTTCCAATTAAAAATTTCTCATTGAGTCATACAATTTCTGTGAAAGTTGAAGCATTTTACAATATTTACAAGATACAGGTTTTCAGGTTCCAGAATGAGCTCTTTGTTCACATCCAGAGGAAAAGGACTACAAACCTGAACTTTTCCAAATTAAAGCAATCCTTTTGACAAAATTTCCTTTAATTTCACATAAGAGCATTTTAAAAAGTGTTTATCTCCTTCCAGCATGGGTCAAAGACACACATTAGAAATCTGGGAAGCAGTCATGATACGAAGTTACGTTTCTCAGGCTGCTCCTATTAGTGGTCACGGCAGAAAAACCAAAAGCAGAGCAGAGAGGAGGAGTGAGCTGTACTCCTGGATCCCTGGGAAGGTCTTCCCTGAGGCTCACTTACAGCAACATCGAAGGACTCACAGTATTACTCTAATGAACATGCACACCTCACATTGAAATCTCTGGGGAACTCAAATCATTTCATAAATTGCTTTTCTAGTACCTAATACAGAAGGTCATTAGGGGAGGATAGTGACTATATATGTACAGAGCAGGCTATAGAAATTTTTTTAAAAGTAAATAAGCTGATGCAAATGGCATATACAAACAGGAGCTGTTCTTAATGGTAACATCCATTTTCTCACACATTTCCAACAAAGTCTGAGCAGCCATCAGCACTCTCAGAAAGCATTACTGCTCTAAGCAAAGGAGAAAAAAGCTTGTGGAAAACCAGGAGGGTTCCTGTAATAGCAGCAAGCACTCCTGGGCATTACACACTGGAAATCCCAAGTTTCCAGGTCCTCTGCTAGTAAGTAACCCACCAAGGCTGCTTGCCATAGCATGGCCTTCAAGTATGAAAACTTGAAGCTTTGACAGTAAGTACATCAATCCCCAAACCACATGTGAGCAAGCAGGGATACCATGGATGATAGGATGGGCAGGAGGGCTAAGGACATGCCATCAGGCTGACAGCTAAGCTCAAACAAGCAGTCATGGATCCTGGAATACAATTACGAATTTTCTGTCCCCATCCATTAGAAACCCCACTGCTCCCCAACCAGCATTGCACCAGGTCTGCTCTGCAGGACTGAGCACACCTACTTGCTCAAACCCAGTATCAGCACCACTTCCATCTCTGCTCCAGCACCATTTGGCCTCCTGGCATAACTGCACCTCTCTCCTTTTTCCAGGCAAAGTACTAGTTCACTGTGCAATGGGAATCAGTCGATCTGCAGCTCTTGTCCTCGCTTTCCTAATGATCTGTGAAGATATGTCCCTCGCTGAGGCCATTCAGACTGTGCGTTCACACAGAGGGATCTGTCCCAACTCTGGCTTCCTCAAGCAGCTTTGGGAGTTGGATCTCCAGTTAGGAAGGGGGAAAGGCAGAGGAACAGAAACCTGCTAGAGCCAAGGGAATATGTCTTCTGGCACCAGACTGAGATACGCTGCTCTCACTGAAGATAGTGCAAGGATGCTTTCAGGACTGTTCGGTAGCTGCACTGAGAAACTCCTTGTGAAATGGCTGAGCATAAGCAAGCTGGTAGGAGTTTGGTATGTATTTTTTGGATAAGCCCACTAATTGGAAAGAAAGTGAAATAAAGAGGATTCAAACTGGCAGTTTTGCCCTCCTGGGCCTGTTTATTTATTAACTACCTGTTGGGCAGGGCATAGGGAGCAGTTGGGTTTTCATGCAGAAGTAAAAAGCAGCACAGTCAACTTGAAAAAGCTTTTTACTTGCTTATAATTGCATTTACATGGCAAGAGGGAAAACAGCTAAACTAGTAAAAAGAAAAGGAAAGCATGAGGGTTTTAAGCAAATCTTTAACATTTCACATCCAGCTGGCATAGGGTGAGACTTCAGGTTTTGCAAGCTGACGTGCTCCTTTAGTCTGACATGGTGACACTAGTCAGGATCCAACTCAGAGCTTGGACTCTCTCTATTACAAGCCGCAGAGGGTCTTGCTGGGACCTACACAAGTCCTTTTAGCTTCAAATCTATGGCAAACACTCAGAGCTTAAAAAGACCATGAAATCCTCAGGAGCCAATACTGGAAGTCTCAGCCAGACGCAGTAGCCTGGAGCAGGGCTATCGACAGCCTCACTGCTGCTGAGAGGGAAGGAAGGTGTCCCCTTGCCCATGTAAAGCAAGGGGCATGCTTAGGGCACACTGCCGGCTGGTGTGCTGCAGGGCAGCAGCAGTGGCAGACAGAAACGTTCTCCTCTTGGCTTGCAACCCAATGCTCCAAATCACATTCACCAAATTTTCCTGTTTTAACAGAAAGTCAGAACCTAGTGTCATCGTGTCAGAGCAAAAATGAGCAATGCCTCTAACAAATCCAAAGCAGCAGCTCTGCATTTCGATTACTCTTTTACGCCCAATTGGCCACATTTAATCTTGTGAAGAACTCAAAGCAGATATTTGCTTCAGTGCAATTACAGCCACATACAGAACATTGGCAAATGCAAACAATATAGAATTTCCACTTGACGGCAGATTAATTTGGTGTGATGTTTTCCCTTGAGAGGTCTTAAAGGCTTGTAGTTCTGAAAGTACCCTGCAGTTTGTATTTATAGCACTATGGATGTTGAATTGAAAAAGAGAAGCATATACTCATTCTGAATTGAAGTTTCTTTTGCCTCCATACATTAAAAAAAATTAACTGAGTATAGCACACTTCCCCTGCATTTCTTATAATGCAATATGGAAGCATGACTTCCCTGCAGAACCTATAGAGAAATTCAGGAGGTGTTTCCACTTTTATAAACATAGTAAGTAAAACACAAGCAATTCTACATGCTAATTTTTTCTCAGGGAACAGAAAGATGGGTCTTCCCTCCAGAAAGGGTCCCATCATTTGAGACTGGAGTAAGCAGCCAGAAGGGAGGTCATAGCTAATGATGGAAAAATAAGTCAAGTTATAGCTTTCACAGGCCCCTTACTGGCTGCCACAGCAAGGAGATTAGATTTCAGTGAGCATGGTGGCTGAACCACTCCTGGCACTGGGGTCTCCTCCACCTCGGTCTGTCTGGGGATCAGTATTGCAGACCATGCTGAAGCTATTTTGTGAGTAGTCTTTTCAGTTGCCTTACTAACCACTCCCTTCAAGTCTCTGTAACTCAGCCTATGCCAAGCCAAATCGCACTATATTAAACCACAAGGGGCGTATGAAACACAACAGTCCAAAATCTCTGTGCATTGAGCCTGTCAGGACAGGTCATAATTCCCAGCAAGTTGCACATCTGGAAACATCTGTGGTTGCAGGGCAGAATTTAAAGTGAACAACTTCTCAGAGTGACTTAGCCTAAATTTACCCCAGCTGAGGCCTGTTGGCCATTGCAGGACTATTCCAGCTGGCCAGGGACAGCCACAGATTCCCCTGCCATGCATGACCTGCAGCTGGGAGCAGTAAGTCTGGCTGGAGCTGTGGCCCACTGCTAAAGCCAGGGCATTGGCAAAGCTGGGCTGCTGGCTAGATGTCACTGGTACAGGTGTATAGTGGAAGCTTCCTCTTCAACCTGGAAAAAACCCAACCAAAACAATGAAGAACAAGAGGTCAAAAACACTGACCCAAAGACAATAAAGTAGCTACCCAACCCCAGGACAAAAAAAATTCCCTTTCTAGAAGAGTCTGAGCTGGTTCCAGTGCTTTGCATTGCCGGGACATTCAGACAGTAGGACACAGGTCCCCCCACCTCCTTGCAGTTTCTCCACCTTCCAGCAGACAGTACTTGAGCCCACCATTACCTTCCCTCTCTGCAAGGGCTGCAGCACCATGGAGCTGGCCTGGTAGGGGCACAGGTGCAGGCTCGGTAGTTGATGACAATTAATCAGTCTCTTAAAGTTACAGCTGGAATCAAGACAAGAAAGTGAAAACAATATTGAGTTGGTTTCAGGTATATCTTGTGCTGCAATTTTTTGAGATCCAGAAAGAAGGAATAGCTTCTTTTTACCACAGCTGTCCTTGCTAACACCAAGGCTTTGGTCCTGGCTAGCAGCTGTCCATTTTGCTGCTGCTGAGTGAGGTAAAGGAAGCCCTACTCACTGCCCTGGAGGTGTACTGCCTCTGCAGCACCAGTTGTAATCACATTTGCCCAGTGCCCTACCTAAATATTACGTGCCAAAAGCAATGTCAGCTGAGACTGCAGACAGGGTGGAAGTGATCAGAACAGCAGATTCAGATATATTAATGGACAAAGCAATGTTAATGCTACAATTTTTTACATGACTACTTCTTACCCAGTGCAGAGCAAATACTGAGGTTTATTTACAAACACCTATTCATTCTGGGTGCTTATGAAGGAGCGACCTCCAGCACTGTGGTGGAGCTGCTGTACTTCCTACACAGGTAAGCCTGTGAGGGAGGATGAGTGTCTTAACCCCTTTTCACAGACAAGACACCTGGATTTTGCCTGAGCTGCAGCAGGATGTTTGGGGAAAAGCACAACAGGATTGATCTCCGGCCTCCAGAACTGGCACGAAAGCATGAGAATAGTTTTCTCACAAGATATCTTGCCTTCACCAGCTTTTCCTCCCAGACTTTCAGCAATGATAAATACAGAGAATATTGCTGCGGGTGTGTCTGCACTGCGTTATTTATCCTTTGGATTTGCACTTAGGGTTTTATTTATAAAAGGGAAGTGGGACTATAAATCTGCTCTACAAGGAGCCAAGGGAAGAGAGGATAGACATTTTCAACAAGTTGCATGAAAAGAGATGATGACAAGGACAGGTTTCCAATGGAAAGAAATGCCAGCCAGGGTATTGCCCGGGTACACACCATGTGTACTGGCAACAACTCAGAGTGTCTGCCTTTTTCTTGCAGGTGCATTAATTCATTCCTCCTTGCACAAGTAGATTTGGGGTTGCTGCAGCAAGGATGGCTCTCCTACAGGACTTTTTTAATTCATAGCTTTTACCCTTTAAAGAAAAAAAGTGAACTGGGACCAGAATAGACCACAAAGCTGAAAACCTAAGTGTGACCAAGACTAACTTGTCAGTGTTGAGTACCAAGCCACTGGACAAGCCTAAGCTGACCACATGCCAGGGTAACCGTTTTGTTCACAACCTTCAGCGTACACACAGCCTCTCTTCGCATACAGCGCCCTCAGTAACACACAGTGCCTGTAGGCGAGGATGGAGGCAAGCAGTCTCACAGGCTGATCCCCTGGTTCTGCATTATACCAGCCTGTTCAACTTTAGCTAGTGGATCCCACTCCATCTTTGAATTCAGCACTACCCAACAAGACCAGATGGCTTTCTTCTGCATAACCCTTATGTCTAGAACAGATCTACCCAGCTTCTGCCAGCCCCTCCAGAATTGCAAAGCACTGTCAAGTCCACTTGTCAGATATTATCCTCCTGTTATTTTATGTCTTGTATTTTCCCGATAATAAGGCTGAGCTATGTGTTACTGCGGAGAGGGGCTTCAAAATAGCTTGTGCTTTGCAAATTTACTTCAGTCTAAGGTTTAAAAAGTATATGCAGCTCCTGAAGCCAAGTCAAACAGGGATGTAGGGCCTGCAAGGCTTTCAACAGTTTTTTCTCTAGGCTACAATTATTTTGCTTAGAAACTAGACCCTTGATCTGTTGCAGGAGGCTGCAGTTTAATAAAGTCAAACAATTTGCTCTTTGCAATGTACTATTTGTGGTACAAGTATCATTGAGTTACACTGCTCCCCCTCACCACTGCCTCCTGGAACTTCGTCTGTTTATATACAGAAAGCACTCTCAGGAAGCACTCCTAAAAATACCCAGCAATGTTAATTAAGGATCTGGCTCTGGCTCTCCTCCTCCTGATTCTGCCTCCATAACATCCTTCCATGATCTTCCTGCTCAAAAACCCTGGCTGTTCAAGCAACCTTATTCCTGTCTCACCCTCTAAAAAAAAAATAAAAAAATCATCCTTTTGCTTCCTCCTCTGCCAGTAGCCATTCTCCATCCTGTCAGAGAGCAACTTCCACGATGTTGCCATGCAATGTGCCATCTAGTGTTTTCTCACTTGATCACTAAATTACAGTGAGGCCCACATTGTCTTTTTCAAATCCTTGAGTACACCTACATGGCTCTGCTCTCTTTTCAAACAATAAGGTGTCAAGTCAGGGCAAAAATAGCACCAGAAAAAGAATAAGATCTTTACTTTATAAAGGGGCATTTGAAGACTGCAAAACAAGACACAGTACTCTCCACAGACTAACTTTTGAGACCATTCTCAGGGAAGTTACCCTGGAGACAAAGCATCTCCCAGTGGAAATACCATTGCAAATAAAAATATTTTCACATTAGTATCAATAGAAAATCTGCACAGCAAAAATCCAGCCAGCTGACAAAAATATCAGTTATTAAACCAGGTAAAATTCGAAAGTAGATCAGGGATTCAGCTTACACAGCTGCCCAAGACATGGGCAGAACCTCCCCTCACACAAAATGCCACTTGTCAGGGCATAGGGTCTTCTCTGGCTGCTGCAGTCTGATCCTGATTGTTGCCAATCATCTTCATGACCACAAAGATCTTCCAGCGCATTCAGTAGGCACCCAGCACAGGCCAAGATTCATAGCAGCACAAGGGGTCCTTGATCCTTCAGTCTGTCCACATATCACCTATTGATTTGAATGTTTCTTTTCTGTACGTGTTCAGCAGACAGACCCTAAAAATGAAAGCTCAACTGCTCTGCCATTGTAGTAGATAAGATCTACCATTGTGGTTATTCTCAGCGTAAAATTCTTCAGAAAGGCAGTTGCTGCTCTACAAACCCCTTTCTATGAAAATAAAACATCTAATTAAATAATTCCTCCTAATTCAATAGTAACTATAATTCATCAATTCATCTAATATTAAATATCATCAATGAAATATTTTAAAAAAATTTACAACCAAAATGATTCATCAAAGCCCTTAAGATTGCTTTTGGAAGACAAATAGTTCTTAGATAAAAATTCCCAAAACCCAAGAAGCACAGAACTGTAAGAACTGAGACACTGATAATTTTTGCACCAAAAACCTTTAGGTTGCTTACAATAAATAAATAAATATGTAAATCAGTTCTTTACAAAAACCCCACCCATCATTGGAAAATCATCAGCCAGCAAGGAGTGAGCAAGGAATTATTTGCTCAGCTCTGGTGACAATTGGCTGTTACTAGAGTTATTCTGACACATTGTTTTGGAGAACATCTGTTTCCACTCCAACTCCTTTAACTTTCAGATGTGAAAAACAAAAGCTCATTTTCATGCCATGTCTCCCATCTTCAGTTGGCAACAGTTGCGTGATTATGAAGTTATTGTTATGCTGGATGATCTGTTTGTCAGTTTATATTTTCCTATCATATCTATTTTTAGCTGCTCATTAGTATTACTTGGAGCCTCTCCTATAAATCTTAAACATTTATAGCCCATCTCGACAATTCATCAAATGGAGCCAACCTCCAAGGAAAGGAAACCCAAACCACTTCCCCCTGCTTAGCTGAATGAGATTCAGATCCTTGTCTTTTAAACTTCAAACTCAACATTTTCCCATCTGCTCTTTATACACAACAGCCCTTTAGCTCTGCACCAATATTTTATTCTCCATTCATAACTTTTTACTTCCCTCCAGAGGTTTCCTGATACTTTTAGTCTGCTGGACTCGTAGAAGACTTGGATTTTGGAGGATTTCCCCCTCCCCCACCTCCATTGAAAGGGAAAAATAATCATTCAGCAATGAATGGCCACTTTTCATTACTCATTCACAAGAGAGACACAGCATGATCCCAGGGCTGGACTAAAAGACACTTTTCTTTGCCATTCTCACACAAGAAAAACAGTATTTTATCAGAGACTATTCAAACTAAGGATACTTGGAAAATTACATTTATTTTTTACACTCTGTTCTATTCAGTGACTTGCATTCCTAATACTCTGTGTGTGCATGTGTAACTATCCATCAGCTGCACAATTTTTGTAGCTGTGACCATGCCTGGAGGTACCAGTACATGTGATTTGGCCAGGTCACCTATGCAGGGAACATTTCTAAAGGGTTCAGTCTGTAACGACCGATGACAAGATGATTTCAAGAAATAAGCACCAGAAGATGTTGCCTGGCCAAGAGTTTTGCTAAAGAAAAATCTCCACTCGTGAAGAAACGTCATCCCCCTGTCAGTAGGCTGCTGGGATAGGCTACACAGCAGCTCCTGGCTGGTGGGACCAAACACTGCCCCAGGCCAGGGGTGATTGCTCGCCTGCTCCTCGGCTGTCCTGGGGAAATCCCAGCCTTGCATCTTCTGCACATTTGAAGGATAAGCAACACATTTCTCAGATGCAGCTGTTAATTGTCTGCATGCAATTAGCTGATACCCAACTGGAACACATAACTGATTAAAAATCAGATGGACCATCTTTTTAATTTCCTACATATTTGAATCAATTAGAGGAGACATCACATAATAAGAAATTAAAACCGTACCAAGGAAAACAGTCCTGGAATGCATGTTAGTCTTACAGAATGGCTTTAATTTAAAGAGCTCATCTGATTAGACAAATAGTTGTATGTTGGTTTTTAGAGAGGTAGGGAGTGCTCAGGAGAAGGCAGTATTGGTACAGACTATTCAGATTTTTACAATTGCTTTCCATCAATTCACGCAATTCTTCAATTCACCTGATGTCTTTTCCTACTGTCAATTTTCATGGAAGAAAAAAAAAAAATTAGTTTATGCTCAGTTACAGCTCCATGTAGTTACAGCCTGATTTTACGATCACTATAACCTGCAGCAGGTCCTCCAGTTTCTAATCCATCCTGCTTTGCACCAGACATACATCAACTTACTTGCATCTCTGCTATCCCAGATCCTTTTGGTCACATGTCAAGTATCAGTGCCATAGCAGTCTGTCTGGCCAGTCATCCAAAAGCATTTCAACAGGCAAATACTAATACAACTTTTTTTTAGGCTAGTCATGTTGACAACAGTCATCCCCATGCTCAGAAATACCTGCCTGCCAATAAAGATGTTGGCTTGCTAAAAAAAAATAAAGAAATACATTTTGGGCCATTTGGAAAAAAAAAAAAAAGTCCTAGGAGGATGAAAATTCTGTATATTCTAGTAGTTATGCCATGCAATGTACTGCAAGAGCACTTCTGGAGTGCTGTGATTGTCCTAGCAGAATATCTCACTGTGGAATATCAGCTCACAATGTGGAAGAGATATTTTGGCAAGCAAGTCAAAGAAAGTACCATCATATCAGGATCCCCTCCCCACCCCAACCATTCTTCCCATGAAAAGAAGTGTGCCAAATCCCTTACAATTCTTTCAAATTAAAACATAACATTAAATTGAAGATTGACACAAACTACAAGGTTCAAATCTTATCCAGATTTCCCTTAGCACTAGACACTTACAGATCTGGGATCTTAAAGTTTATTATTTTAATAGCAACCTTGGATCCAGAATCACAGCTAGACTCAGACACGAATACAAATGACCCCTGTATCTACCTAAGGAAGAACTGTATTTCTGACAGCCCCAGATGTTCAGAACTCATGTATCACCCACCCACACCCTTTCCTATTGTGAGAATGTCTTTATAAAGCATGGGATTTTATTATTATTATTTGTCTCAAGGTTCACTGTTTTCATGATTTTCTTGACAAGAGCAATAAACTTATATTCCTCCTCCTCTCCCCTGCCAAGGAAAGCTGAGATTTTCTGGTAGATTTAGGAGTGTGTACCATGTTATGAGACACGAAAAAAGCTATGAGAGCTAGAGTACTGCCACCTGGTACACCACAGCCATGTCCTAGGGCTAAAGCAGCTGGGAGCACATGCTGTTTCATTTACTTGGCTATGCCTTAAAATGAGCAGTGTCAGGGAAGGACGTATATGTACATATGTATTATGGCATTTTCAACATCCATGACATTGGGACATTTAACAAATCTCTTCCCTTCCCAGCAGCTCCAAGCCCTGCTCTGTCAGCTTTGGGAAGGGACAGTCCTTTGTGAGCCATCAGTCACACTAAGATCTCTACTCAAACTGAGATGATTCCCATCAGAAAGAGGAAATTTGACCAGGCCCTGTGTTATCACATACAAACTGATGGAACAAATCTGTGTCTCAATTTGAATGGGATAATTTCTTAACAGAGGCATAACCAATCAATTTATTTATTTATTTAAACATCTGGAAAGCCCATATAATAATACGATTTATACAAGGCTTTAGTCTTTCGAAGGAAGATTTAGCTACATTAGCCCATAAGATGCGTGAATTGTCCGGTTTGGAAGCTATCCTTTTAGCAGTGTTGTATACAATACTCACATGAGAGTCTGGCTGCCAAACCAGGAGGAAAATTGCATGTCATTATAAAGTAAAGTTTATAAGATGAACTACTGCATAGTCCAAAGGAACCCACCTGTAACAATGAAAACATAATTCTTAGTAACTAATGGCATAAATATTCCATGGCATCAAGAAATATAACTCAAACAGAAAACACTTGCAATACACACTTGACACTAGCAAATGCAAGAGACAGGCCCCACAACACAGCTGGGACCATGAGCTTGCAGCAGCCTGGTGTGTGCCAAGCCACCATCCCTCTGTGCTTACCTTTAGATCTTTCTCAGATACTATTGCTCAGCCTCATGGGGGCAGAGGGATGTTCTGTCCTAAGCACAACAGCTACATGGTTGCAGGGTGGCTAAAGAAAGAAAAGAGGACGACAGGACGTAGCAGGGACCACAGGAGGACAGGCACCCAAGTCGCTCCCATGAGCTGCAACTCATCTTGTCCAAAGGCCTGAACTCCCACCAGAGCACAGTGATGCTTTGCCCACATTGTTTCTCACAAACATTAATATGGCCTTGAGGTTTCCACTGTCCTGTCATGGCTGCCCACAGGATTTGGAGTTCAGGCTGAAGACTTCTAGTAATTTCTGCCACAGCAGCATAGCAGGGCTCTGGAGACACCAGCGGTATTTATAACAGCCTGAAAAATTGTACCTCTTCTCACCAGCTGAACCAGTTCCCTGAGCTGAATGCTACAGCTAATTGAGAGAAGACTGTCGTATACCATCACAGCTAAATTTACTGCTGATCCTCAAGATCCGGTTGTGTTGACTGCATTGTGACAGCAGTGTCTAAAGGGAGGTCATCATAATTTCTAAGTTTTCCCTCTAGGAACAAGAGTTTCTTCTGCATCTGCACTGCTACATTTCTTTCTATTTATAGGCTTGAACCCTGTGATGTAATCTTCCTCTTTGTTTCCAAGGAAACAATATTTAATGTATTCTACTTTCAAGTTTTTCTTCCTTTAGGTTACCCACCTCCCCCGCTCTCTCCCTCCCTTTTTAAAGAGATAAGTCAATAGGTAAAACCCGTACTTACTTATCTCTAGCATGCAGCATAGTTATCTCTTTCTAAAACCAGGCTTATTCATATCACTAAAAAATCCAAGACATTTCAAAAATATGCCTAGGAATAATTTTATGCAGTGTTTATACATATGACTTTTCCCATGGTAAATGATCTATAATTGCAATAGTCAGCAACTCCTATTGACAGCTCAATTTTCTCAAAAATTTGAGTTCTACATCTCGGCTCCAAGTCCTCTTTTCCTGGAAACATCCTCTCACTGACAACCCATTCAGCTTTCCCAGTTTTACTCATCAAGCTGGAGCTCCTGACAGCCAGTCCTGTCCCTGGCACTCCCCTTCTGGTGGGAGGGCATCTCCTGACACCTCTCTGCATGCTCTGCTCTGCAGGGTGGTGTTCTCAGGTTTATTGTGGCTCTGAGTTAATTTCATTCACATGAAAACCCTCTATGTTAATGTTCTTTTAAAACAATTGGTTGTCACTTCACTGTCTGTAAGTTAAGAAAATGCAGGAGATCGAATCCATAATTTATACTGAAATCAGCATCTGTAACAGCTGGAAAAAAGTGCATGGAATGAATTCTTGGAGAAATGGGGATGCTTTGGAAGTGCGGTGGGCCAAGCTAAAAGCTTTCCTTAAAGTTCTCAGTGAAAGCGTGTTTATGTGGATGGGTTGAAAGGTGTGGGAGAGACTGGCTGATTTCACAAAAAGAGACTATTTTAACACTGCATAAAAATTAAAAGTAGCAATGATCTAAATGTCGTTGATTAATTCTGACTGGGAAATGTTTTTATTACTCATGGCTTGTGCCTTCATGATATAAAACAGTAAGTGAACTGGACTGATGATCATCTGCTCTACAAACAATGAAGTTACAGCCAGAAATTTTTAGGACTACCCATCTTGGAACATAAAAGGACAGGTAAAATCCTAACTTAAATGAGATGTGGACCAAGAACCCTCAATTAGAATTTGTGTGGTGAAGGGGAGAAAAGGTGTTGGAGCATATGCTGGATATAAAGTCAGTAAATAATACAAATTTTATGCTATCACAGTGAACATGGAAGTTATCTGCAGTCAGCATCTTCCATTTTGGGTCATATGGGTTGTAGACTGACACCCGTCAATTCCTGTGTCAGCTCCAAAAAATGCCAGGCTCCTTTCTAAGGTATCTGATCTTGATGAAGAGGCTCCAAGCCACTTCACACAATCTCTGACTTGGCAACAGCAAGGGACATAGGGTGGGAAGACTTACATGATCTAGACCTCTGTCAGCATCTCTGGATCCTTTTCAAAAATTCATCCCAATTTTTCCTCAACCCCTTAAAATAAGGGTTTCCCACACTCTGCATTCCTATTGGAAGCTGCTTCAGGAAGCCATTTCTCTCCCTCTTCAAACTCAAAAGCATTCATAGTGAGTTTTGTCCCAGGCAACCACTGCTGTTATTAAGCCTTCATATCTCCCAGTCCAACCATGGCTTAATAACTTGACAACTCTGTCTCCTTCGTAGTGGTTACTCAGTTTCTTGAAGAGCCTCAGTAAAAATCATGTTTGACAGGAAAGGAAACATTAGCAAGTTTCAAGTATTTGTCACTAGGTTTTGTTAGTTTATTTCTGAAGCAAAACATTTCTGGTAACTAAAATGCAGAGCATATTTCATGGTCTGGCAATGCATTGCTTTAGAGATTGTGGTTTTGTAAAGAAAGAGCTTTATCAAGTTGTTTTCTTCTCAAAGATACTCCTTGACACTGGACAGGTCCAATTGGGTCTCAGTAAATCAAATGCTTATTTGATGTTAGTGAAACTAAGATGCAACTGCTGTTTTCCTCAAGGTTGTCAGAAAGCTTTTCAGTAATCACTTCCAGCCAGAATAGATGCTCAATTGTTCTTCTTTCCTGCTTCAAGGGGGAAAAAACAGCAGCTTGCTCTTCCTCAATAATTCCTTCATATTTCATTTTTAATCTCTTAAGCAAATTATAAGTGAAAACCTTTGATGTATGTGCCAGCCCAACTCATTCATTTCTCAGTACTTGCTGGACTAGAGAGGATCTCCTGTTCTTATGCATGTGGATGATAATAACACTTCAAAGCCCCCAGGCATGTGTTAGCTTTCCCTGATTTCCTTTCTAAGTATGCGTTTTGTGGGCCAACACAAGTTAAGACCTATAAACAGCTGCACTTGAATGCCATCTATTAAGGCAGTCTTGCTATCTCTCATAGTGTAACAACTCTATTTCATCTTCACAGAACTACTCGGTCTGGCTTTTGTATTTTTCCTGAAACGGAGTACCTCATTTCCAACATTTAAGGTGTTCTCAGTTTAAAAGAGTCTGGAACCTGATCAAACTCATAGGAAAAAGCCATTAAAAGGCATTTGCCTTGAGGTGGCGTGGAGCATTCTTGATAGATTACAAGGCATTGTTTTGCTGTTGTGGGGTTTTATGACATGAAGTGTACTTGATTACTTCTAGGAGGATGGTAGGTCACAGCCATATGGTACTACAGGACCAGATGTTCAAAGTACAGCAGAACAGCTGCACCTGAGCAGTGGTCCGGCAAAATTCCCCCAAGCTTGCTTAGGAAAAATGAAAACGGGACATGTTTCAAACCAGTTAATAAATTACAGTTATCATCATTATTTAGTCTGTTGAACTCATTATCAGAACACTTGTAGGCAAAGAGCATAGAAGAGTTAAAGAGAATATCAGGTAGTCACGTAAATAAGGAAAAACACCATAAGAGAGAATTTACACTGGAAGAAAAGAAATAGCTTTGGAAAAGCTGTAAAACTTCACGCTTCAGGCTTCCAGCCAGGCTTTATCTAAGGAGGTGGAGTGGGGAGATTAAACAGATTTTTTGTGGGGCAGAAAATTTATCCCATAAGTGGGGATTTCATGTACTTTCCTTTGAGGTGTTTGTTACTGACCGTGGTCGGTGGAACAGACACCAGACTAATGGCACCAGCACAGCAACTCTGATGTTTCTCCATCTGCACTGCCAGTGAGCCAGAAGCCTGTACCAAGAGGACAGCAAACATCAATCCAATTTCTGGCTCTCAGCTCTATTTAAATCTAGATTTGGCACTCCATATTCCATGAGATTACTCTGACCTGAAACCTGCTCTCAGCAAAACTTTCTGATCAGAGTTACATACCAAGTATCTATTATTTTTGTTTGTTTTTTAAAACATGCTATGCTTAGGGAATGGGTTGGGTCATATGTTTCTGGAACCTGCAGCAGTATGCTATTAAGGATATAGAGAAGTAGAACAAAAAACCTTCTTATCCCAGTGAACAATAAGAGTAGAAACAGACTGTGGCAGTTTCCCAATGTGTCATCAAGAGAATTTAAGTGCAATCCCCTGTGTGTGATACTGTTGTATATTAGGGAAAAAAAAAACAAACCTTGAATTTTGGCAATGACATTTTCTTTGTAGAGCAGTTTAAATGCTACAACCAATAGGAGGTGCCTGATTTGTGGACCTCAGGAGCATGTCAGGATGCCCTGCACAGTGCAGAATTGTACTCGCTGGTTAATACCCTCTGTGCAAGATTTCTCTGGTAGGTGCTCTTCTTGCAGCGCTTCCTCTTAGTACCAACAGAAATAGGGGGGTAAGCAGTTTAGGGGCACGGGTTCTTCCTGTTCCCAGCATTCTTTGGTAAGGGGATGTTACAAGAAAGCCTCCATCCTTTATTTTCCACATTACTGTGCCTTGGGATCTATACTCCATTTCTACACAAATCTCCCAGAACATTTTTTCTACTGACAGTGAGAGAAAAAGCAGAACAGTCAACAAACCTCCTTTCAGAGTCCTGACCCCAGCCTCCTCCACAAGCCCAGGAAAGGCCAGGGAACCTCGATCAGGACTGGGGTGCTTCCCTCCTAGCTCCCAGAGAGCTTGCATTGTCCCTAGCCTCAAATACTGTCACTACTGCTGGGCTATTAGCCCTGTTAGAGACATAGTGAGATGTATCAGCTGGTAAATTTGACTCCTACCAGGTCAAATCCAAGTTATCCTCCTGACAACACTGCCTAAGAAGCTCATAAAACAGTATTTCTACCTGTTATACTATTTGGATAAACAACATCAACTGTTATTTATAAGAACACTTGCTTATTGACTTACACCCCACCCCACCCACC
>NW_020799105.1:2568573-2656292 GCF_003259725.1 Athene cunicularia
CCCCACCCACCCCACCCCCCCCGAACGTAAAAAGTAATGTAGCAGGAGTCTAATTTCTGACGGACCTTTCAGTTTCCCCTATTTCCATTCATTCAGAAATGCTCCTAATGTGTTGATTTAAAACATTCAGACACTGAAATCCTTGCCCTGTGAAGCAAAGCTGCCCCTTTGATTTGGTTTGCAGCATGGTCTGAAAGTCAACATCATTCTGATTCCCCTGCTGATAGAAGTTAGCACAACTGATATCTAGCTGAAAAAGAAGTAATGAACACAACGGACAATGCTTATTAAAGAATCAGATAAAACTCTGAATACATCAATCAAAAATAAGCATACAGTCAATATTTTCTGAAAATCCTTTACTAGGAGATGAAGAGAGAACAACAAACTCAAGCTCAAATGGTAGGTTACATAGGGCAGCAACTGTCTTTTTTGTTTTATGGGTCTGCAACGCCTGCCTCAGCAGAGCACCAACCCCTGATGGGGGCCATTAAGCAATACTTCAGTATAAAGAGAAATTAAACAAGCAATGCCCAGCTAGATACTCATGCACTCAAGGTATTGTCAAAAAAGTTTTATGTAGTGCTGCATAAACACCAAGTAACTTCAGCAAGAATCAAGGGCACACGGCATTTTGTGAGGAGGGTACACAACCATTTAAAACATTTCTCTATCTGTAGTAATCAAAACAAGTTATAGTCAGGCTACGGCTATATGTCTAACTTGAAGACTACTTGTCTGTGCAAGAGGGAACCATCTGGATTTACTTTACGGTTAACATTAAAATATATATATATAAGGTTTCTTAACTTTTGCCAAACAACTGGAAACATAATGATTTCTGCATGCGTTTAGCATCTCAGTACAGCTGCAAATGTCCATTAGGACAATCTTATATAATTATATACTTATTCTTCCCATGCAATTGTTAAAAACCCAGCTTTTCCAAATAATAGCATATTTTGTAGCAAAGAGGAAATCTTCCAGTCCACCAGGTTGGAAGGGGGGAGGGAAGTCTTCTAAAGCAGAACTTTACTCAAAGCTTTTATTTTAAACTAACATAAAAATTTCAAGCCTTAGAAAACAGTGTGCTAGATTTTTCCAACTGTACCTCCAGTGTGGTCTGGCCAGAAATCTACCATTTCTCTCCCTTCTTCTTTTCTTTACCCAGTTCTTGTGGAAGAATTCAGTCCTCCTAAGAACTCTTAAAAACCCCAAAACAACAAACTTCTGGCTTCTGGGGTTTTTTTTTCCCCTTCTCACCCCTTCCCCCCTGAAATGGGTCTTTAGCTCTCATCCTTTCCACAGCTCCATACTCTGTGCCACAGAAACTGCCATCTAGGAAGCTGGTCGGTGGCATTTTTTTTTGTCTCAGTCTTGCTCATTCTGCTTGGGTGTTATGCTTTTTCCCTGTCTAAGCCTTTGCCTCTTGTATGTAGAGCATCAGCTCTCAAGGCTAGGAATTGCCTTTTCTCATGTATCCTAATGGTGCCCAGTGCTGTTCTTGGTTGGCACTTTGACACTTTCAGAATATGCCTGAAAACTAAAGGGATAATGAATTTTGTCCAGGGTCATGTTCTGGGGCTGGTGCTGTTGCACGTGGGTGACTGCACATGAGAGCACACCACTGACAGCAGGGACCTGCAGGCTGAACAAGAGCAGGCTGAATGCGTGCAAGGCTCCAGGAAGGGGGAGTGATCTGCATGTTCAAAGCGCTATCGTCAGCTTAGCCAAGATTTTTAGAAACAACCAATAACATAGCAAACATCTGCTTTTAGGAACCCAAGGCAACTATTCAACTTTCCAAAAGGCAGGTGCTTACCTTGTCCAAAATAAGAGCCTTCCTGCTGTGTTTCCCATGTGTCCAGGCTCCAAAGCACTATAAATCATTGGCCATTCTCAAAATATCTCAGTAGCTAGTATTTTTTACTTAACAAAAGTAAAACTAATGGAAACACACACAACTGGTCCCCAAAATAGAACATTTTTCCAGGAGGCAAACGATCCCTCCCCACATGTTCTTTGGACCCTACAGAAAGAGGGGCACAAGGGCTCGTTTTGTTTTGACAGCCAGGCAGACAAACAAATACTTCTGTTTCAGCTTAATATTCCTGGAACTCAGAATGCCAGCCTGAAAAAACAATACCACAAAACATTTTTGTGCCATCAATCTGACATCAGAAAGACAACCTTGGGGAGTGATAGCCCAACAGAAGCAACAGACCACTGCTCATCTCCATGCTGTGCTACCCAGGGCACGCAGACCTTCCATCACACAGAGCAGCCTCCTCTCACCAGCACTGCCTGTCTGCTGTATCATTGTACCCATATTGGGTCGCCTGCAGGGATAAAAATAAAACCACCACTGCTAGTTTCTGTTATATAGCGTCTGTATCTCCTCCTCTACAAAGTTTCTCTGTTATCAGTATAAAATTAATTTGCACAACAACCTTCCAAGGTAGCTTAGAAGGCACAGCAGGTTTCTAACATCTAAGCTCTTTCTCATTTTAAGAGTTACTATCTGAATAATTGGCAGGGAGGAGCTTGGCTGCTTTATAATACAGATACTTGGCTAGAGTAATGTTAGCATGAAACAGCAGCAGATCCAATGCCCAGAACTTGAACTGAAACTGTTTGTTATTACTTCACATCTGTACTGCAGTATTAGCTACAGGCCATGACTAAGTCTGGTCATGGCCCTTCTGGCATGAACTTATATCTTTTAAACAGACAGGGAATGACAAAGGTAGTTGGAAGGATTTGAAGTAACATTAAAAATAATTGGTGTAGTAAGGAACTTGTGTCCCACTGAAAATTAATGGAACCTACCCTGGGAATGGATACTTTGGAAAAAACACTTGAGCAACCCAAAAATTTGGTCAAGCACAGGCATTTGCACTGATAGAAGACTTCCTGTTCTTTCAAGAGATGAAAAAAGTTCCACAGTGGATGTTCATCAACAACTGGCTGCTTTTTGAATGCGATGGGTTGAGAATAGGGAACACTGTTAGTCAGAAAGATAGGCAAGAAGCACATGCAGGTCTGCTCAGAGAGATCATTTCCAAGATGGTCATCTGAGCAGAAGGTGCTGGGAGGCCCCAGAAAGCAGGTGCAGAGACCAATGGGCTACTTCCCAGTGTCATGCGCTTGTCCTGTCTGGTCTCTTTGCCTCCTTACCCCACTCCAAGGCAGAAGGCAATGGATCTGAAGAATTTCCCTGAAGAAATATTGATACTCACATGACAGCTGGAGCTTCTTATGTCATTGCAAGCCTGGCTCCAGCAGCACCAAATTCTCAGTACTCCTAATAAAAGTTGTCTGAGCTGGCAACACTGAGGCATGGTTTGCTGCAGAACAAAGGCTTGGGGAGAGGATAATGATCTGGATACCAGCTCCTAGCATGTGATCACTGAACCCTCTAGCAGACAGCCCTGTGGGTCACAAAGGTCACCATTCTCATAGTAGACAGATTGCTGCAGTGGAAAAGGGGTGGCTCTGACACCACGAAACACAGATTTCATCTTCTATGAATCTGGCCATGGCTTACTACAGAAAAATTTAGATTTTCTTCAAGAGGAAGGCATGAAGTTTTTCAGGAAACTATTTTAGGAAAGTAGGGAATTTTTCAAAGTTTGGAGAGTGTACCTCCACCTCTTTTTGGCATGCAGTGCCCATGTCACCAGAACTGAGCACCACATCACTTTCTCAGCCAGAGGGATACCGAGAGGCAGTGCTGAAGAAAACTGAGACAGTAGGTAGGGGAAGGTGGCTTTCTGGTGGTGCACGTGCAAGAGATGAGGATTTTCTCAGGATGCCACCTCTCCCCATTGCCTGTTGTTGTGCCAGTGCCAAATCACTTGTTCACAGGAAAGAGCAATGCAATGCTCCTAATTTACATGCAGCAGTAAACATAGCATCAGGCTTGACAAGGGGACAAAAAGATGAAAGATGAGGTTAGATTTATTATAGTCAACATGCAGGCATCACATTATCTTAGTCATACCAAGGCTAGGTAACTAAATTGCCAAGTTTAATGTTTCAGGTCACATCAGGGAAAGTGTTTTACCAGCAGATGTAAAGATTGTCCTTTAGAGTGGGTAGCACTCAAGGTCAGAGTCAGCAAATCCTCCTCTAAAAATAGACTCTAGTTGCAAAGTTGGTAAGATTTCCTTTGTCGTTCTGCTGCACTTCACAGGACCCAGCTACCTAGAGCACTCACCTAAGCTTACAGGTAAGGCTAAACAATATATATTTTTTGTTGTACTTCTTGTGCTCCTCTTCTTCCTTTTATAACCTAGTTTAGTAAACCAGGGAGAGGACTGAGAGCTGGCAAACTTTCTAAGGTAACTAATAACTTCATAAACTTGTTGCAAAGAAAAAAAAAAAAAAGCTTAAAACTACTGCAAGGTCACAGAGGTTTTGAAAATATAATTCACAATTTTTTAAACGTCAAGTTGGTGATGTTACAGAAATTACTTTAGAGAATAGGAAACAAGGTGCCAAAACTGTATTTATCTGAGAGATAATTTCAATTTAAAAGTTAGGGATAAAAATGCAATTTTTCAAGCTTTTGTAACGTGCATCACAGAATATTTTTACTTGTTCTTCAATAATTGCTCCACCCTCCAGTCAAATTTAACTTTTCCAATTGAACTACAATTCTCTCAGATGACACTGTGTTTTAAGTTTCTTTGGGCACTCTGATAATATTTAATGAAATCTCAACTTAATCTGCTTTAGATTAACCAGTTCAGTCAACAATAAAGAATGAGGGCAAAAATAAGTTTTTTAAAAGTCATCAGTGGCTTAGAAATTCATTGAAGTAGCTGATTAGTTTTAAATATTCACAGCAGAAGAGTCTGGGAAGTAATTGCACAGAGGCTATGATTCTTCTGGTTTAAAACTGTTTAAAGATGAACGCACTGAATGAACTATTTTACAGTCCCTGAACACTTCAGGCAGAAGAATGCAGGGGTAAAATTAAGGAAATTAAGTACTGCAGGTACCCCGGGGATTTCCAATTTGGACATATAACACTTGATTTAATTCTTTTAGGGCTCTTTTCAAGAAAGCTTTTTTTCAAGAACTTCTCTCTCCCAAGAAATATTTGTACAAAATTAACTTTTTTTTTGTCTGATGTTAGGGGAAAAAAGCCACCCAAGGAACCTTTGCAGCACCCTAGCTCATTGCAGTACCCTGGAGCACAGCGTCAGGTTACACAGGAGAGCGTACAGCTCTTCATGGCTATGGCCAGTGTTGGGAGTCTGAGCAAAATGTTCTGGGGATGGCATATCAGGGAGCACCACTTTAAATTCATTTAGATAAGCCATCTGACAAAGCAAGCTTCTGTTACCGCAGCTAACCAACCATCCCTCAGCTCAACTGATGTACTTCGAGTCATAAAAAGCTTAAAATCCAAAGCACTGTTTACCCTCGTCCCAAGTGCAAACACTGCACTCCTGACAGCATGCGCATTGGCTTCTGCAAGCAGAACTTTCTAGTTTATAAAACAGCCCTCTGCTTAGCCATACTCAAAAAGGGTAAGTACTTTTTTTACCCTGAAGGGAGGCATGCTGGCTGGAAAAGGAAGAACAGAACATTTCTTAAGAATTCAGGAACTTGCTCAATAGATCCTCACTATTTCTGAAGACCCTCAATCATTAGATGTGATTTTTCTCTGCTTTCAGCACCAAGAGTGCACTTACCTGGAGACAGATTATGAAACTGGATTCAAGCCTTTTGCACATTTTTTTGACAGTGCAGGAGAACTGGTACTCTCTATCCTTACCTTCTCTCAGGTACTTCCGTCTCTCGCACACACCTGTTACAGACGCTGTTCCTCCACGAAGGTCTTATCTAAGGTAGTTATTAAACTGAAAGAAGTAAATGAAAATAAAGGCATTATTTTTGCAATTGACTGGAAGCCAAGAATGCTTCAGGTTTGGACCCCATGGAACACAGAAGTCCTCTGATTTCAGTGGCTTTGAATTGTAACTCATAAGTAAAAACTTTCAAATAAGTCAGCTCACCGTAAAACATCAGAAAAGAAAGTGGGAACAATTTCCCAGTAACAAGCACTTCATGCATAAAAATTACTTCTTAATCGTAATTAAAGGTTATTTTTTTCATTTTTATTGTTCTTTTATACAAGTTTTGTGCTCATGGCATTCAATAAATTCAGTGCCCAGACTTGAGTCTTAAACCACTAATTTCAAGGTCACCATGTTTATCTCCTCTTGCACTGGTGTGGGCATAAGGTCTACTAGAAATGTCATTAGTTCTGTAGACTTCTCCTGAAAGGTCCAGAGCTGACAGATGGATAGTCTACTTCGGTTATTTTCTTTCCCTACCAAAGCAAAAGCAACCTTAAGATACCACAGCTCCACTCCTTTTTCAGACAGGTCATGAATAAAAGAGGTAGGAAGCAAAATCTGAAAGCATTGAAACAGGAATAAGATTAAAATATGCCTCCACATTTACAAGTAGTTATATATTTAGGTGTTTGCTGGATGTTGAAAACCTTCAATTCCCAGCTGAACCAGAAGAATTTGCGATTGCTTGGTCTTTTCAGGGATAGCAGCTTTTAGACAACTCCCCGAGTACAAAACCAAGGCTGGTACACTTGTCCACACCAAATTAAATTTAATAAAGCCAGCATCAAAAGCCCCACTAGTACAGGTGATTGATGTCATAGGGGCTGGGAGAACTCCCAAGAGCAGAAGACATGGGTGGTAAAGAATTTAAACTATTCTGTTACATAAATACGGACTGAAGGGGACATTAAGGCAAGGAAGCCCTGTGCCCTCTCTGTCAGGCAGGACAGAACAGCTAACAGGATTACAGTTGTTCATTCTGAAGGGAAGAGCAAGGAAAATTGTCTTCTGTCTCTGTTTTTCTTCCCACCTTTCATTTCTTCAGCCTCTCTTGTACATTTGTACCGACACCACTGGGCTCTGACGTTATTGGAGATCTGTAGCTTCAGGCACACAAACACAGCTACAAATTGGCAGCCAGAGTATATACACCTGGGACAACAGTGGTGATGGAGTAATCTCCCCTAGATCAAGGAGGGGTGCAGAAAAGAAGGGGAGAGGGTACATAGGTCCTCACAAAGGACAAAGGCAAACATGAGCCTTTTCTCTGTGTGTCTGCTTTTTTTCTTTTTTTTTTTTTTTTTTTTTTTTTTTTTTTTTTTTTTTTTTTTAAATCTCTACAGCTGACTTGGATCTTAACTCCCAGGCATAAATCTTGCCAGATTATTTGGCATCTTTATACACAGCACTAAGGCTTGCACAGCACGGTGAGCCAAAAATATTAAGAAACATAGTATTTTGTTATGTAGATAATGACTTATATCTTTCAGTCTCAAAATATTCAGAAAATTCCACATCTGGAAAACCAGCATTAGAAGTGTACACACCACCACCGAAGCTCTGATTCACCTCTAGATAAGAACCGCAGTTTCCCCACCAATCTGTGGGATTACCAAACTGTAGAGCTCATGACTGATGCTTCCAAAAGCATTAGTTAGCCCCCTATAAATTTTGGGATGGGGGAGACTCATCCCTCTGGTTGAACGAATTTGAAAATGGGCCACTATGTTCTGACTTCCCAGGGCCTTCCTGGAAACCTGGGGTTAATTTGAGTTCAAGGGACTCAGAACAAGGTGCAGAAAATAAATCTTTTGCTGCTGTATCACTGCTGCAGCCACTAGACTGTGTTCATTCTCTGAATCAAACAGCAAATAGACTGGCATATTTTCCTTTTTTTCCCCTTGCACTTTCTTTCCTCCCTCCCTGTTTTGTTAAAAATAAAATGAAAAAGCTGAAGAGCTCTATAAGAAATTCCATTTGGCAGCTGTAGAGTGGATAGTGCACATAAAGAAGAGATTCCTTTGCTGTGCCTAATGCATGCTGCTTATCCAAATTAGCCACACAATTACTTCTATCAATGCAAAAATAGTTTAATGTTTTTTTCTAGTGCACAGCACTTGAGAACGACTTAAAATGCAGTGTAATTTGCCACAGTGTATGTCCTGAAGTGGCTCGCTAATGAAAAGAGGATTAACTCTCCATTATTCTGAATTACCATTTTGTGAAATCACTAACAATATTTTCATTTATATACATATAACCCAAGGGGGAGAAATATTCCAGCCATCCAAGTGATTAACAAATAAAATTCATTAAATAACATGCACTTTGGTCTTATTTATGAAGAGAAAGATTAGGGTATAAAAATGCAGATGACTGAATTTTTATCATCTTTGTTCTGATAATACACTTAAGTCCGTGACAGCGTAATTGTTGAGCACTGGCAGTTCGGAGTCACAGGCACACACTGGACTGAGAGGCAGAGCCCACAGGATGTCAGGCTCGGCAGACAAAACCTTGCAGGCTTGAGCATCGGACCCCAGTCCCGCGGAGGTGGGCCCAGCCCTCGGCTGCTGACCAGTCCACCCAGGCTGGGCACAGAGAGGGAACGGGAAGGTCTCAGCAGCTCACAGGGCCTGCCCTCATCACAGTGCAGCAGAACAAGAAAGGAGCCGTGGCCTGGGCACAAGGGAAGAGTGGGGCGAGCCACAGATTGCTTTGGCTCCCTGGAAGGGAACTCCCAACTCCAGATGCAGGACTCCATTCCTCACTACGCCCCAAAACTGGGCTTGAACCTTCCTGCCGGGGGACAACGGCAATTTCTGCTGCTGACTCTCCTCTTCACCCCTCCCTCATAGAATAATAAAGGCTCTGCTGTGCTGGAGCAGCGCTGCAAGAAGCAAGCAGCGTGCAAAGTCTCTTTTTCAAAGGGTGTGAGGACTGTCCCTACGCCAGAGAGCTTTCAAATCCAAGGTTGCATGTCCCCAGCAGAGTATGGTGCCATGAAGTGACTGCCAAGCTGGTACAGGAAAGCTGTGTTAGTGCAGGCTCAATAATGTACTAACTAGTCTATAAGGAAAAGCATTTTAGCCCAAACAAAGCACTGCAAGAGGCAGGAGACTGCTCTGACAAGCCTGTGCAGGGGTAACCCTGCAATCTGTCTGCCATCTGCCTGCACTGGGTGAACACCCTGCAAGGGACAATCTCCCCTCTCCAGAGGTCTGCAAAAGAAATTTGAGCTTTCCCTGACTGGGCTTGTGCTAGACAGTCATCCGTATATAGATACACAGTCATTTTTATAGCCACAACAGCATTAAGAACAGCCAACAAAAAATAATCTGATCCACTTTTCACTTTCTAACCTAAAACGGCAGGCCTAGGAAACAGTCTTCCCTGGGCACTGTTTGGTGTAGACAGAACAGTCAATGAGATAAGAGGTTAGACATCATTGGTTCCTAGAAAGACACAAGCCTTTCTGTCCTTCTCCCCCAATCAAATGCTTCACAGTAATTAATTTCAGAGCTCAAGTAGCAAACTAGACCCTTTTTCCACCTTTCCCTCCTCCTAGTTAAACTGTTACTTCTTACTTAGTCTAGAGTGAAATCTGAAATACATATTTTGTTAGAGGAATTTCAGCTGATGCTTTCCTGTGTTCTAATTCAATGTAAATATCCCCACAGCAGGTAACATTGGCAAGGCATAAAATAACTAGCTTGCTTAAAAGTTCAGGGAGCATATGGCTTCCGAGGACAGACAGAAATGAGTATTTCTCAGCAGTAATCTAACTTCCAGAGTGCTAACCAAGCTTCAAACTGAGACAGTGTTACAGTACCACAAATGATCACTTGCAGATTGTAATTGCCCTGTTTTGAGATCTGCAGTCTATGAGCAGGACTATTGGTGTAACAAATCAATGCGCTGTGGCCACCAAGCAAGATTACTGATTACATTGCTTTCCTCTTCTTCTCTTCATTTCCTACCCTCCCATTTTACAGAGCATGAACAAAAGCACAGTCCATCCTTCAGCATCAAGGCACCAGGCTCTCACTTAAGATAATTCCTTACTAGACAAAGAGCAGTTCTTATCAAGTTCTAGATAACAGCCTAATCACTCCCAAAGTCAGACTGCATTAGATTTGTATCTCTGACAGTCTAACATTTTCGAAACTGTTAAGTCTGCATATAGAATTGGCATAATTCTGGCACGGGATAGAAAAAGGATCTCCTAGGGAATGGCCTCTAGGAGCACAGAGATGGGACTTGGTGCTACTCAGAGGCACGCAAGACCAAGCCCAGGGTGATTTTACTAGAAGCTGGAATTCTCAGAGTCCTTTACAAATCTCAACAGAGGACCACTTAGCTAAACATCATCATGTTTTAGGAAGCTTGGCTGAAAGATAGATTGCCTTGCCAGCGAAAGCAAGCCAATTTTTGAACAAAGGTGTACATATGCCAAACAAAAAATGACTCCACAATCTCACTTAGCTTTGGAGTAGGAAAACAGGAATCATTTGGCTTTTTCAAGTTTTGCAGAGAAACAGAACATGACAGGCACAAAAGAGCCCAAACTGAGGAAACAAACCCCATGGGTACACAGGATGTCAGTGAAAAATGGTCATCTTGCTTTCAGGAGAGCTCTACAACAGCTGCATGGAGACATCAGCCAAATTTTTGTAATTAAAAGGACACAAACACCACCAGTGGCCAACACAAAAAATTTATGGGAGCCGCTACAGGATTTGTTGCCTGCTAGAAAGGTGGATTTTTGGCAGGCTATACTCATACACTTCATAAGAGCAAGCCCAACTCCACCTCTTGTTGTTATGAGACTCCTACAGAACTGCAAGATTCAACTTGTCTCCTCAACTGGAAAGGCAGGAGCAACCACTGCCCTGAGACATCAGGGAGTCCAGCAGGAGAAACATGACAGACCACCAGGGAGATGGAGCAGAAAAGAAAGGCTGCAGCAGAGGGCTGGCAACACAGGAAAAAGAGGAACTTGTTTCAGAGGACAAGAGGGGAAGATGGTTAAGTGACAACTGGCTACAGGAGGTCAGGCATGTGGCCAGCCCCAAATTCTAGTTTCTAGAGGTTTGCTGTAGCGTAAAGATCAGCTGCATGAGCAGTTTAACTTCCTGCTGAGAAAGAGCAGAACAAAACGTGCTTTGCCTTCAGAAACATGCAAATCCACAGAAGAAAACCAAAGGAGATATTACAACATCTATGTCCCTCACAATAATCCTTCTCCAATATTGTGCTTGCATCTATGACACGAGTATTTGTCTGATAGTGTGCAGAGTTTCCAGTGCTGTTAATTTGGACTGAACAGCTCCCATGTACATCTTTATCACTTGTCAATCACTCCCTTGTTTCTTCTTCTTTACTGAGAATAGTTGGATGTACTCTACCTTAGCTTTCCCCCTGCAAAATTTTCTTCAAGTAATCAAAAAATTAAAATGAAAAATGATCTGAAAAACCCTTGACCTAAACACACCCAGTGTTGTATGTGTAGGGATACCAGCTGATGTCTCTGGTAGGACAGTGCAGTGCCACACCTGAGGTAAGGAGCACAGCATTGTACTCTTGCAGCTGTACTGCACCTGCAGCAGCTGGTAAGGTTGCTGCTGGTGCAAGGGTTTCTATATTACACATATTTTGCTGGGCTTTTACCCAAGAAACTTCAGATGCAGGGGATTAGGAAAGTTAAACATGGATGCAAAAAACCCACCTGTCTAAGGGACAAGAATATTCTTGTAAACCTGTAGTTACCTGCCATGTCCTAAGGCAGTTTCTTTCTAAAGGCATGGATGGGGGAGGTGTCAAGACTCAAGTTCATCTCTGGCCTTTAACTCCTCTCACCAGCTTTGCAATAACTCCAGGCTGCCCTCAGCCCCTGCTGCACTGCTCATGGGGTCAGTGCCCAGCTCCTAAGTAAAGCACAGCCTTGAGGAAGTGGGGGAGGAGGGAGACCACCTAACTGTGATGTAACTTTGACTCCACAGCTGGGAGAGGCAAACTCTAAAGGAAAAGCCTCAATCAGGACAGCAGCTGAGGAAATCACAGAAGCAGGAGAAAATCTGGAGCTTTAAGAGAAGTGTGAAGCAAACACCAAAGGATTCAGTGCTAGCAGATAGCTCAAAACGCACAGGACATCAAGGTTGTCAGTTCTGAGCAACACAGCTCTGACAGCATGGCCAGGCAAAGGGTGTTATTTCTGCCAACATTAATGATACTCTGATTTTAGTTACAGGATAACATTACTCCATTGCTCTCATCTATATGTTCATCGGTGATTCTTCCTACCCATTTAGCAGGTACACATCTAGGTAAAAAAAAAAAAAAAAAAAAAAAAAAAAAGGACAAAGTTCTTGAGCCCATTCTCACTAAAAAATATTTTGTCAATCAGTCAGTGGTGCTGCAAAAAGGCAAACTCTCATTGCTGCAAAAAGTCTGTGAGGTTCAGTGTGCAGGGCTGCATTAAGATCTTGTAAGAGAAGAAGAGGTACACCCAGCATTCCCTTGAATGGACAAATTTATCTCCCTGCATTGCTGAAAATCACATAAAGAAGAAGCCTTTAGGAGATTCACAATTAATGCTAAAGAAACATTTTCCCTACTCCATTCCCCTAGCTGCTCTAGATCCCTTGGACCAAGCCAAATTCTCACCAGTGGATTTTCCAAGAAATAAATTCCCAGTGGACTCTGATGACAAACCTTTGGCTTTTGTTCCCATTGCTGGTGAGCTCAACCAACAAAGAATTCCTTGCCTAGTCCAGGGGAGACAGAAATCCAAGTGCGAGTCTGTGTCATACACAGTACATGGTACATCCATCCCATACCATGCCCAGCCCAATCACACTTGGCCAGTGCTGCTCCCAGAGCCCCGCCAGTGGAGCAGCAGTCACTTGCTTTGTGCTTCCTCATGTGTCCTGGTTCAGCTAGGATGGGGTTAAGTTTCCCCAGCAGTGGGGAGGGAGCTGCAGCCGGGTATACCATGCTGACATCAGGTCTGGGCGCCAAGCAGAGGGACAGTTTCTGTGTTGCTTTAGTCCCTGACAGGACCTCCGTATCTTTGTGGTATATCACTGTATATCTTTTGTCCTGTTTACTGTTATTACTGCTTATTGTTATTGCTATTGTTGTTGTTCAGTTTATTATTTGTTACACTGTTGTATTAAATTTTTCCTCATCTCAACCCCGAGGTTTGTATCTCACTCTCTGCCCCGTCCAGTCTGAGGGTGGGGGAGGGACAACGGCAGCATGGTCTCTGATCCCAGCAGGGCATAAACCACCACATCAGGTTAACTTTTTATTTTGATTGCATTCTAGTTTCTTGCACATCCTGAGAGCACTACTCCATGGACAAGATGTCATCAGCAGGTTTGAATGCTGGGAAGAAAAATGTATACACAGCAATCAAAGTAGATCCTGATGACGATTACTGTACCCCAGGTGCATTTGAATTGGAGCGACTCTTCTGGAAAGGATGCCCGAAGTACACTCATGTCAATGAAGTCTGGCCCAACCTCTACATAGGAGATGAGTAAGTATACATAGTACAACTCTTCTACATAGGAGATAAGCTGTACTAAGTACAGCTCACCAACAGAACAAGGTGTTTCTTTCCCCCTCCTACCCATTCATTAGTATTTAGTGGTGATGATGTGATTTGATGAGCTACTGGCAGATGCTAGACTTCAACAGAGCCATCAGAGCCTGGTATGGCCCTTACAGATACAGACACACAGTGCTGGTTGCTGCTGCTTCAGGGAAGTGCTGGGTAAGTGCAGCAGGGTCTACTGTTAAAGACCATGTAAGAGGAGCAGTTGTGGCACCAGCGTAGGCTGCAGAGGTCGAAGCTAGTCATGATCTATTTTTAAATGGCTCATTTCAAGGAGTAATTTGTCATTTTTCTCTGAGTGAAAGTCCTTCCACAGTTACACTGACAAGAGCACGGCCTAGATGTGTTGGACCACAAATTAGGTTGGTTTAAGCCTAAAATGTAATTCTTGAAAAGTGACTGAAGAGACAGCTCAACCCAAAGTGGTATTTCTGCATTTCCTAGCCTATGCTTGTGTACATGGAATACTCTGCATTTCCAAATTGCTCAAGAGATTAAAACAAGCAGAACCTTGCGGAAGGCAAAGCTGCAGATACATGTCTCGCTGATGAGACCAAGCGTGATTTGGAAAAAAAAACAAACCCTCAAAACAGACTTAGCTCTGCTGAGCACAGGACTAAACTAGAAACAGCCTATTCCAACAAGCAGAGATGACTTAAGCAAAGCAAGAGAACTTTTCTTACCCCTTAGGCAGTATTGGTCCATTTCCCATTTTCCTCTACACCCTGTGTTAACACGACATTTATTTTACATCATCACTGTAAGGCACAAGCAGAAGCCCCACTGGCTCCAAAGTTCTCAATTTTTTAAAAGGTCCTAAAATTCATCTGTTGCCAGTTTATAAAAGAAGAAAGATATACAGCCTTGAAAGTTACAAGACTCCTAATATCATCGACCAATTACTTCTGTGGCACCAGAGGCTATAGAAAGACACACTGGTTTTCAACCAAGCTGGGGCTCCCACTTCCAGAGAAAGAAAAAAAAAAAAAAAAAAAAAAAAAAGCCTGTCCAAATGATTCAGGAACAAAGGAAAAGGGGGTTGAGTTGTCCTCTCCCCATACTACCCCACCCCTCTTGTTAGATATTTCTAACACAAAATTCAGTGTAAAGAACAACCAGAATTATTCTGAATGAAGCCATTAGAAGAATTTCCATCTTATCTCTGTGATGAAGGTACAGCTCTGCCTTCTGAGCTAAGGGATGTATTGGGAAAACAGGTCTTTGGACAGTCAGTCCTCAAGCCCAGGACACCAGTCACTGACTCTTTCCTGTAATCATTCCTGTAGCAGTAGTAAATTACATCTTGTAATTTAATAAATGCTAGGAGATATGGCTCTGAATACAACACACACCTGCACTTAGTACAAACCAGAGGAACAGAAAAACAAACTTCCTGACAGGTACTTCAAGCTACACACACTGGGCAGTATATTTCTGCAGAAAAAATCAGGAGGAAAAGCAACGGTGCTTCAAGGGGAAACAGGTCCTCGATGTGACTGGGACAAAAGAATGAGAAAATCAACAGAGAAAGAAAAAGAAGTGAGGAGCAGGTGGGGGGTGAACAGAAGTAAAACTTCACCAGAAAAAGGGGCTCCCTGAAAAAGAACCATTATTGTCAGCCAGATAAGGGCAAACTTGACATCCAATAGCAGAAAATCTGAGATGAGAATGGGTCTTCAGGCAAGATGCAGCTTTCATTACCGGAACTAAAATCTGATTTGAAGCAGGCAGGGACCTCTATATTTATCCTCAGCCAGTTTCACAACTTAATTCTGACCAACAGCCTCCCCCTTCAGTGTGGCAGGGTTTTTTTGTATTGTTTTATTTTCAGATCTTGCTGTAGCACTGGTCGCCAAAGAGCTGCTATGGAGACGTGAACAGATGTTGGGTGTATTTGCATCCTTAGCCATGCTAAATTAAGGTTGATCTTGAAAGAATTTAGTGGGGCTCATCAACAAAATCAAGTGAACACACACATAGAGAGTTTATCTTCAGAGCCTTCACATCTGTGCTTCATTCCAGTCTCCTGCATTTACAAGGTTAACAGAACTTGTGACTGCTTATGGAAATGCTAATTAATTACCCTGACTAGTAACCACATCTTCCTTCTAATGCAATACAGGCTATCAAGGAGTCCTGTGAGGCCACTCAATCCTTTTGTTACACTGCTTTGCTGCAGATGTTGCCCAGAGGCAATGAAATCTCCATGAGCCTGTCAGGCCCAGAATAATCAAAGTCTCAAAATATAACATGCTGTGTTCAGCTCCTATTGAAATTTTCCTCCAGCAAGTTCCAAGGACTTTTAAAGACCAGACACTGGAACTTGTAGGAGACAGCCCGGTGATAGGAACAAAACAGGCTTTGCCAAGATTTTCATTCAGTAGTTACCAGGATTAGTGCTTGCATGTACCCTCCTCACACCCAGAGGCCTTCTAAAGGGACAGAATACAGCTTTGTCCTGCTCCTTTCTTTCACTGGTCACCAGGTTACTTGCACGGGCAGTTTTACTGGCTGATCCCAAGCCTGCTTGGTTCGCTACAATCACACGGAAAATCTCTGCCAGTTATGCAGCTTGTAGTTTCTTCCTGTAGCTCTTCAGTGGTCACCTTATTACCTGAGATGATATTCATGATTCCACATTTCTGAATTTCAAAGAATATTTTAGCTGAAGACAAAGGCCTCCCAATATTTTGTTTTCCTCTTAACCATCCTCTCTCTCATTAGGATTTAAGGCTTGATCACATTTTCAAGTTTTTCTGTGTTCTCAAACTATTTGCAGGGGAAAAGTAGTCTTCTGGAGCCTAATTCTTCACAGGTTAAATATGAAAAATAATTTTCTGGATATGCAGCTGCACTGAGCTTCCACTTTAAGAAAGTTATGGTCAGTGCTTTGTCCCAGTAGAGCCCCAGCTCAAGAACACAAGCTGTTCATAACATTATGTTCTTGAGAATTAACACAGGTAAGGTTCAAAGAGTACACAAGTAACTCAAACCTACAGATTGGAGTATATGATAATTATAATGTATAACTAAACTTTAAATATATGCTTATCTAAAACTCATTCTCTCCTCTTCCCTTTCTTCAGAAAAACAATACAGTATGTCTTTTTTTTAAGTGACTAAGTAGAAAGACATTTTATACTGATGTAGATGGGACTCACTCAGGGTAGCAAGTAGTTAGTGTTATGAACTCCTAGGATCTACACCAGTATTAATCATACAAAAATAGGAGTGTATACAGATCTAGATTATAACAACACTCTTGAGGATATAAGTTCAACTCTGTTAGTTTGAGAATCTGCCAATTGTAACAGCAGTTTAACAATCCAGAAAATCAGATCTGTAATATTCAACCACAGATGTCCTAAAGCAGCAGTGGTTTCCAAGACAATTAACACTTCCCCACACAACATCACCTCTGTCTACAGGTGATTTCTAATACTTAGTGACTGATTGAAGTCAAGACCAGGAACTGACTGACCATATCACATGTATTTGATGCCTTTGCTGTATGGAAAGCACAGAGGTGTTTGCTTTATCTAGGTTGTATCACTCACAAAACCAACATCCGCTGTTTGGGGCTAGAGGAAAATAGACTAAATCTTTTTCTACGATGTATTATGAAGATCCTGTTCTGTGGTACCTAAAAATTCTTCCAATTCTCACTGAACAGGAGGTATTCACAGAAATGGAGCAACATCTCATAAGGAAAAAGGGATACAATGCTACACTATCTAGATTCCCTCAGTGCTGGAGTTACCAAAGGAAATTGGGTCAGTATTATTGGAAATTCTCAACATCTCTCCTCAGGAGAGAGAACTGCCAGATTTTCTTAAGAAAGTGTCAGTATTGCCTATATTCAGGAAGCTTCTTTCTGACACTGACCATCTGGTAAATTATCATCCTGCATCAAGCTTTCCTTCAGCGTTAAAGAAAATGGAAAACTTTGAGAGACACGATTCCTTTTCTAGTAACATGTAGCCTCAGATTTCCTTGTGTTTTATCAATCTGGTCACGTCAATCTGTGGCTTTAACAGTCTATACTGAAACATGTTTGCATTGCCCAATCTTTGCATGAAGTTTAAAGAGACTTGGCTCTACCTAGAGTTTATGAGCATACCAGTTGTCTGGTTGACCAGTACCAGCTATAAAGTGCTAACAAACCTTTGGAGGGAGCTGCTCTGCCCACTCCCTCATGAGGTATTTTGGAACATTGCTTCCCTTCCTTTAGATGCACTTGGGTTTTCATCATGAGATGTCTTCTCTTCCCTTTGTTAACTGCTTTTAACATACTTACTACTTGATGTGGAGTTGCAGGCTGCAGTACCTGCAAGTTGCTTTTCCTCCCCTCTTCCAACTCCATACCTTTGGGCATCTTCCCGATGAAACCAGCTGGGACTAAAACTTGTCATGACAGTAATGACAGTATTTTTGAAAAGAGAGAGAAGGTATTTTGTACACTGGAGACGGCAACTTGAAAGCAAGCATTTTCTTTCACATTACAACTACTTACGTTGTTGCTTCCAGAAGGCGGCAGAATTTGCTACAGCACTTGCTTTTAATCCTGCGAATCAGGATCATTTTTGTTTGGGTCAGTTCTCCCTCTTGGTGATAGTCTGCTATTGTCAACATATCCCTATGTGAAAGTGATTTTGTCTCCAATTTTCACCATTTAGGTGGTATTCCCACATCAAAGTACTCCCCCTTGCCTCAGAACTTCAGAAACATGTTTATGAGTCCATCCGTCCTACAGTAGATGCAGGGTCCAATTCAGCAAAGCACTGAGCTTTTGCTTAACATGCTCTGCTACAGAGAGGAAGACTTCTGGGTATGCTTAATTTCAGCACATATTTATGTGCTCTGAATTGAAGAGCTGATGAGTTTTTACATGAGGCCAATCTGCCCAGTTCACCTCCTACTGAACTGACTTATACTGAAATTTTCACTGGTATCTCCCAGTGCCAGACTTCACCTTCCCTGCACAGGAACACATTCAAGGCAGACACTGGAGATCACAGCTGTACCATGTAAAAGGAAATCAAGTGCTAATAGCTCAGATGGTGGAGACATAAAAAATTAAAACAATTGCAAGAATAGTCAAATGCTTATGGCTTCACCTATGCTGGCATTTGTAGCAAACTCTTCTTTACAATGGCTACTTAAAATTCCACTATAATCACATAAATGGAAATATTAATTGCAATTTATGAGAAAATAGCAGCACCTGAAGAGGGAAAGAACATTGTTAACTCAACTATTAAACTCTGGTAGTGAGCCAACTGCAAGGGGAAAAAAAACCTGTGCCATTTCCAGCTGAAAGTGAATTACTGTTATAAATCCTCCAATGAGGTATATGATTCATATACCTCTGAATGATCCTATGCTATTAGTCAGCTCAACCAATTGGATATTTGTAGATATTTATGCTTGATTTATTCCTTCATTTCATTTAAAATACTGATACCTCAGGCACAGTAAAAACTGCAAGGAAGATGGAAAGCAATCCCCTCTCCTTGGGATGCAACCAGGAATATTATGCACAATGGAACACAAAAATAATTAGGCTCTGATGAAAATAAATGGATAATGAGGGATGCTTCCACAATGGCCTTTACACTAGAGTTTCAGCTGAGGTTGGAAAGCAAGCCAGTCCTTGACACAAATATGGAGTTCACTGATGGCTAAAGCCAGTCCAAACAAACACGTCAAGGGGTACAGTAACATTTCCATTTACAGGCATATAGGTCCCCCTATATGAGGGCTTAACAGCCTGGTTCTTGCTCTCTGTTAACTAAGAATCAACATGCTGCAGACACAGCATGACCTCAAGTTTAACTGCCTATATTATGGCAGTGTCAGGGTCTCAGCACAGGCTGTCCCTGCCCAATAGTATTTATCATCAGTGGGCAAGATAAAGAGACAGCTGATGGGAACAAGAAAGCAGACAAAGCTGGGTCAGTATGACAAGTGGTCATCCAACAAGGTTGTTTGCCTAGCTTTTGGGAAACTTTTTTACAAGGAAAAAAAAAAACCCAACAGATTTTTTGAAGAAAAGAGAGAGATCTCTTTTATGAAAACATAATGGTGGATGGAGAGAAAGGAAAAACAGTGAGTGTAAGTGCTTGCTAATTTCTGTATCGTTTGAAACCAAGCACTCTTGCTCTTGAGAAAGAGTAAACATCTCTTCAACTTTCTTCAAAAGATACAAATTCTAAAGCCCAAGACAGGCACCTTTTGCAGTCCTGTGAACACTATTATGTACTGCAAAATAACTGTTTCCTCAGATCTCTACACAACATTACATATTAGAAACCTTAGGAAAAGCTTTCTGCAGATAATACTGTCCAGGGTATCTGCTGGAAGAAAGGTACCCGACATCCTCTTTACCGATTATATGCAATAGGTCAGCCTGTGAGTGCACAAGCCACACACCCACAGAACCTACATACATTGACCATGCTCCACTTAGCCAGGGCAAATGTTTTAGGTCTTGTTTCAACTAAGAAGTTCTACAACACCTACACAAGCACAGTTTGAGTATCTATTCCAGTGAAAATGTGAAGATCTTAACAGATCTGAGTGCTCAACACTGAGCATACATTTTCTAGAAGTCCTCTAGATTAGCAACATCAGCAGAAAGAAGAAAATGTGCATCCATATGATAAAGATTATGACAGACAAGGTTACATTCAGTCCAAAAGGATATTGCTGAATTAGTATACATATCAAACACAATTAAAAAGCAGATGACATTTCAAAATCAGCCTGTCCCGAGCATTGAGGAAAACAGTATAAATTCTTCAGTGCCAAAACCAGTAGAGTAGATAATCCCTTCAATCCTTCCTTGGTACACTTAGAATTTTCAATTAAAAAAAAAAAAAAAGAGAAAAAAAATATCACAAATTATTTCACAGAATCCTCTAGGATGGAAAAGACCTTGAATATCATCCAGTCCAACCATTAACCTAACACTGACAGCTCCCAACTACACCATATCCCTCAGTGCTATGTCAACCCCACTCTTAAACACCCTCCAGGGATGGGGACTCCACCACCTGCCTGGGCAGCCCATTCCAACGCCTAACAACCCCTTCTGGAAAGAAATACTTCCTAATATCCAGTCTAAACCTTCCCTGGAGCAATTTGAGGCCATTACCTCTTGTCCCTATCACTTGTTACTTGGTTAAAGAGGCTCATCCCCAGTTCTCTGCACCCTCCTTTCAGGGAGCTGTAGAGGGCGATGAGGTCTCCCCTCAGCCTCCTCTTCTCCAGACTAAACACCCCCAGTTCCCTCAGCCACTCCTCATACGACCTGTGCTCCAGACCCTGCACCAGCTCCGTTGCCCTTCTCTGGACACGCTCGAGTCATTCAATGTCCTTTTTGTAGTGAGGGGCCCAAAACTGAACACAGGAATCGAGGGGCGGCCTCACCAGTGCCGAGTACAGGGGTAAGATCCCTTCCCTGTCCCTGCTGGCCACACTAATCCTGATACAAGCCAGGATGCCATTGGCCTTCTTGGCCACCTGGGCACACTGCTGGCTCCTGTTCAGCTGGTTGTCTATCAACCCCCCCAGGTCCCTCTCTGACTGGCAGCTCTCCAGCCACTCCTCCCCAAGCCTGTAGCACTGCTGGGGGTTGTTGTGGCCCAAGGGCAGGCCCTGGCATTTGGCCTTAGTGAAACTCCTACGGTTGGCTTCAGCCCATGGCTCCAGCCTGTCCAGATCTCTCTTTAGTTACATCTGCGCATTTTCAATGGGCTTTTTGCAGCAGCATTCAAGGTCAATACATTGGCTGCTTCCGATTCCATTTCCAGCCTGAGCCACGGGAAACAGAGGGAGCTAACAGAGTAACACGTGTACTCCCAAACTCCCCAAGGGCAAAATGATGGCTAATGCAAATTGGGATGCAAAATGAACACATAACTGCCTTGCCTTTAATTGATTAAATAAAAAGGAGGAGAGTTAATTCCATTCTGGCCCCCAAATTCATAGTATGCAGCTACAGGCAAGACTCAAGAGGTGGAAAGGGAAGTTCCCAGGAGCTTGGCCAGACTGAGCTGATGGCTTATGCAGCCGGTGGAAGACAGTATCCCTTCTTTCTGAATACCTACTGAAACACTGGCCCTACTGAACAATTGACAATGAGATCCTAAAAGACAGAACAAGATTGTAAGTGCACCCATCAGGAACAAATGCATTTGTTGCACATACTGTGTCAAAGAGCAATCTCCTGAGAATCTAATCAAGGAAACAGTAAAATTTCATTTCAGATGAATGTAACTGTCAAATGTTAATGACTGTCATGCAACCTATTGTTTGACATTGTCTTTGCTTGGAACAATTTTGTTATTTACTTCAAATGCTCTTTATTAGCCTTAACAGTGCTTGCAGAAGCCAAAGTTTGGTAGTATCAACAGTCCATCAAAAACTTTGTTTGTATAAAGCATATGTACCTGAAGAGAATCTTAGGGCACAAATCTCCTAAAAGAAGAAAGAAAAAGTATTTATAAGTCAATCACTGCAACAAGAATATAAAGGAAAAGAGTGAGCATTATTTAACCTGAGGTGAAGGTGGCAAAGCAGCACCAGCAGAAAGATACTGCTACTTGTCTGTCCAGAGCATACCGAGCTTAGGCAGGCATCACCACACTAATTGGAGTTTTTATTTACTATTTGAAATCGCCGCATAGGGGACTTGCAACATTTCATTGCAAAAATGCCAGTAGGGTCAAGACATTATCATTCCTGTCCATAAAGGAATTTTCTGCAGGGTGGAAAATCTACTCAGAACAGCCAATTATCATGAGCTTAATTTAAGTAAGAGCAAGCATAGGTAAGACCTTCAGTATCCATATCCCAGTTAAATGCTCTGATCACTAGGTTCACAACTGCTCAAAGAGAGGTTTTGAGTTCGACAGAGGCTGGGAATCTGGAGTCCACTTCAAGCTATTCTGAGCTCTCACCACTAGAATTATAAAACACAACAGGTAGCCCATCACAACATCCTGTGTGACAGCAGCTGCATTTACACATTGAAATGTTCAGGGAACATCCACGGAGGGAGGTACTTTTGATAGGAAAACGTTGTTTCAAATCATGCACTAATTCATTTATGGCAGCAGTAGTTATGTGAAAATATATTAACAGAATAAAGCCTATGCAACTTTTCATAAAAAGCTCAATAGTCTTCCGCACTAATGAAACTTGACAGCTTTTCCAGAACAAAACTTGCCAAACCTAAAAGCTTTCTGTAATGCAATAAAAAAGTTTTTACATGCCCATCCACAAACTCTGCACTTTTTGAGGAATTTCAGGCTGCAGGCAAGCACTCACGAGTGGGTGTTGGGCACACAAAAATCTAGGACTTCCTGTTCTGACTTCCCTTGTCCAACGGAAAAAGAGGACAAGAATAAATTAGAATATTGGGCTAAAGATATGATGTTCAGCTTTCACTAAAGGCTAATATCCAGTTTCCATATCTAGTTCTTTTTACTTTAGACCTCCGGTTTAACAAAATATGACAGTAAAAGGAAACCTGATAGGGAACTGTAACCACAGAAGGGTGACATTTAAAAAATATTTTTATTTTAAAAAATAGAAATGGAGAAAAAAACCCTCAGTAACTTCTTTTAGGAATGAAGAGCTTCTTTTTGAATCCCAGATGATCTTACTACTCACATATCACTGACTCTTTATTAGTTCTGTGATATCAATTGATGGGGAGACAGGTCCTATTTCAAATTCTGCCACTGATTTGCTTTTATGACTTTAAATAATTCACTCTGTTTCTTTCTGTATCTCAAGTTTCTTCTTGTACAAGATGGATAGAAGCCACTATTGCCTGCATTACAAAGATGCCAGGAAAATAAATTCATGTTTAAGGTACTCTAAGGACCTGGGAGAGATAGTTATGAACTCCAGAAGGATCATTCACTCTGAATGACAGTATCTTAAGATCTTTACAATGGTAAATGATGCATTATTGAAGCAATATCAGTCTCATTAACGTTTAGAACATAACAAATCAGAGATTTGCTTTTCTGGCGTGCTGTGTAAGAAGCTTCTTCACTTACATGACAGCTCTTGTTTTACTCTTGTTTTAACAGGAAAACTGCATTAGATCGCTACAGCCTTGAGAAGGAAGGCTTCACTCACATCCTCAATGCGGCCCATGGTCAGCGGAATGTGGACACAGGACCAGAATACTATCATGACATGACTGTGGAGTACCATGGAGTGGAAGCAGATGATCTCCCCAATTTCAAGCTCAGCCAATTCTTCTACTCAGCATCTAAATTCATTGATAATGCGCTTCAGGATGAAAGAAGTAAGGAGGGTGCTGAAAATGGTTAAGAACAGTACAGTACTCCATCTGATTATGAGCATAGCTCCAAGCATTCAAGCTTGTGAGAATGAAACAAGTCCAATACAGTTTAACAGAGAATATAAAACTAGTAGCAGGTTTTAGTTTAGTTTAGTTTAAGAGAAGGTAAAGGTTTTTCTGGATGTTTTGACTCCTTCATAAACATATTGGAGAGAATTAGACTTTGCATAGGTTCCATGAACTAGCTCTGTTTTTTCCTCAAATTAGTCCCTGTTAAGAAAGGTTGAATGAATATTGGCTGTGTAGTGGTGGGAGCAGAACACAAGTGCTCTGCAGAGATTCCAGGCTGTCACTCCACAGCTTCATGCTCTGCAGCATTAGATTCACTCTAAAAATATAAAACCACCTTCCTACTTTGGCCATCAGATCTACCCCATGCTATAACAGATTTATCTGCCATCTTCCAAGCAGCAGGGGACCCAAACAACTCTGACAGCAGAGATCTAGAAGCATTTCATTAAAGCTTTTGTAAATTGTTAGCTTCATTACTACAATTCATTATTTTCTGACCTCCAGTAGTGTTCTATCAGAAAGCTTTACAGTGATGTAAAATGCTACAGCCTAGGTCTCACACTGGCTTTCAATATTACTCCTACTCTTTCCCCCACATGCTTTTTTTAAAAATAAATCTCTCCAGGATATTTTATCAGAAACCAACTGAGAAACTTAAGACTTTCCTTCTGACCTACAAAGACCTTAATATCTGAGAGTCACATAGCAAGTTTCTAACTTCATGTCAGCTTCTGTTCTTGGCTGTTTAGCTCAGCTGTAGGCAGCTACTACCTGGCTTGCCCCCAATAGCCAGACAGGTCTTCACATGTTACCCTTTCAGCAAATATCATCTACAGCAACTTTCCTTTCCCTTGTTCAAGAGAAAGTCTTGAAACTGGTTCAGTTTTAAAAATCAAAGTCTTAATAGCAGGAGAAACTACTTCAGGAGCTTACTTGCCTGTGAAGAAAGGCACCTGACATTTCAAAAAGGTATGTTTGAAGCACTGCTTCTGGGAAGGAGTGGATAACTAACACCACCTGTGCCTAGCTGGAGGCCAGAGGTCAGCATCAGGCTGGAGTAGCTGAAATAAGAAATGAAGACTTCCTCACTCCCACTACCCTCCTGTTCCTCCAAGACCATTGTCTGCTGCACTGAGGTAAAGAAACAGGCACAAGGGAAGCAGCAAAGGCTTGAAAAAATAACCTTGCATCCCAGTACCTATTGGGGCAGGGAAGGATGGGATGCAGGGGGAGTAGTATTAAACTTTTTGTTTCAAAAACACATCAAAGTCCAGGAAGTTCTGAAACAGTATGAAGCACCAGTACAACAGTAAAACACTAAACCAAATCAGAGTGACTGGATGAACTTCCACAAAACAAAAAAATCTGCACTTGTGTAGACACTACCAACTGCAACCATTTCCGTAGCTGTGCATTGCCTGCCATATTCACACAGTTTTTAAACAAGACAGCTAGGATCTCTTCTGACAGACGCTAATACAAATAATTACCATAATACTCATGAAGAAAAAGAGCAAGATCTTAACTTTCTCCGGAGAAAAACGTACACTAAATGTACATCTCCCATCCCAGCCAAAGACACGCATAAAGGCCCATGTTGAATGCATGGCCAATACACATTTACAGAACAAGAGAATGACTCCAGAAACTACACTGATGTCTCTTACACTTACAGGAGGAAAGACTAGAGGCAAGTTAAGTAGTTCTTTCCTCCAACAACATAAATGCATTATTTGTGAATGTGTATCTAGTGTAGAAAGGTGCTCTGTATTTCAAATCCCTAATGAAAGGACTATTTGTGTTCATCTTCCTGACTGACAAAGAGCATCCAGATTCCTAAACAGGTCATTATACTAAGTAACCAAGTACTCATCTCCAGTGGTGATAACATGTGACTTCAGAATCTGGTGCAAAAGATTTCTGATCAATACCACAATTACAGTTATTTGCTACTTTGCATTAGAACTGAGCAAATGCAAAGAGAGGGAAAATGGGAAAAATAAAAGTTTTGACTCTTGTGACCAGAATGTACATATTAATGAATTTACTTTGGCTGTATCACATTGCTTGCGGTGTGACCTTCAGTCTGCCAAGTGATCAAATTCATTGAATAGCTGTCTTCATACAACACTTTTTGCTGGGAAGATGCTCATTAGTCAATGTTGTTGAAACAAGTTATGCAAATGAAGTAGCCTCTCTTTCTGCAACAGGCCAGAAATTCTGCCAATTTGAGTGCTGCCAAAACACAGTACTAATGCTGTAATTCTGATCTACCCTTTAAAAATCTTTGTCATGGTGAAAAAACTACCTTAGAGCAGTACTTGCAGAGTTTAAGCATGGGCAGAGGAACTTAAAAACAGTGAAAGCAGCCCAGCTATGAGTAAGTTTTAGAGGCAAACTCAAACCATTCAATTATGCATGCTATCATTCAGTTGTGCATAAAGATTTCCCCAAACACGCAATTCAGATCATAGAACAGCTTAAAATTTCTACCAGTGAGGCCTGATTAATCTGAAAGGAAGACATCATTTTAAAGAGGTTTTTAAGTTCCCTACTATGCTACAGATTTAGTACTTGTTCCCTTGGTGTCTTAGTTCCTCAGAATGTGAAGTAGAGGGGAATAGGATTTTCTTTCCATGTGAAGATGCCATGGGAAAAAATACATTAAAGACAGAGATTTAAAAAAAGCAATGTGAGAAAAAAAATGTATGAGACAGATACAAAGACCCAAGGCATTTGACCAAAGACACCTCAGCATTCATCACTCCATCTGACTCTGGAGAGGGAGTGCTGAATCTAGACAGATTTTCAAGTAACACAAGCCCAAGTCAAGTGATCAAAATATTCCAGGGACCTGTCACCACTCAGCAGACCTCTGGCTCCGTGCATTTTATACTCAGCCACACCTTGAAGGATACAAGTGGTCAGAATCAAAGACCATAAGAGCAGACTCCCTCTTGGGGAAAAAGTTTTCAGATTGGTCCTTACATCAGAACTGAAGAAACTACAAAACAGTACAGAAGGGACGTGGCTCTGCAGAATAGTACCAGTGTTTTGCTGTAACAGGCAGTCAAATCTTGAATATTCACACACACGGAAGAGACTTCATTTTCGTACAACCAGGGGGCACTTCAGAAAATTGTATGGACATTTTTTTTCCTTTGTTAACATAATACAAAACTGTACATTTTCTCCTAAATCTCCTGCTTTTACCACCCACACAAAGCAAAGACTTCCTTGTCCTATCATGTATTTTACCACCTCAACAGCAACCCATTTGGAAGGTGGGAAGCTCTAAAGAGAAGCATGAAGAGCTGAACAAATTAGAGCTTTGATCCATTTAATATTTGCAGTAATAATAGAAAGCATTATTATTTTCCAGGAGAGAAAAGGCACTTTTCGTTATCAGAGCCTGGAATTTTGCCAATATGCCTCAAACTATCTGCTGGGATTAGGATGCAGACTAACCATTAATCCTCTAGTGTTGGCAGTTCTTGATGCATCCATTACACAGCAATGCTACTTGTGCCAAGACATCTTCTTGTGCCTGGAAGCAAAGGAGTTAATCTGCAGGAGTCATGGCTTTGCACCCAACACTTCTCACTAGGCATAGCTGACAGAGATAAACTATTATTGGCCCTGATAGGATTTTTTTTTTTTTTTCCTGTGGTAATTCAGTTTAGCAGGGTGTTAGAGAGAATGCTCCAAATCTACTTCCTTCAGCAGTTCAACCCTTTGCGAGAGCCCCTCAAGGGCTTTGAATCATTTTTGGAAATCTTTTAAAGTGTTTCAAAACCTGTCAATCAGACCTGAACCCACTCACTGTTCTCTTCCTCCACCTCCTCCAGACACAGCAAATGGGGAAGGTTCCCCTTTGTCTTATATCCTTGCTAGTACCTGGAGCCAAGGTCTTTCTGCCTCTGTAAGTCCAAAGTTAAACCAAGCAATGTCACTAAGCTAAATCTTGAGACACATTTATTCAGAGACAAAAACTATTAGCAGAGACTTTGTATTCACAGTATACAAGACAGGCCACTACTTCAAGTAGATGATCATATAAAACACTCAGAGGCAATGGTAGTGGTGAATTGTTACTTTCATTCAACACAACAGGATAAGGGTGACTAGCCAGAGATTTCCAACGAAGCTCTTCTACAGTTTAAGATGGTTTCTTTCTATCACCCTGGTTGTATGCCTATTAACTTCTATGGCCCTTCTTATTATTTTTCCCTCAAAAATATCACTGAACCTTAAAAAGACTTGTTAACTATATCTTACAAATGAAGTATTTGGGCATAAAGAGATGCAATCTAGATCTTGAAGGACACGACTGTCAGAACAACAACAACAAAAAAAATCAAATTCTGTTAGCTTTTGTGTCTAGCTGGTAGAACTGAAAAAGTCACATCCATGCATCCCATTTATACTCATGGTTTAACAGCAAACCAAAACCTACCACACCCCACACTTTGGTCATTATACCCAAACACATAATTACATATATGCTGCTTGTGATGCCTATAAGATTAGGCTGCAGCAGGGCTTGCTATGTTACTTAATGCAAGGCTGCACCCCCAGGCCTTCTCTGCAACCTTTGTTCACAAATAAATTTAAAAATACTTGGTTTAGGATTAAATGGTGAAATGCTGGGGTTTCAACCCCAAGCCCCAAATGCAGGTTGACATATGGGTGATTCCCACAGCCCTTCACAAAAGGGGGGTGAGTTTACCTTTAGGCTTCCCTCCAGGGTGGTGCCGGCCTTGCAGGGAGAGCCATTAGGTAAAGGAGCCCCGGGTGTCCCGCATTAAGTAAACAAAGGTCAGGTGTCCCACTTGGGGATAAAAGCTGGGACCCCTTGCAGGAATGGGCAGTGTCTGTCTGTGAGGTGGGTGCACTGTGCAGAGTTCCCTGTTGGGGAAGGACCTCCTGCCTCCCTGGGGCTGGGCTCCAGTCAGGTCTGGCTTTTGTAAATGTGGGCTGTGTAGAGATTCAGTATGTGGCTTCCTTGGTCTTATGTGTTTGGTTTGTTGACTCTGTTGTCTCCTGTCCCTTCTATGGGAGACTGCATGTCACTGTTTATTCCACCCATTGTTGGTTGTGTGGTGTCATTGTTGGGGTCAGTGGGATTGATGTCAATTATATATAATCCGACTGATTTGTTTGTACCCCCAGCGCTCACCCATGTAGTAACCCTTCTGTATCAAATACAATTAGGTTATTGGTTTATCTTTATGTTGGCTGTGTCATTTAAGCTAGGCCTAATAATTGGCAAAACAAATGGGTAATCTCCAATGCAGATGGTGTTCAGTTAGTACAGTAAGATTTACAGCCTCAGCTTCCCCATCTATAAACAGCTGGACCTTAAAAAATGCTGGTAAGGGTAATCAAGTCACCAAACAAAGCAGGAGCATTACAGAAACCTTAATGGTCAAAAAAAGAAATGACCGAGTGTCATCTCTGCATCATTTCTCTTTGTTTCCACAGACAAGGTTCTGGTTCACTGTGCTATGGGTCGCAGCCGGTCAGCCACACTTGTCTTGGCTTACCTTATGATTTACAAGAACATGACAGTAGTGGATGCCATTGAGCAAGTATCGAGACACCGATGCATCTTGCCAAACCGGGGCTTCTTGAAGCAGCTGAGAGAACTGGACATAGCGTTGGCACTGCAGAGGAGGAACACCAAAAACAGCCTACCACCTGACGACAACGAGAACAGCACCATGAACTAGTATTGCTCCTGGCAGGGTTGTACTACTGGAAAAGAAATTCCATAAAAGGAGAGGAGGGGAAGGTGTAGTTAATTACACAGTCACAAGGATCATTTGTTATTTGGAAGGAAAAACAAAGTTATTTCAAATGCTGTCAAGCTGAGAAAGAAGGGAAGCCAAATTTAAAACCCATCATCTTAGAATGTTCCAGCCCTAGCAGAATTCTTTGTTACATCAAAAAATAAATTTTACCCTCTGTAAAAAAGCCTTTCCAGCACAAAAGCAGGCACAACTTAAAGCAAACCATCTTCTAGCCAAGCACTCTCAAAATCCTGATCCTAACCCAAGCACAGAGCCTTTAAAAGAGTACAGCTAGGCATTCCTGAAGAAATTTCACAGGAAAACCACCAAAATGGTAGCACTATAGATGAATTAAGTTTAGTTCCAGAGTCCTGAAGGATTTAACGGTTTGTCTTTTGCATCTCCATTTCTTCTTTCACAGTAAGCACCTAGGGCAGCACAGCCTTTAAGGAAGACCTCCAGATGAGGATCAACTACCCAGTTTTTCATAATGAACTTTGCAGCAGACCATGAAAACTAGAAATAAAGCAAGACTCTTGAGAAGGTCAGATGCATAAATAGCTATAACGGGCAACAATTCAGGAGATAAATACATATGATATTTTAGCAGTTTCAGTTTTAACTTGTTTTTCCTAAATGCTTCAACTGCCTGAATTTTAAGAGGTCCTACATACAGAGTATCCAAGTCAATTTACTAGTCCACAAAAAAAAAGACTGAAAAAATTAGGTGTGGTGACTTGCTTTCCTGCACTTGGAAAAAATAATGGCTAGAAAAAACAAGAAAAATAGGATGTCCTTTACACTGCTAAGAGAAAGTTCAAGATCAAACTTGTGGAGCCCTGATAACCCGTTCTATTAAGATTTTATTTTTGATTAAAAAGGCAAAAGACACAGGCGAAGGCTTTAAAAAAAAATACCTCACAACCTCATTAACCAGGAAAAAGCTGCTGCTGTGCTTTCAGAAACCACTACCAAGTATTTTCTATCTCAGCTCTAGACACCTTAATACATTATTGTGCTCCAATGCAGTTGCTAATAATTGTATTTGTTGACAGAAGTAGTCTAAATACACAAATGGGGACTACTTTTTTGCCTATTCAATTTCCTCTATTTGATACAAATTATGAGTAACTGTTTTGACACAATCAGTTTTTCCACCTTAGCAGTATGTGAGATTCTTAAAATATACTGTAGAGGAGGATTACAATTAAGCCACATTTACCTTTTTTGCAGTTGCAAAACAGTCAAGTCATCACCCTCCCCACCGGAATTTTGCCTAATTCAATGTAGCAGGTAAGAGCTATTTACTGCCTCAGTGCCCAAGAGGAGCAACCTAGCCACTGAGAGCACAGTTTTCTTGGTCTTTACCACCTGACAAAGACTGTGACTTTGGTGCAGTACAGACTGTAGAAATCTTGGACACTTCCTAAAAAAAGAAAGAACACAGGGCAGAAACGTGCCAGTGAAAACTGCAAGTATACACTACAAACCAAATAGAGTTGAGCACAACTGTAGACCATTTTTTGTACATGTTAACAGCTCTTTATAAGCTTAACCTCTCTAGTGTGAAGGCTTTTCTATTCCTTCCCTTCCTTCTGGGGCCCAAAACCCAGTAAATTAGTCATCTCCAAACAGTAACTGTAGCCAAGGCTGCAAGCACCCATAATGCAATGCTTGTATTTACTTGTATAATAAATACCTTGCCTTCAAATTCTCAACACAGCAGAACACAATAAACACAACTAGACTCCTATTAAAAAACAAATAACACATCACAGTGTGTATCTCTATCAGGGATTTTGTTCACTAACTCTAGGACTTACAGCAGGATCTCTACACTTGATTAGAAAAAACAACACAGAAAAAAACAGAAATAAAAGGAAACTCAAAGGAAGTCATTTGACACTTCAAAAATAAATGAGCAGTTACAATGTGGGTTTAAAGAGTCAACAAATTCTTGGATGAGGTCTCTCAACTCTTTCCATCTACTTCCATAGACCTTCAAGTGCACCTTTTGAGAGCACCTTACTCTCTACTGCGATTTAATTCACAACCCAGACATGCAACAGTTTGCCCAGCTTTATGTCTGACAAACCTGCCTTTCAGACACATGGCCCTGCTCTTTCATTTACTGTGATGAAGAAAGCTGAGCTTTCTCACCTCTGTCAGCAATGTGTTTCTTAGCAGTAGCCTTACAGACAGCAATTCTATACCAAATGATGTTTTAAAATACAACAAGTATCTACCAGTATTTACTTCAGTCAAGGTATAGGTTATTTTCTTTCTTGTGTACTGCATGATAGGTTGATGACTGCTGTAACTAGAAGAGGCTTTGTAGCTGATTTACATGCAGAATTGTACTTGAACATTTTCTGGGGCCTGGAGATGGGTATTTCTTTTGCAGTCTGAGAATTGTGCAAATACACAAGGAAAAATTTTAAATTTCCTGAGGCCCAACTGCTTTTGGTGGAGACTGACAGAGCTTTCAAACAGCAGTCTCCCAAATACTGATAGAAAGCAAAATACTCAGACCTCTTAAGTAGTTCCCACTCATTTTGTCCTGCATAGGAGATTAGGAAATTGGCAAATGGCAACACTGACATAGTGACAGAAGAATGTATTGACAATCTAAAAGGACAGGATTCCAAGCTACTGAGAAACCAGGAGCTGCTATTCTTGCATGGAGATGAAAAATAGCACAACTGATTTCTCAAGAAGTAAAACTGGAATAGAACCCTGTATTCCAGTGTTTCTACACATACTACTTAAAGGCCTTAAACACAGCTTAAACTTATTCTTATTTAGTGGACAGAGAAAAAAAATAACTAACAAGAATTTAAATTACTCAAAGTTATGATAAAGCCAGAACTTGTAATCCTACCTTGTATCTGCTTACAAACACACTCCCTACTCCACAAAAAGCTCAAACCAGAGCTTCACTATGAAGAGTTAACCGATATGTACATATGCTGGAAAGACCTAGTTTTGATACAGAACACTATTAAAAGTAAAGGGTAGGGGAAGAAAAACAGTCATAGATCTTTACTACACTGGTCAGTTTGCCTGCCACTAAAGGTATCAGTCTCTACAGAACAGGCTGTACTAGGATCACCCTCAAAACTGCAGATAATTGCCAGGCCCATTCTTTCTATTTATCACACTGTATTTAAGTGCAGTTTGATTCCATCAACTAGCCTGCCTGATAGACAAAATAAACAGCTTACAGAACTAAAAGACGTAAGACAGCGATCTAACATGACTTTTTTTTGTACGTTTAGAAGTCCTCTGTCTCTTATATGACACAGCTTCTCACAGTTAGTAAAAATTAGGTTATATTTTGCCCACTGCTAGGAGATCACATAGCTAGAGTGCAACAATACATATCATTGCCATCTTAGCTAAAGGGCTAGAGTGCAGCTTTCAAGAGTACTGTCATTTGGCATCTACCAGATGAAGTAAATTCTGCTCCGAAGAAAGGTCTCTGGTACAGGTAGGCCAATTATACAATTCTGAAGTAAACACACTTCTTACTTTCCAGCTTTTTTCCCCTTCCAATTCTCCCAGAATTAGACTAAATCAGAAAAAGCAAAAGTTTGGGAACACGTAGCTTCCTCAAAGCAGGCAACTCCTGCAAGTTGCTAACTAGATAACTAATAAGTGTTAGCAGCAGTGACTTCACCTACAAGCCAGGCCTGCAAGCAAAAGTACATGCAGAATGAGGCAAATTTATTTCCTTCTTGCAAATCACTAGTGGTATGGAGTATTCTATTTGTGAAGCCAAAGACTAAGATTGCATGGGCAGGGAAACCTCCTGCATTTCACAAGAATCACCTATTGCAAATCTGAAGAATTCTTTGAGACTCAAGTAAGAGCTAGTTCTCAACTGGGGTGCTGCTAGGGCACACTGTCAAAACTGACATTACAATGGGCACACAATACATAGAAGTAGTAGATCTTCCAAGGAAAAGACAGCCTTCTTATGAAACAGAAATTTTAGTGCAGTAATGCAATTCACAGCTATATGAGAAAAGATGTAAGAAAGCCAATTGTCCTCCTGAAAGACATTCAGTTCCAAAATAAAATTAATATTGGAAACATGTCTGTTGAGCACATACAGTGCATCATTTTCCACATAACTTTTAATCCATACATTGCAAATACAGAATTTCAGTAATATGCTGGAGTCAGCATGCTCCATTTCAGGTCAGCATATACTGAAATGGTAAGAAGGTCTGAATTGCCTGTATGTTACTGGCTTAGAAACCTGAAACTAAACAGCACTGGAGAAAGACCTGGGTGCTTTTTTCTCTCACTGTAAAAACTAAAAATCACAAAACATAGTGGTACTGTGAGATGCAATTATCCAGCAAAGTCCTAGTTGAAAGGCTGCATGTTAACTGCGTTGAGTTCAACTTTCCTTTTCCTATGCCTAAAAAAATGTGACAGCAACTTTGTGAAGATGAACACACACATGGTTTACATACTATGAATACTCTCTGCCTTCAAAAAGCAAATTTGACACTGTAAGTGCATGAACAAAGATCTTTGTTGTATTTTGCTCTCCTTATCAAGCATTCTGAACTCCTAAAACACAAGTTACTCCAAATTACCATTTGACCAGCAATTTTAGCTCCCATTCAGATCTGCTATTTTAGACTGCTGGCCCATCATATTAAAAATGAACAGGTATGTGCATGAACCTGTAGCATCAATTTCTTGATTTGGCAAGACCACAAACTTTAAGGATTTTATTTAAAGAAATACACATTGCTCTGACTTTTGAGCATGTATCACCCATAAAGCTACTTTATACACTGGAATGGGGACAGAGTTTTCAGTTAAGACAACCCATCCTTTCACCTTAGCTAGCAACCTTCCTGCAGCATTTCAGTGGGCTAGAGGGGGGAATTCAGCGGCAACATTCACATTAGAAGCATTTTTGATAAATACTTACAAGGAATTTTTCTGGTGTAGATTTATACACACCCAATTTAAACACAGTCCACTCTCAAGCTCCATGTATCAACAACCGTCTTCATTTTTACAGACCTTCTATTGCTAGATTGTAAGTGTTCATATATGTGTGTATGTGTCCATGGGCACACATATACATGCATTTATACAGAACTCAGAGGTTCAACACAAGATTTGCATCATCTTGTAACCCAGCAACAATGACAAAGGAAGAGATCACAATTCTACCATTAGGATAGAGTTCAAACACCACGTCTATTACTATCATAAACCCTTTAACATATATAACACTTTCTATAGGAAAGAAGTTTCATACATTAAATATTGACAACCTTGAAATGTATTAAATACATATTTATTCAATATTTTATTAAGATTATTAAAAAAAATAATCTTAGATACTCTTTATTTTCACAAGGTGTATGCAATTATGAGAGTAACCTACACTTAGGCTCTAACAGCCTAATCCAAACCCCATCAACTTTAATGGGCTTTAGATCAAGCATGTGAGAGCACTGTAGCAAACACTGTTTCAGGAGGTAAGTCCCATGCAACATCAAACTATGACAAGACACAAGAGGCTAAAAATGGCTCATCATAATTTATTTTATGTTAAAATGTACAGCTTGGGGTATGTGTGTGTGTTGTTTTTTTGTAGTTTTTATTTTTGTTTCTTGGGTGGGTTTTTTGTGTGTGGGGTATTTTTTTAAGTGACTGACTAAAAAGATAACAGATAAATACAAGAGTGTCACTGGGTCCTATTTTTACATGTACCAAGCCTCTTCTGTTCGGCCCTTACAGTCACTCTGTACAGGTACAAAGGCTACAAAAAAGGAAGCAATATAAACAGACACAAATAACTTTTGCCTTTTTACATGCGATCTGTAAGCTTAGTTTGAGCTATTCACACGCTACTGCTCTATTTTTTCCCTTAAAAAATAACTCCAATATTTTATAAAGATAGAAAAATCTACAGATGGAATGAAAATGTAAAGTTAGAGGCATTTCCATAAAATAGCAACTTTACACCAAATTCACTACTTTCTTTTTTTTAATCCTGCCAGGTATTTGGACATATATGAAAATGTTTCAAAACTTGACAAATAAACACTGAGATGTTTCAATCAACAAAAAACCGTAACAGTATTTATAAAACAGAAAGCTGCCTTTTTTCCTACCCCAGCCCCAAAGAAACTGGTCACAAAAATGGAAAAGTCTCAACTTTACACTAAACATACAGCAATAAAACCCTTTGAACTAACTAAAATGTGAATAGCTTTTGCAGCTTTTTTTTTTAATTATTTTTTACAAGTTTTATAATTAACAAAAATATAGTTCTGTTTTTTTTACCCCTCAAACTAGGGTAACCTAATCAAGGCAAAAAAATTAAGAAATGGCTTACTGTTAAGCACAACACTTGTACAGTACTACAAAATGCACTGTCACTAACAAAGACATTAGCGGCATGCAGAAGTGTCACCTTCAGAAACAAAATAATACAATAAAAGAACTGCTAAAAGGCATTTACATGTGGGGAAAGGAGAGAAAAAGCTCACGATCCAGTACTGTCTGATAGTTTTGGAGTCTATTTATCCACATTTTTAATGGGAGCAGGCACATAAAATGGCTCTGAACCATCAGCTGCTGTGTAATTGCAGTTCATAGAAAGAGTTCTTCCTTTCCAGAGAACTTCAAGCTCAATGAAATAAACAAAAAATGGAAAACCACCTAATTCCCCCCAATGAAGAGAAGTTAAATCCCACAAAAAAAACCCCAACCAAACAAAAAGAAACAAAATACAAAACAAGAAATAAAGAAAAAAGAAAAACTTGTATAAGGCTTTTGCTGCATACAGCTTCTATATGGTGCCAACAAATGTTTTTGCATTCACACCAATTGCTGGTTTTGAAATCGTACTCTCCAAAAGATATTTGTGCAGATCAATCCAAAATGCCAGTTTGGTAGTCTGTCTCTCCAAAGGGCCTACCTTCTCATGTAGGATCCATTAAGAGACTGCTTAGACATGCCTGTATTCATGTAGCCATGATGCCCTGGAGGAGTGTACATCATGTTACTGTGGGGTGCTGTCTGCATTGGTTGCTGTGCATATGGCTGAGTTCCCATCATCCCCATCTGCATCTGCATAGGGTACTGGGGTGTTTGATTCATATACCCATGATTACTGTGATATCCACTATTCATCATTGGCTGGGACATACTATAACCATTCATAGCATTAAGGGTATTCATATTCATGTTCACTGAATTGACATTATAAGCTGGGGCTGGCATCAAATTTACACTCATGTTCATACCACGCTGCATCGTTAAGGTCCGTGCGGGCCCTTGCATGGCCACAGTCTGTGAAGCACGCCCATAAATTTGTGGCTGATGGGCTGCTGCAGCAGGTGGCAGAGGCGTGGATTTGGTTCTTACAGAAACATGACCTTTGCTGGCCATCTGAGTCTGCAGTCTTTGGGTGTGGGATATTCCAATATTCGATGAAGTAATATTACGCTGCAAAAGGGGAGGTGGCAAATTCATGGGAGGAGGAGTAAGGTTGGGGGGCGGGGTCATGGTAGCCTGTGCTTGGGGCCCTCCAGGAACAGCATGTGGAGACTGAGAAAGCTGAACAAGACCTGTATTACTTAAGGGGGTGGACAAAGAGGCACTGTTTGCATAGGAAGTTACAGCAGCTGAATGGCTGTAAGGCAAAGAATGATCCATAAGCGTGTTAGTTAACTGTTGCAGTTTGGCAAGGCTGAAGGTGGCAGATGGCTGTGAGTAATGCCCTGCTCCAAATTCACTCTGCCCCATTCTTTCATATAATCCAATGCTGGCATTGCCAGTCTCAGGGATTTCAGTTAACTGCATAGGTGGGGTAAAATTAGCGGCCATGCTGCATTGGGATAACTGTTGGTTGCTGCTTGGAGGCCTTTCAACAACACAGCCTTGGGGAGATTTTACATTACATGTGGGAGGGGAATTGATATTTGTTTGTTGCATCATACTGCAGCTTCCATTAATGTTAGACATCTGCTGTGTCACTGCACAGCTACTCTGTGTTAGGTTACTGGATGTAAGGCTACTGTATGAGCAACTGTTTTGAGAAGAATTGTTTCCACAGATACTACTACCCATTGTAGAATCATAACTGCTTGGGTTTTCATAGTTTTCTGTTGTGCTCTCAATGCTCCCTAAGTCACTAAACCCACTATCCACAACCTGTTGCGAATGATCAGAAACTGAGGGAACGTCCATCATTGGGCTGGTCTCCATGTTCTGTAGAGACGGCACAGAAATGGCACTTTGATCTGGGCTGATCTGAGCATAGCTGTTCTCTAAAGGAGCAACATTTGGACTATTAACAGAACGAACTGACTGGCTGGGATGAGAGTGTACAGACGAAACTGGGCTACTATGGTCAGACTGCTGACAATCATCCAGCGTGGTCATTTGGGGACTTTGGTCATTATGGGCATAGTTTTGCAAACTTCTACAGGCCTCTTGAGTCTCTGCACAGTCCTGAAACGTATCTTCATGTTCACTGGCTTCTTGGGTTAGAGACTGTACTGCTTGAACAGTCTCTGAATCAATCTCCATGGTCTCAGTACTCTCTCCCTTGAATTCGGAATGTGATTCTTCTCCAGCTTTTTGGTCCGGGTTGTTATCTGTATGATCATCATCAGATTCAGGCACTGGGTCTGAATCTGTAGCAAGTTCTTTCTGGCCACTTTCACACTCATCAGCTGCAAGGTCAACACCACATTCCATTAAGTCTTCCTGATTTGAATTACCAGTTTGAACATTTACGTCTAAAAAAGATTGCTGAGTTTCCAGCATTTCTTTGAAAGCTTCACCAGGCATTTCCTCTTTCTCCACTTCTGTTGAACCCATGTGGCTATCATCTTCATCGTCTGCATCATGATCCTCATTGTGAGAAGGTTCTTCATCATCTTCCTCCTCCTCCTCCTGATCATCCAAATGCACAGATTCCTCTTTTTGCAAAAACATCTCTCCTCCTTTGTCTTTTTCTTGATCTTTTAAATTGATTCCACTTTCTTCTACATTCCTTTCTTCTTCCCCAGCTTTCATGGTATCATTTTCTTGTTTTTCAAATGGTTCACTGGGTGGACACAGAGGTTCAGGTTCTACCTCTTTTACCTCATCACTGGGTGGTGGTAATACTTCAACAGGCTTTTTAATCACTTCCTCCATAACAGCAGGAACTGAGCAGGGCTTGTCTTCAGCAACTTCCTTTTGTTCCTCCACCATCACCTGATAGTCAGGCTCCATAGGAGTCTCAGGTGGAGTGTATAAGTTTAACTTAAAGCCAGGTTTTCTTTCTTTGCTTTGCCTCCATTTAGAGGGACCACGCTTAACTCCTTTGGGCCAACCCTGCTTACTCTTTAAAGGTTCGAGATTGTCTTTAGTGCTTTCTTCCAACACAGCTACAGCCTCTGTATTACCTTAGGAAGCAACAGAGACAAAAGAAAAGTCTTAGCTTGTACAAACTAATCAATATTTTCAAATATAAACTCAAAAATAATTTATAAACTCAAAATATATTATGAAGCTCTGGAACAAGAGTTATAAACAGATCTCAAACCACAATATAATGACATAAATTTACAGCTCAAGCACACTTAAACAGATATGTAAAGATGTTCTTGTTTGGTGGCCTTTTAACAGTTACCATCAGAAGCACTATTGAAACACTAGAATAATCCCAGAGATTTGAATCACAAGACATGTAAACTAAAGCAAAAATATTGTCTAAATATTTGATTATCAACCTTTGTTTTTAGAATAGAAGTATGCCATCACTTTATAGAGATATTGATCTAATGCATATTCATCTTTTTCGATATTAATAACATAAGAGTCTGGAGTTTCCTGTTTGACCATTCCAGAGGACAAGCCATAGTAAGCAGATAATCATGCTTTAGTACCAACACTGAAAAAAAAAAAAAAAGGGTGGTTCATTCTGGTATCTTCTCATGGCCAGCATATGTCACAACTCACAATACATGACAAAATGCAAAAGATAACTGAAAGTAAACACAGTGCATCAGAACACTAAATCCACTGACTGTAAAAAAAATATCCAAGCACATTCGCTCCCTCTCCTCTCTCCCCAGATATCACTTACACATGCACCAGAAAAACGGAGAATTCTCAGGATATAACATGCTGCACTCAGGAGAGTAACGGCTTCAGTGATAGTCCTTTGTCAAGTTCTGCCTCTCACTGTAGTGTTGTAACACTCTTACAGTCAATTAATATGATGATGTGGTCCATGTACAAATACACAGTATCAGTCTAGTTAAAGCAGTGCAAACATGACCACTGGGACATAGCTGGAACACTCTGAATTTGCTACAATTAGTTTAATTCATTTCTACTGAGAAGCACGAAAAAGCAGTAATATTCTGATGTACCTGTGCACTGGTTTGTAACAGCACCAACATTCGTAAGCATGATTGCTCTAGTCACACAAAAGCTGTTCAAAATAGAAATCAGTACATGATCCCTCAACTGAGGATCACAGAGATTAAACTTCCCATGCAATTATGGAAATAGTAAAATAATACCCACTGGCTTCTTAGAGAAAATATATAGACCTAAGAATCTAGTCATTCATTCTGGAATTAACACTTATAAGCGTAATTTGAGAGCCAGGTCAAAGAATGAGTGTATGTTCAGAGTAGCATTAGTAGTTTCACTATCCATTCATTAGCTTTTCCCCCAGGAAATATCCTTGAAGTCAAAACTAGATAAGCAGCTTTGAAAGAATACAGTTAAAACTATCCCTCCGTTTTGTGGGAAAAAAATAGGACCCTAGTACTGAGGATATATTGTGTCCCAAAACCAACAAACATGTCATTGAATTACCGACAATGCTGAATAGAAAGATATTCGTGTAAATCAAATCTTACTTTTTGCTTGTATCCTTTACCAAGGATACAAACCCAATATACAATAATCCAGAGATACCCCTGCTCTGTTGAGTAAAAATGCCCTGTTGCAGGGACATAAAAGTTGGTTTTAGCAACATGATGAAGACTGCATTGCTTCTGACTGAAAAACAATTGCTTCTTGAACATAAAAAAACAGATTACAATATTAATGGCTCAGGAATTACAAAAGAAGTAAACACAACAGAAACAAAACAAAATCTGAAGCCATCATGGAATTCTAATAAACTACATGAGATTAATGGTTCCAGTAGCACCTCTAAAAGGAAAGCACTATTAAGACTAAGATTTTAAGGCTGAAATGGCTAAATATATATATCCTGTTAAAAATTTCCAGATTTATGACAAAAATAAACACATCCTTTGAAGGCCACCCAACAAATTAATTTTGTGATGATACAACATTTTCAGCTTACTTGTACAACTGTCATCACTCCTGTAACAATGAATGTCTTTCTCCTCCTTGTTCTGCTCTTCTTCCTCCTTCTCCTGTTTCTGCTGCCCAGGTTGATACTCAAAAGCTTTTCTAATCACAGGCTTCAAGTCATCGTCCTCCCCATCCATCTCACAGGTAGGTTCCAGCTGAGGCATGGGACGCTCTTCATCCGAGTTATCAAATGGCTCATTCAACACTTCTGTTGTTTCCGAAATTGTCTCTGTTGTAACACTGCTGTTAATCCTTCTGCGTTTACGGCCCCTTTTCTTTTTCAGTATGAAAGGTCTCTGAAAAAGTAATTCCACAAATTTAACTCTTCCTACATTACTGTCTATTAGCTGACACTGGATATAAAAAAATACATTTTTGTGAACTGAGTTTACAATAACTATTTACTCATTCAAAAAATCATCTTATATTGCATCAAATTCAAATGTAGACAGAATGTGAAAGTAAAATGTCTGAACAGGTAAAATAAATATGTATCTATACATGCACACAAACCTTTCTGTATGTGAAAATTAAGATGAGAATTTTCTTCATATTGTAGTGACTTTTACCTTCTCCTGTCAAATAATATTCATAGCAATATTACATAAATTGTACTTACATGTTTTTCCTCTGTAGATTTATAATCTCCCGATAACCTTCACAAGTATCAAAGTTTATTCTTCTACATTTCTGGTTTCTGCTATTTTAGAAATAAGTATGTATATAGAAAAACAGGTAACAGCAAAGGAAGTGCACCTCAAGTTTCACATGGGTCTCACCAATACACTAAAAGAATCCTACAGTTGGTTGCTATAAAGAAAAAAACTGTTCCATAGTTTATATTTCTATTATTATGCATTCTCACAGATTTATAGTTACTTTTAAGTTTGCTCATCTGTATTATAAACAAAGGGACACTCCAGTTCCCTAACTCTCACCAGAGACACCTCAATACATATGCTAAGGTGAATGCTTTCAAATTTTGGGATGCTTAGTTTACTAATTTAAGCCATTGAAATAGTTGATTTTTCAACCAAATTAAGAATTATGTAAACACTGCAGTAATCAGAATTTAAAAATCTCTTGGAAATTAGAAGAATATGGGTAAAACCCCCCTTTTTTGTTTTAACAGTACTTGTTTGGAAAAAGAGTAATCCCCTTTAACGATTTCCTATAATAAAAACAACAGAAAGATAAACACCACAAGCTGGACTCCATCTTAAAAGGAAAAAAGGATGAACCATTAAAATATTGAACCAATACCAATGCCAAACAGCAGAGGGCAATCACTAGTTTAAAAATTAACAGGAAATCCTGATTGTTCTGTGGAAAATCCAAAAGATAAAAAAAGGGATGGAGGAGAAAAAACAGAAGACAGTTGTTCAGTGTCCAAACAATATAGAAAGGATTAAAACAGTCTAATAAATGTTTGTAAAAAAACAGATTGTTGTTTTGATTATAACAATTTGATTGAAACCAGAGATGAATGACTTTAAACCAAACCATTGAAGTAACACACCTTTCTTTTTAGGGCCAGTGACTGTGGCTTTGTCAGCCGGGGAGGTGAACTCTGTTGATTCTCATCCCCGCCATCCTCCTCGCTGCTTTCCTTAGATTGGTCTGTGGATTGCCCTCGCTCCCCCACCACTGCCACACTTTCTGGAGATCGCAAATATTTATTTTTAGATTGTACTTTTGCAGGTGATTGCCTACTATTAGTTCTTGTGGAGAATATTTCTTGCTCTTCCTTTTCCCAGCAGCTAGCTTGTTCCATCAGACGCTCAGCCTGAAGGGTTGAGGTTAAAATAGTGGGTCACTGAAACAGCATTTACTTAGCCATATCCTTTACGTTCAGCTAAAGAGTTATAATAAGTCAACCCTGATTAGCACTGCTGGCTAACCTAGCAACAACATTTCAGCTGAATCATCTAGTAGCTCCTTTACAACAGTTAGGATAACAAACCAAAGAAGATTGCATTTCATGGGATATTTAGCACTATTAATGATGCAGCGAATTGATTTAAGTCCTTTAGCACTACATTACATGCCCACTGACATGGATCACTTTGAGCAAGTTCATAACACAAAGAATCGATTGACACTGCAGCCCCTGAGCTCTGCACCAAATTTGATCTGATTACATGCTCTTCGACTACCTCAAGAGTGATAAATACAGTTCCATGACAAGTGATTCATGTTTTAAAGTTTCATATTCACCCCCCCAAAGTTACCACGTCTTGCACAGCTTCCAAAAATTGTGCATTACAGTAATACCAGTATCCTCTATCATTAAGCAGCAGTCAAAGTAAAAACTATTCTATTTAAGACAGCCTAATGTTGAATATTCAGAGTGATGAAATTCAAAGCAAGGGGAATCCAGAATAAGAAGTTTTTGCTATTACCTCCTTTTCTGCTTCTCTCTCTTCTTCAGAAACTGCAGCATTAGAAGCTAACAAAGGAGTCCATCTCAAGCTTTCAGGATCTACTTCATTGATACGTGGATTCGCTTTCAGTTTCTCCATATGACTTGAAATCAGCTTTTCCCTTCTAATAATTACAAATCTACAATCCAATAAACATTAATTTATTTTAGAAAGCAATATTCTAAAACAGCTTTCCTACAGTTTAAATCCTTTTGCACAATAACCTGTGAAAACAGATGAGTAAATAAATGGATACATCAAACTGAAAATATCAGCTGGCACTACTACTGTTTACTAAGAGGAAGTGAGGAAAAAACAGTTTATGAAGTGAAAGCTCAATATTAAATGTCACTAGAGCAACAGAGACTGAAGTAAACGTTTTATAGTTGATTACTTGAAATCCATGCAAGTGTTAAATGTTAGCCCTTCAGTCACTGCCAGAACAATTTCCATGTTTAATATAACACAGAAGCATAAATAGAAAAACATTGTGGATCATCAATTAGAGAGAGAAAGTCATTAATATTACAACTGAAGACGGTTAGGCAACTAACTGGACAAGAGAGCAAGTTAGAAACACAAGTTTTCTAATGAAACATAAAAGTGTAACTTAGCCCTATGCTGATGCAGTAGAAAACAATTTTCTAATTACTACGAAATGAAGTAGCATATCGAAAATAGGTAAAAACTAACAATAACTCTGTTATTACACAGTGTGTTAATATACTAGCACATAACCCAAAGTCTCCTGTTACAAATCACAGAATACCAGGTTGGAAGGGACCTCAAGAATCATCTGGTCCAACATTTCTTGGCAAAAACACAGTCTAGACAAGATGGGCCAGCACCCCATCCAGCTGTATCTTAAAAGTGTCCAGTGTTGGGGAATGCACAAGTTCCCTGGGGAGATTATTCCAATGGTTGATTGTTCTCATTCTGAAAAACTTCCCTTGTGTCCCATCAGAATCTCCCCAGGAGTAACTTGCACCCATTACCCCTTGTCTTTTCCATGTGCCTCCTTGTAAAAATGGAGTCTTCAACTTTGTAGCCACCCTTTAAATGGTGGATCATGGTGATAAGGTCTCCCCTAAGCCCACTCTTCTCAAGACTGAACAAACCTAAATCTCCCAGCCTTTCCTCACATGGCAGGCTTCCCTGTCCTTTGATCAACTTTGTGGCCCTCCTCTGGGCCCTCTCCAGCCTGTCCACATCTTTTTTGTACAGTGGGAAACAAAACTGAACACAGTGTTCCAGGTGTGACCTGATAAGCGCTGAGTAGAGTGCGATAATGACTTCATCATCTCTGCTGGTGATGCCTTTACTGATGCAACCAGGCATCCTGTTGGCTTTCTTTGCCACAGCAGCACACTGTTCACTCATATTGAGCTTGTTACTCACCAGGAACCCAGGTCCCTTTCCAAAGACCTGCTCCCCAAAGGACTATACAATTCTAAACAATGAAAAATATGTTGGTTTTTTTTTTTGTTTTTGTTTTGTTTTGGTTTTTTTAGCAAGGATTTCAAAGGCTGTAAAAAATCAGGTAGGTTAAGTGATAACATGGCTTTTAACTATAAGGATGTTTAAAAAAACCCCAACAAACAGATCCAGTTGAACCCTTTTCACAGAACTGTGACGAACTTCTACTTCACTATGTGTAAGAAAAATTAACAAAGTTTAGGAAATCACAAGAAGCCATACCCAACTGTCAAGATAAGTGTCTGGCAGGGATTTCAAATACGTGATTTCTCTTCCTGGCTCAGCCACTGACCTTCTGGATACCTCTAGCCAGGTCAATTCACACCCCTATCTAAGCTTTACTACCTGTGAAAAAAGACTAACTGACCTTGTTCATAAAGTATTTTGAATTCTACAGATAAAACGTTATTTTCTAATTGGCTGTCAGTATTCAGGGCCTGTAATAATTTGTGACAGGGCAAAGGCTGCATGTAAGTGATGAACACCTATTTGATTCTGCCTTAAAATGCATTTGTCCCATCAGGTTGTCCATAAATAAGCACCACAGAAAGCTACAGTTTCAATGCAATGATAGTACTCCTCTTACTTCTCTCATAACACCATCAAGTAAGCTACTCTCCTTTTTGAAGACTTGCATTCTTATCAGTTCAAAACTTAGTTTTGAATACTAGCGGTGGTGAACATAAGTTATTGAGGCTGAGATATTCCCAATCTTCATTTTATTTTTTGGCAACCCACTGTTTCTAAAGCAGTTTTGCTTAATTATAAAGTTTCTATGATTAGAATATCCAGAAAGAGTTATGCAGCTCTTCAGAAACACAAATACCACTGAAAGTCATTTAAAGGCATTTTACAAAAAAAAAAAGAGCCCAAACAAGAAAAAACACTCAAGGTCTAAAATATCAATCAAAATGATTAAGGAGGAAGATAATCACAAAACAGAACTCATCTTCCCAGTGTGCTAACTCAACATTGATCATATCATTAAATAGAAACTTGTATTCTCAGTAGTACCTTGGGAAGGAGGACTTCATATAGAGGTGATCTGATCCCATGGCTTGTGTGAATGCAGTAAGGACTGAAAAAAGGGGGTGTGGAGAGACAGACTGCCACCCACCCACAAACGCAAGTTTTTCTCTCACCAGTATTCAAAGCAAAATATTTGCAAAGCAACAGTTGGGAATCGTACTTACAGAAGATGATAGTGAATCTTCTTCACTGAAAATGTTTCAAGCTGGCCACACCCTTCTAGTAACCATTAATATCAAAGAGGATCCAAAACACCACCATTTGTTTAGGGAGAAAAACTTTTTAGATACGACCCCATTAGCAAGACCCAGCTGTAATGATTTCTTCAGTAAGGTGGTCATCATTCATTTTCAGGTCAAAATTTGACACAGGTATTTTTCACATCAAAAACCTATTTTTTAAGTAGAGAATGTGAATGTTTTGTCTTGGTATTTTAAAAATATTTTACAAGATTCACTGACCTATCTTCTCTTTTATCTATCATTCTATGTTGCTGCAGGGTTGTGGCAATATCATGTGGACACATTCCAGTAGCTCGACTCATTCCTTTGATGCTGATTTGTTTTTCATGGTGGCAGTTAAGATATTCTAATATGACACTTTTCCAGTAAGCCAAGTATGAGAGACGACCCAGATCAGACAATGGTTTTTCAGGGGATCCTGCTTGACCCTCTCTTCTAGAAAGTAAATAGCCTAGAATGAAAAGAAACAGAATACCTTATTGAGATAACCAAAATAAAGAATTTTAACTGCCCCTTAAGAAAGTTGGTACTAACAGAAAGATCAGCATGACTGATTACATTATTGTAACTCTTACAGTTAAATAATTCCTATCAACAAGAGATTGGTTTTCATCATTATAGTGACATAGAAAAAGATTTAATCTTCGTAAAAGGCTCAGATCTTATGAAAATTAAATGTTAACCTAAACCCCCCTTCTGATCATAAGAGGAGAGAAAAAGCCAACATGTTTCAGAACATGTGTCATCATATATGATCTCATCTAGAACTACAACTGCCTGGCCTGTTAAGAAACTTTTACACCTGAGTTACATCACTGAAGCCAAGAATTTTCATAAGAATCTCAACAGGAAATGTCATGGGTAATATCAGCTAAGTCATTTTTCTTCAAGAAGCCTGGGGTGACATAAGTTTTTGATTAAACTGTTGTATTTCAGGGGTGACATATAATTTACAAGTTGAACTGCTAGAATTACTTATGAGAAATAATTCAAAAATAATCTCCCTTAATTCATGTTTAAGAACATTCACACAAGACAGTAACTCATCAGCTATTATGCAATACACCACCTTTGATTTATATTCCATGTATGTTGTAAGTCATTTTTAACTCCTTTCAGCTTTAAGAAGCTTCTACAATTTAAAGGAGAACACACTTGCTTAGAGAAAAGAGCAGTGTGGTATTTGTCACTATTAAAATTAATTCCAGATAAAGAAAAAATAAACAATTGATAAAATGTATCCTTTCAAAGTAATTCACCCCTGCATAATACATATCCTGCACTGTGCCTTTACAAACACTACCAAAACACAGGCCTTAAACATCAGGCTTATAAAATGCTTCTTCCACACTGTAAGCATGGACATCGCACTTATGGAATTACCTTACTTCCAAAGTCATTTGGAATCCACTAACACATACAGTTCTTTTGTCTTCCAGTATTCTTAAATACTTTTTTTTTTGTCTTTCAAGTTGGAACCCTTCCTCTTATTTTTCACAGATTGCTTTAAAACTTATCTAGTACAGCCATGTCACATTTGCTAAACAAATCCTCCTGACTTCACAAAGTTTCTCCTAATCAAGTTAGTTGTAAATTAAGAACATATTAACATCCAGCTTTGAAGCAGTGGCTGTTCCATTATTTTCAAGTATGCTCTACCATATACAAACTGTACACACACACACATCTATTTTTATATGTATATAAAAATACAAAATGCACGCGTACATACACACATGCATATTTACTCAGCCTAAAACAATGGTCTTCCTTCTTTGGGAGCAATACAAAAGGTCCACAACAGAATTTGGAAAACACATATGCACTGGTCATCATACTCTAACCTCCAGTTTGCATAAAAATGTTTACACAGAAAAACAGACATCCTACTACATTCTAAGTGATCAGTAACAACATAGGTACTGAAATAAGTAGCATACCCATCATATCTACTAGTATGATTTATGATAAAATGCCAGAGATTGAGGAGGAATACCATCCCACATCTGCCTACTTCTACATAGCACACAAACACCTACATAAAGCCTGCCTACATCTGCATGGCACCATGGGAAACACAGCAAGTAAATTTATTCTTTTTTACAGAAGACACACTACCTTAAAACTTAAGAAAAGGAAGGTGTTTTGACATTTCAAGTTGCAGCTTATTAAATTTGTTAATAACTACATGATACATCTTAGTATTGTATGTAGCTGTTGATGACAGAAAAAGCCAAACTTCACATTCAAACCCACACTGTATCCTGAATAGTTGGAAGATAAAGTGTGTTAGTTCCAACTGCACAACAGGAGACCTATAGTGTATAGCTTATTCTGCATAATTTTAGAGACAAAGATCCACTTGTACCAAGAAAGAATTTTGGATCAGCTTGTTTACAACATATAAAGACAAGTTGTATACTAAGACATCATTGCCAATAGAAACACATGCCAAACTGCAGCAGTACAAATAGTAATAGAAGTCTCAACAGAGGAAAAGAGAGGGAGAATAACCTAGATTTTTAAAACAAATCCATGAGGAGAATTTACAGTTGCTTCAAGTAACTTTAAGTTTAACCTACCAAAATTCACGTTCCAGAAAACCCGGGCACTAATAGTGTTTGCAGGCTGTTTGCAAGACCTGAATTTCATTCTTGTACTTCAGTATACTTTAAAATTACTTTGACAAGAGCCTTCTTCCTCCACTTCCATTTTCCTTATACATAACAGGGCTGTAACTATAGTTTCTTGGTAAACATCTTAATGAGGTTTAATAAGAAATTACTATCATGAGTTTGAAATCATTAGTTAGGCAACCACAAGTAGCTTTAGTGTTTAACTAGTATATCCTTGCTCATCAGATCCTTCCAATGGATGGGAACTTCTAGTTCTAACTAGTTCTTAGCAGTCATTTTCACATATTTTTACTCTACATTAAAGCAGTGAAACTTCACCTGCATGGCAGTAACATTTGTCAGTAATCTTCCGCCATTCTACAATATAATCTATGCTTATCCAAGATACTCACATTTTATAGCATCAAAAATATAAATAAAAGGTAACAGTCTCAGTTACATGTAGTGAGCACTGAATGGAAATTTTCTCTTAACAGATTCTGCGATTTGAATGACATCTATTAAATTAAACTTACCAAAGAGACGTCAAATAATTGATTTAAGTTGCAGGTAAATAAAAAACACTGATCTTGGTAGTTCGTGTATCTATCCTGAAGCATCTGAAATGAGTACAATATGCCCCTGTTAAAGAGATACCCTCAGTGTCATTGTATCTGCCTAATCTTAATAATGGATAGCCTTGAAGTGGAAACCTGAGAGAACTTTCTTAAACTATAAACCCTGATATGAGACTATCAACATTAGCAACATTCAGAGGACAAAATATAGCTCCTCCCCACCCACTCCCTAAGAGTAAACAAGTCAGACTGTATGTTACACACACACAAAACCCCACACCAAAAAGTAAAACCTAACCTAGATGAACAAAGAGTTGTCTATCTTATCTTCTAGACATATGGATGATAGTATCACAGAATTAAATGGTTAAAATACCATTAACGACTTATTTCTTGCCTTATCTCCAGACTTCATAGTGAAGCAACATGCCAGATGTGACTTACAGCCTTTGATTTCTGTCATCTGAAATCTCCCCAAAACCTCTAAGGTTTTATCTTATTCAGGATTTGATACAATTAGAAGAAATTCAATTGGAGAAAGGGAGACTTAATGTAAGATACATATATTTTATGCCTTCAACACAAAATTAGGAGATAGTCAGACATTAAAACAAACATTTAAAGAAATTAACTTGAGCAGTATCTTGTAATTTCAATCTAGAGCATGACTAGTGTGTAACACCGAAAACAGCTACAGCAGAGTTCGAGACATGCTTACATGAAAACAGTAACTTTAATACATCAATGTCAATCTCCAGAAACCTTCAGATACTTAATTACTGATTTTGTTATGCTCAGTTCTGTCTCTTTAAACAAATCAAACAGTGTGAGATCAGAGGTCTAACATGATAGTACCCTGTTCTGACAGTGGCCAACAAAAAAAAATCCAAGGGACAGGCAACCATCTTGTGAAACTCACATGCAAACAGAATTAGTCTGGCTCTATCCTAAGAAATAGAATGTACCAGATGTCTATCATTCCCACACCTTTTAGTATTCTTAAAGAACTTGATATGATTTGGCAAGTATCACTGTCTTTTGCAAGCATCACAGAGTCCATCTTCCTCCTCCATTCACTGCATTTACCTACATTTTCACTAGTCTTTATTGTTATGTCCACTAATATGGCTGGTATGGACATGAGGTGAACTGACTTGTATCTCCCCTAGCTCTATCCTGAATATCTTCTAAAAATCGGGATCACACCAGCCCCTTTTCAGTTCTATGGCATGAAAGCAGTTTTATGCATACTTCAAGTTACAAACTGCCATAAGCAGCTATTTCATTACTAAGTCTCTCTTATCTCTAAATCCCCAAGACATATCCTTCTTACCCTGCCATACACATTTTCAAACTTCACTACCTTAGCTTTCTAATATTTAAACATAAATCACTCCAACGTTTTAAATAAGGTGGATACAATTTAGCTTGAGACAGCTGAATTGAATTTTATTATCTAATGAAAAAACACATACTTGTTCCTTAGCTTTTTAACATGTAGCAAAGGCAGGCTAGCCCTCAAGTGTGTAAAACGACAAGAGATGCAGATTACATAGAGGCCACTGGCACAGGAATAAGCAGCAAAGACACTTGACAATTGAACTGGTACACCGAGAAAGACCAAGTGAACACACTACAACTGACAGAAGTCAAAAGAAGATTTAAGATATTCTTTAAGGACTCCTGCAATCTGTGTGCTCTCTATACATGCTTGATATTCTACAGCAATGAACATACCAATTTATCTTTTAACTTCTGATGAATGGTCAAAAAAAAAAAAAAAATCTAGCTAAAAAGTTCCATTTCTTTGAGTGTGTTTAAGATTGGCCACAGTCATTATAGAGCCATTAGGTTTTCGAGTAAGCTAAGTAATTGATTCAAGTAAACCATAAATGCAAAATCCCATCTTGTCCTCTGTTCCCTCCAGCCCATTTGCAACCTGGATGTAGGTGTCTAAAGTACACTTCTTCACATGCACACAAGAGAGCATGGCCACACTATGGCTCAGTTACACACAACCATATTTCACAGGATTGAATGAACACTTAGTGGTTTCCTAGCTAATATCAAGGTTTCGAACAAGTATTTTTAATGTAATCATATTTACTGTTTCTATTTTTTTTAAAAAAAATTATATCGTGGGACAATCCTAGAAATGTTGTATTTTATATTCAATGCAAAGAGTAAGCAATAGTTGGTTGATTAGCATCCACACTTTGGAAAATAAAGAATTGTAACAGAGTAGGTTTTAAGAAGAAGAAATAGAAGGCTGTATTTGGTTTGTAAAGTAAGTGTATTACTCCTCTTTTTATGAAAGTATCACAACATCACTTGCAATCTCCAGTGAGCAATACAATTATATATTTTATTAAAAATCCAACACAGTCAGAATACAATCCACTGGGAGCCTCCTGAGGCAGTTTTAATGCAATCTACTCCAGAAGATGCTACCAGCTGAATCTCTACTATTATTTCCTGCATTCTACTAAGCATGTACTCCTTTAACGGAACATCTCACAGATCAGCCTCACCACACATAATAGACACTGTGCTGATCTAACAATTCCTCTACTCCCTGAACTTCACTGCTTACAGGTAGTCAGGTTCTTTGAGAACAGTGACACAAACATGAGGCAATTCACACTCAACAGGATCCATGTATGATGTTTAACTATTGTTCTGAAAATATCTTTCATCTCATTGCATCACATAGTCTTCAGTAGAAATAAACAGAATCAGTAAAAATGTGCCTGAATGGGAAATAAGAGTACAGAACCTCATTTTGTACCTCAACAAGTACTTACAAATTGCAGCTTTTTTCTCCTATGCTACTACCAACAAATCCACGTATTTGTTTTGCACTTATGCAGTTTAAAAATAAGACAAACAGAGTCTTCAAAATGGATCCCGAGGGTAGGGATTTCTGAGTCCCACATTTTGGCTAGGATGTTTTTTTTTGTTTGCTACAAAAAGCTGGAAATAATAGTTTACACTGAAAAATTGAAAATAAATTTATCTGAGAGTCTGTGACCTTGGAAACAGTTTTATGTATCAATCACATAATACATGGGAGACAAAACACAGTTCTGATCTTACTTAAAAAAGTCATGTTCAATACCACCTTCTAAGAAATCAATAACATTAATCTCTCTGAATAAGAAAGTTACAAATACTAGTGAAGAAAGTCTGCTATGTTCTTGTAACTGAGACAGTACTCAGTTTACAAAAAAACCCAAAATTACAAACGTCTTAAAATGAGGATGTGTACTATCAGAGTATTCCAGAGTCCTTGTCTTGAATCATCCTAGCTGTTCCAGAGAACAACACTCTTCATTCAAATTTTGAAATTCAAATTTAACCTTCACTTTTAAAAAAAATTATCTGCAGATTAGATTGGCTTTTAACTTAAAGCAAAGCTGCAGCCAAATCCAGTCTTTCTTTCAAAACCAGAATCACACTGTTGGTAGCTTAATGCAAGAAAACAAGCACAGCTTTGCTGCACTGCAAACACTTATTACAGAGAAATGTTTACATGCTATTGCATCCCTCCACATTCACAGAATTAATAAATGTAACACAGAGAGCACAAGAACAGTGCAGAAAATGCAACGCAGCAGAGGTGCCTATTTAGAATAACTCCAAGGAGTCTTTTAGCAGTAACTCTGCCACTATAACCTACTGGACTTTGAACAAAAGTGGATTTGGCAAATAAGAAATCGTTATGCTATTAGCAGGGTTTCATCAAGACAGCTTTCTCTCGAGCGTTTTAGGCTATCGCATTTCATGCTTCCTAGTAAAACTGCATCATGGTACCTTGCTTCAAAGAGGAAAATGTCTGTTGTGACTTTTAAACTTAATTTACACGGAAAAAAAACCCTCTCCACCTTTTAAAGCAGAAAGAATCAAAATTCCAGAGAACTATCATTGCAAAAACATTAATTTATTGCTTATGTATTAACATACTCCCAAAACAGATGACACTATATTATCACATCTCCAAATCATTTTTAAATCGAGAAATTCAGATGGTATACTTGTAATAAATAGTGACTGAGAATCAGGGTATAGAATAAGTCATGTGAACTGAATTCAAATCTATTAACACTGGCTTCCAACATAAAGTCTCTCTTTGTAATGTAATTACTGTAATTCAGCTCACAGTAAAACACAAAAGCAAACTTAAACGGTTCAAACTTGCTTAAGCCTTGCCTACATAGTAAACCCACTTTAAAAACAGGTTTCAACTCACAAATATGACACAGCTTAGAACAACTATCAGGTTGTCAGCTCTCACAGAGTCATGAAATAGCTCCTGAGCTGCTACAGACTGTCATAATAAGGTAAACTGTCACCAGCTTCAGTTTGCCTATGAGACATGTCATCTGCATGTACTGGTATTCAGCAGCTGAGTTGTAAATGGCTTTACTGCCTGTGAATCAGGGACAAGACAGACAACAAAGATAGAAGCACTGCTGCCATTCTAAGGGACATGCTTGCTCTACAGCCATGCACTACAGTTACTGCAATCAAATTAATCTGAACAGCTACACAGACTTGCTGTCAATGCACAACTAAACTTCATTTTATCTTTCCAGACCTGTTCAGCTATACTCACAATAGTAATACATCACTGATCCTATAAACAGGCTTGAAGACAAGTTGCCAGTGTCGAGTACCACATCAAGTCCAGTTCAAAATGCACCTATGCAACACAGTGCCTAAAATGACAGCCTGCTGACAGCAATTTACTTCCAAACTTCCTAAAGTTTACTTCCAAAGTAAGTTATCCTACCATGAACTTATCTAATGCTAACAGCAGAAGTTTCAGAAGACAGTATATGTAGAAATACCTGTAGACAGAATTTATACAGATCCAGAAGCACCTTACCATTTGTTATGTGACTTATACTAAGTCAAACCTCCATCATTGTAATACCATGATGATACAAATACATTTATTTCACTCATGGCTGTAGCTGTCCACTCTTCCTTGCCTTTTTTGAAGATGTATGTAACATTTGCCACCTTTCAGTTACTGAGGATGTCCCCCAGCTGGCATGACTTCTCAAAGATGATATGCAGAGGTCCTGCAATCATGTCAGCCAGTTCCCTTGGATGAATTTCACCTGGTCATATGAGTCTGCATATGTTCATTTTACTTAAGTACTCTGTAACTTTATCTTCCTTTACAATCTCTAGCATCTCTCTGCTCCTTAAGTTCTGCCACACCAGAGAACAGGCCCTGTCAGTGAAAATCAAGGCAAAGACAGTATGGAGTACCTCAGATCCCTTCTGAGATTCCCACCACACCCTCATGTTGTCAGACAATGCCAACTCCATTCCACAGCAGGGCCATATACTGCTTACTCTTCCTTTGACTGTCCACATACTTGTAAGCTCTCCTGATCACTCAGTTTCAACTCCAACCAAACTCTGGCTTAATTCCGTTCCTGCACATGTAATACCAGTACCTTCTGTAGACTTTGTTTTTGCTCAGGTCAGGAGTTCTTCCTGCAGTCTAACAGGCTTACTGTCTGCTATTTTCATGACACCAGAATAAGTAATTTCTGCAGTTTGAGGAAACTGTCTCTGGAGATCAACATGTCCCATGCTCCTTTGCCCTTCACAGCAGCCTCTCACAGGACATCACTCACCAGTTCTCTAGACTAGGTAAAATTCCAGGCCTTAGTCTGCTAGTTGCCTTCCTTACTTCCCTCAGGATCTGAAACCCTGCTATCTCATGGCTGCAACAGCCTGGGCTGCCACTACTGCTTGCCTGATCAATTCCTCTTTACTTGCAAGTAGCAGATCCAGCAAAGCATTTGCCCTAGCCAGTCCTTCCAAAACGTGTGACAAAATATTGTCCCAAACACCGTGCAGATATCTGTGGGACTACTTGTATACTTTCCATCAGAACGTTTAAGGTAGTCCTTGAGAACAAGGGCCTTCCACTAGCAGATGTCATCCAGTTGCTTGGAAGGTTCATCCTCTTCCCTTTTTGAACAGGCTGTCTGTAACAAACGCCTACCACAGTATTTATGATTGCTGCTGCCCTAGCCTCTGATTCCGAGGTGTGTGACTTGAGGGTGAGTGGGCGCCTGCATGGTGTTTGGCTGATGGCCAGGTTTAAACCATGACACAGGCTTATCACCCACCCTGTAGTGGAGCTCCATGCTTCCAAGTCATTCCTTTGTGAAGAGTACAATGTCCTCTCCTCTGCTTCTCTGCCTGTTCTTCCTGAGGAGACTGTTAATCCATCTATTGCAGCCGTCCAGTCTTCTGACTGAGGTTACAGCTCTGACAGAGCACAGTCTTTCAATTCCTCATTTTTGTCTTCAGGACTTAAAAAACTGGAATAATGAGATTTCAAATGCAGTGTGAGAGGGCCCCCTTCCCCTGCCCACCCCAATCACATTGTCTCTTGCAAACCCCACTCTCCAAGAAGCCCAAGACTTGGATGGCTACTTATTCCCCTAGAAGTTCTGTCTGAGTCAGTTTGTGATGTGCCAGTGTGGTCATTCCAACTGGTGCCTGTGACACCCCACCACTGTGGTTGTGTGGGCTCTCTGGACCCTCAGGACACCCCATTCTGGGCCAGCTGTTCCACTAAACTGCCAGGTTTGCCTATCTCAGTCATGCACATGTTTGTTAAGTAAGAAACTGAACACAAGTTTATCTCACTTCAAGACTTGACAAGCAACTTCATCTGCTGTCTTCCGGTTACCAAACATAGTTCTATCGCCTTCTGAATTAAGGATCCATCAACATGCTCTCTCCTCCTATGCTGTTCTCCAAAATGCTCATGCTGAATTAGGAACCAAATTAATTGTACACAAACTAATTTCTCCTTAACCGCTATCACACAGTTCTAAAATGCACAGCTCTAAAATGTAGTATCTTGTTCCATTTCCTACCATTTAGTCCGAATATTGCTTAGTACAAGAAACTAACACAAATATTGGTATCATATTTTACAGTGTACCAAGTTTACAGCAAAGGTCATACTGCATTTGTATGTTTTTCTACTGTTATGAAAAAATGAAAAAATACTTTAAACAAGTATCAGTCTTCATGAAGTGTCAAGTTAAACAGTTATAAGAATCTTCACAGAGAGGCAAATATTTTCTCCTCGTATTTAGGACTCATCTTGGAGAGCACTTCTATGATCTTGTATCTAGACAAAGGCTGGGGAAGTTTCAACACTTGTGGGTTTTATATTAATACTGTAGATGCATTTCTGCCCATTTTAAACATTATTTTCCTATCAGGAAGTATATTTAGCATTAATATGCCCTCTAAACTTGCAGCTATTTAAATAACAGATGACAAATTCACAGGTATTTCAACTAATCACTTGATCCAGATCAATTACATAACAAACAGGAACATTTGGACCTTGAATGCATGGTGCACCTCTGCACCAGCTGTACATATTAACTGCATTGCAAATTAGAGCAACACATGCAATTAAGCATTTGGATGATATTGGTTATTCACCCCATCATGTCACACACTTAAGAAGTCAGCAATGAAGTCCCCTGATCTAGTTTATCTGCCAATGAAGTCAGATCAAAAATACCACCACTGACCTGAGCTGCTGGCAGGTAGCAAAGGGATAGGAACAATGTACTGATGTCATGAAAATGGGAGTCAAATAGGAGCAGGTTGCTTGGATCATAAGAACAGATTTTAGTCTACTGATCTTCCCTCAGTTTTAGAATGAATGTAACCTTTACAGCAGAAGTCCATTTAGAAACATATACACTACAGCAGCAAAACGAGAAATTAATGTTATGCTAGAATTCTGGATTTCAGAATGCCATCTTTTCCTCATTGTATAACTTACACCTGTCAATCTCAGGTTCATATTTATGCATGCACATCACAACCACACATATAAATGTTTACATATGCTTCCACACATAGCAACAGTATCCCAACATCACTGAAGCAACTCTCTTACAGAAGACAGAATCAAGTTACTTATGAAAGCTTTCCATATACACACTTTAAAGATGCCAACACACTGCTGAAAACCCTGAGCAGACAAGGGAGCTGCAATAAAATCAAACTACTGCCAGAAGTTGGAAGCAGCTTGATATCTACCTCTGAGAGTCCCCAGTCATAAAATGGAGCCTTTCTGAAAGCTGTAAGCAATAGTTCGTGGTCAAAAGATTGCCCTTATGTAATCAGCACTGTTCAATTCCTATTTATATTTTGTTAATATTTGCATCAGAAGAAAACATATTAATGAGATTCTATCCAGAACAAAAGAAGCAAGCAGTGAACTATTTGCCCTTTCATGTTCTTAGTTCTCAGTTTCTTTAAAGGCCAGCCCCCCCAAATGAATTACCAGACTTGGGCAGATGAAATTGAGCACTTTTCCATTAAACTTTGTTTTGTTTGAAACATAACCAAGTAAAATAAGTCCCTTAATATGGAAAGGAAGAACTTGTAAGTTTCCATGCAGTGTTCTGTATCAAACCAGAGATCTGAAAGGACAGAAAATGCTAGAACCAGTATCTAAAGTGAAGATGTCCCTCAAATCAGCATTTCAAGTTATCCTAAGAAACTTTCTTTTGTCTTATAAAACATCAAATACTTTGTTTTGAAATTATATGAACAAGTTGTGAAGACAGGTTCAAAAGGGTAGTTGTAAAAATCAAAACAGCTGAGTATTCAGACAGAGCAGCTCAATGCAGTTAGGTCAGCTCAGCATTCAAAGTTCAACAGACACGACCGTGAGTGGAAGACAGAAATAGGTAAGGTGAAAGTCTGAGCTTATTAAGACTCAAGATTCCTAAAACTAATTCGTGTTACCGTTTTTTCCATAACTATTCTGTGTGCCTCTGAACTGTTCTTATCTATGTCAATGGGAGGAAGGTCAAAGATAGAGGACCTTAAATAGGTGTTAGTACCCTCTTTGAAAGCACTTTTGAGGCAGCTTCAAAGGACCCCAATGCCAAGATCCACACAAACACTATAAAAAAAAAAAAAAAAAAGAAAGACTAGCTGTAACTTGAGATGCTTAGATCAGTGAACAACCTGCTACATTCTCTTTTTTTCTTTGTCTGGTTAAAGAAAAGCTTTCTTTGTGATGAACAGAGTAAGCCAAAGATTCTCTCATTATTGTTACAAGAAATAATGCCAGCTCTCATTCCTCTCCACATCCTCAAGTAAACTCAACACAGGGGGCCCAAAACCTTTAGTTCCTTTACAGAAAGCTTCAGAGAAGAGGTTAGAACTAAACAAATGCCCTTCATGAAGGGAAGGAAAGGTAAAGATGACTGCATTACAGTCAGACCAACAAAAGAAGGCACTCTGAGTGAATTAATTGGCTAACACTTATTTTACCTGTGCCAGTTGACAGTAAACCCCTTGAACGGAGGTTCTGTGTACAAAGTACTTACAGAGTGAAAGCATAAGCAAGAGAAAAGGAACTGAAGTACCCTTAAAAGCAAGACTTGCATGCACAGAGGGCATTGGTCCTGACTAGCAATTTGATGAACAAATTTGTCAGCAGGTTAAGTAGTTTAGTTCATTAACAAGGCTGGACTGTTCTTGATTTTATAAGCAACTTTTTAGTCATTTAAATTCATATTTTAAAATTATTAAGTAAATGACACTGAATGGGAAATTTCTTATACAACTGTAATTGTTGAATGAATTTTCTTTAAGGTGTTTAGTTTTGACAGCATATAAATACAATTGTTAAATTTATATCATACATGCTGATGAGAAAATACTACCTGTTTGCCTTCTTATAGGCTCTACATACTCCTACAAGACTCAGTTGACAAGACAGGAAGACGGATCTAGGAGGCTATGCCTAATATAACAAGTAAACTGAATATCCCCAGAACCTTTAAATGGCACTGAGGCCAACCAGCACAGACAGATGGCATACATACCATTAAGCTCTGACTTTCAGCTAGAGTGTTAACCTGGCTGTTAACATAACGCTCTCAGACTCATGGCTCAGGAAAATTGTTATCACACTTGGGAAGTGACAGATGCCCTGGACCAAAATTGTATCAGGGACGGTTTTAACAGTTTTAGAGCAGTAACCAAGTTCCAAAGCCCAAGAGCTTTTTCTATCATTGTTTTATTCATCCCTACAAAAGACAGTGTAGTAGTACTAAAGGACATGAACAAAAGCAAAATGGAGAGTCAGTACTGAGAAGTCAAAAGGCACATGTAGGAAGTCACTGCAAATACTGTATTTGCTCAGGTAAGCGGTCATGACACACATACTCTGTAAGACACAACAGAAGACGCAAACTGAGTTTGTCTTACGTGAACAGCAAAATGTCATTGCTCTTCATTTGCTCTACTAAAGCATATTGTAGAACAAGGAACTAATGAAGTAAGATTTAGAAGAAAGAACAACAGATGAAGAAGGTTATTAGGGAATCTCATGGTGATACTTGGTTAGCCAGCAGATACAGGAATTGCATGATAAAAAGAGTGGATATTACTTACCAAGTACTGAACACAAAAATCCATCTATTAAAGCACATTTCAGAAAGCTAAGCCCAAGACATGGCAATTTGCTAACTATCTACCATTGCTCAAAAAGAGCAGTAAACAAGTAAAAAAAAATATAATTCTTTACAAGTAGGTAGAACTGCCTGATAAAATTATTGGCACTGGAGAAAAAAGGTACCTGTTAAGAAAGCTACCAGGTTATCACATTGAGGTGAGACGTCTCACTGTGCCTCAACAACAGGGTGACAGGCTACAAAATATCCGCTTTGTCCACTGACTTGCTGCAACAGAACGACACTCCGCAGTGAAGTTCTGATGAAATTCCTGATCACTAAAGATTCTCTACTTAATTAAAATCTGTTTTCAGCCACCAGTCTTCAGCAGATGGCTTCTTCTGTTCACTAATGCCCTATAAAGACAGCTTTGTCCAACAAACATTTGTTTTGTTACCATGTTTGGCCTCATCTTTTAGCTGTTTTCAATGCTATCTGAAATAAAGATGGCTCTTCAGTTAAAACAGTCTTAGCTTCTGTATCTGAAGTGACATGCCCTCTTTCTTTTGCAGTTCTGATAAACGCAGTGTCTTAAAGCTATATAAAAATGATGCCAAGAAATCCCAAGAGGCTGATTTTCTTGGAATAATCTTAAATCAACAAAGCTTGATTCAAAATCCATCTTTATTCCCCCTTCATCTAAATCTCAGCTTGACACAATGTTTCTTATTAGTTATTTAGGAGAGACCAAACCTATGTCTTCAGGTCAACAACATAATCAGTCATCAAGAAAAGAACATAAAATAAGAAGCAGTATTCAGGCTCCTTCACAAATTCACAGCTCCCATAGACACTTTCAGCTCCCTCTTAAAGAAAAAAAAAAAAAAAAGGCAGGTAATTCAACGTTTCCTTTGGACACAATACATCTGTAAACACATCCTAGATGAAACCAGGACAACACACCAGTAAAAACAACCAGAAGGTCGACACAGTGTTCTATATTGGGCTACACAAATCAAGTCAGTCAGCAGTAAAAATAATACCCAAAAAACCAAACCAACACAGAGTGATTCAATACTGGCCACCACAGGTAATAAATGACACAGGCCTGTTTTACACAGATCCTTAAATTTATGGTGTTGACTTTGTAAGTGTAGTCTGAATACATTATTCCAATAAAGCTTATTAGAAAAATATTCTTGTTCCTCTTCACCCTCAGCGTCTCACTCTCATCCTCTGTTGTTTGCCACACCCTCAGCATAAGAATACAGTTTTGAAAACTGTGAGAAAGGGAATGCCAAAATGCTCTTGGTTAAAATTATTTTTTTTAAAAAAAGTATATGGTCTCACTTCATCACCACCTCAATTCTGTCTACAGAGTATAGCAAAGTAAAACAATAAACAACTTTTTTTAAAAAGCATGTTTATGCCTTGATTGTATTTCAGATATATTTCAGTATTTGTTACAGCAAACTCTTAAAACATCTCAACAGCAGACTTTGGAAAAGAACAGTGTAAGGGGTTTACAGAGAGAGCGCATCATTCCAGACACCCTTGTTTTCCAAATGTTATTTCTACTTCATACCCACATCTGATTGAAGTACTTACACATTTTAAAAAATTCCCCCGGTTTTCTTCAAGTAGTTTTTCCAAAGTAATACTTTCTGGGCTATGTATTATTTCCCATGACCAGATTAAGGGATTTAGACTACCAATTCTATACAAACACATACTAAAGAAGTAGATCCAACCACTTAAAACCCACTGCAGCTTAGGCCTAGCTCTAAACAGCACACTGCTATCAGAAGTGGTTCCCAGCAGTTCCACAAGCATACCAGAATTTACATGCCATACATGTAAGTGTACTTCCTCTGATCTCTCCTAACAATTTGCTCCATTATAGCATCTATCTTACCTCTTCTTCCCCCCCCCCCAGTCTGCTTTGTTTTCTAGAAGTTAATTTATGAATTAGTATAAAAGAACACAAATTTTCTCAGTTCAAGGTCTGTGTCTTTATTCCAGTTGAATACAGAGTTTTAAAACAGTTATCCCTCACCTCAGCCTGTTACTACAAGGCAAGTCTATACAGCTACTTAAAACAAGCTAACACTATACAGCAAAGAAACTGTCTGAATTCATCACAATGAAGAAAACTGTGTGCCTTTCCATTATTCCTGCATTCAAGTATTCTTAAAAGAAGAAACAACACCATTTCCATACTGTAATGGCTTCATTCGCCTCATTCCAGCTTCCTACCAAAAAATGAAAACCCTTGAATAATGTGCCACCTTTTCCAAGGCTCTTCCTTTACCAATAAAATACTTTTTCAGAGCCACTGTAAAAACCTCAAGCAGCTTTTTTACTCTATTCCATCATTTAATTTTAACCCATTTTCTATTTTTAAAAAGTTACTGATCTTCAAAACAGGGATAACATTTTTCTCAAATGCTACTATCATCTATCAGCCCCAAATGCGAGGCCACATGTTAGCCCATTACTACTCTCAATTTTTGTTCAACTTGATTTTATTTTTTTTTTAAATGAATGAATAAACATGATGATGCACAAAAAGTCATTGTTTTCAGGTTCAGTACACAGAGGAGTAATTTACTCTGTTGATAAAGCAGAAAGCCTAGAAATACTATAGCAAGAACCAGAGATAAGAGTTATGAAATCAAACTTTTAGCATAGCAACACTTCCAAGCCTTCTTAATATACCAAAGCACCAAAAAGCCAGTATGAAAAATGGAACTAGAAGACGACCTCACTGTTCAAACTGGAACTAGTCATGGAAAGCTGAACCCTGACTCCTGAAGACCCTGCAAAAACCCAAGATATAGCAATGGACACTAGTGAGAAAACTAGGCCCCAAATTGACTAAAAGAAATCTTATTCTCCATCAAAAATAACCTTTTGCCACTATCAGAAGACAGAGGTTTCAAAGTACTGGAGCCATGAAGAAGTTGGAAATAACTAGCTGATCATTGTAGGGAGAACAAAATTGCACTAAAGATCAGGAAAAAAAAAATAAAAATCTATTTATACTCTTCACACTCTCCTTAAACTGTGCCTGCAGACTAACCTAGGTGTCACACAATGCAGTTTTTTTCAGCTTGTTTCAAAACTGTCTCAAAACTGCTGGCAATAATAAACAAATCCACTGTCTGAATTCTCATCAATAGTTTTATGTTATGTGCCAGTGCTTGTGGGACAGCTTCTGTGCCTTAAGTAATTCTCTGGACTCAATCCACAATGCTTACCACTTCTGCATGACTGAGCCCTAAGCAATGAAGATGTTCCACATTTCCACAGAGAGATGCAGATCTTTTGAAACAAGTGCAAACTGGAAAGCATTGAAGAATGCACTTTACAAAGCTAGCTGTCCTTTTTTTCTCTATTCACTGCCCCATCACCATCCCTTTACTTCTCAATGAAAGTGCATACAGCATCATTACGTGATCTGGGTTTAACAAACACCTTCAAGGACACCTGTCCTTACTCCTCATCCACTTCTAGCCTAGAATATTTCACTGATACAGCTTTGGACACAAGTGCCCCTAAATGGTTGCATGTGGACAAATGATTGTAGGAATCTGCAGCAAAGAAGAAAAGGACTAGAACTGAGGTCAAATAGGCTGTAGTTCCAGATCTTCAAAAAAGTTCTTCAAAGCTGTAAACAGCCAAGGTACACTCCACCCCACCAAATCTTGTTCACAGGCCTTTGCTGAGCCTTTTCCTACTGAAAAGCAACATAGGCTAATGAATATTGCCACTAACCTGACTTTGAGCGAAGAAGTGAATCTCTCTCTGTTACCAATTTATAAATATTGGCAATAGTCCTGACCTCCTTTATCAATTGCTCCAATGTTTAGTCAATAAAAGTTATGTCTTGCTTCCTAACTGCTTTTCATTTACAGGTTATTTTCCCAGTATTTGGAAATTTTTTGTTCCTCTCATCCCTGGGAAACTTGCCTTCCCTAGTGTAATGCATTAGCTGTTACACAAGTTCTGCTACTGCTGGTACTCTGCTGCTTCTGCAAATCAGGACTTGAAGATTTACCCACCTGTTTGAATGGAACAAGAGAAAAAAAAAACAAAACCACAACAGATACCAGGTTTGGGGAAATGAGCAAACAAGGACATTTTAAAGACCCACTTTTCCTACACTAGAATACAACTCCTCAAGATAAATTCTGTTTGTTTCTTCCATTGCCAGACTTGAATTGTCTTTCTCTATCATGGTCTCCTCACAAAAAAACCTGAGCTATGCATCCTAGAAGGAAATCAGGGGTTAGGTTCAAGCTAATGGGAAAAAAAAAAAAAAGCGCACCATTAAAAGTTGAGCACAATAAATGATAAAAAGGTCAAAAAGTCAGCACTGACATTCCCACAAATGAAAAACCCCCCAACCTACACACCCAAACCAAAAGACAAATGTAGCCCACATAGAATCCCAGCACCATTAAAACACGTTTCCTCTCTCTAGCAAAAATCACAAGGAAACCAAACCAAAAAAAAAAGGAATTCTGAAGGGAAGAAACTGCTACAATCAATTGGACCAGAAACACCCTCAAGATAAATAACAAAAGGCTATCAAGGACTTAGCTTCTCAGCATTGAATCCAGTTGTTACTGTGTTGTAAATGAATCATTAACATACTTAGCCAGCACAGTTCACAGAATCATCTAGGTTGGAAAAAACCCTTGAAGATCATATAGTCCAAACATTAACCTAACACTGACAGTTCCCAAATACACCATATCTCTCAGTGCTGTCAACCCCACTCTTGAACACCTCCAGGGATGGGGACTCCACCATCTCCCTGGGCAGCCCATTCCAACACTCAACAAACTGTTCTGTAAAGAAATGCTTCCTAATAGCCAGTCTAAACCTTCCCTAGCGCAGCTTGAGGCCATTACCTCTTGTCCAGTTGCTTACTAATAGGTTCAAGAGACTCATCCCCAGCTCTCTGCAACCTCCTCTCAGATAGCTGTAGAGGGCGATGAGGTCTCCCCTCAGCCTCCTCTTCTCCAGACTAAACCCCCCCACTTCCCTCAGCCGCTCCCCGTATGACCTGTGCTCCAGACCCTGCACCAGCTTCGCTGCCCTTCTCTGGACATGTTCAAGTAACTCTATGTCTTTTTTGTAGTGAGGGGCCCAAAACTGAACACAGGAATTGAGGTGCGGCCTCACCAGTGCCAAGTACAGGGGCAAGATCCCTTCCCTGTCCCTGCTGGCCACACTATTGCTGACACGAGCAAGGATGCCATTGCCTTGGCACCTTTGCACACTGCTGGCTCCTGTTCAGCCGGCTGTCAACACCCCCAGGTCCCTCTCTGACTGGCAGCTCTCCAGTCACTCCTCCCCAAGCCTGTAGCACTGCTGGGGGTTGTTGTGGCCCAAGGACAGCCCCCAGCATTTGGCCTGATTGAAACTCCTACAGTTGGCCTCAGCCCATGGCTCCAGCCTGTCCAGGTCTCTCTGCAGAGCCTCCCTACCCTCGAGCAGATCAACACTTCACCCAACTTGGTGTCATCTGCAAACTGACTGAGGGTGCACTCGATCCCCTCATCTAGATCATCAATAAAGGTATTAAACAGGAGTGGCCCCAAAACCGAGCCCTGGGGGACACCACTCGTGACCGGCCGCCAACTGGATTTAACTCTGTTCACCACAACTCTTTAGGCCCGGCCAACCAATGGTTTTTTAGCCAGCAAAGCATGTGCCCTTCCAAGCTGTGAGTAGCCAGTTTTGCCAGGGGAATGCTGTAGGAAATGGTGTCAAAGGCCTTACTAAAGTCAACATCCACAGCCTTTCCCTCACCCTATAAGCAGGTCGCCCTGTTGTAGATCAAGTTTGTGAAGCAGGACCTGCCTTTCATAAACCCATGCTGACTGGGCCTGAGCATCTGGTTGTCCCTCATGTGTTGCATGATGGTGTTTAGGATGAGCTGCTCAATCAGTTTCCTGGGCACCGAAGTCAAGCTGACAGGCCTGTAATTTCCTGGATCATCCTTCCGACCCTTCTTATAGATGGGCGTCACACTGGCCAATTTCCAGTTAGTCAGGACCTCCCTGCTCAGCCAGGACTGCTGGTAAATGCTGGAAAGCAGCTTGGCGAGCACCCCAGCCAGCTCCTTCAGCACCCTCGGGTGTATCCCATCGGGTCCCATAGATCTGTGTGTGTCTGTGTGATGCAGTAGGTCACTGACTGTCTTCTCCTGGAATGCAGGGGGGTCGTTCTCCCAGTCTCTGTCTTCTGGCTGAGGAGGCTGGATTCCATCAATACAACTAGTCATGTTACTAAAGGCTGAGGCAAAGAAGGCATTAAGCACCTCAGCCTTTTCCTCATCACTTGTTACCATGTTTCCTCCTGCATCTAGCAGGGGATGGAGGCTCTCCCTGGTCTTTCTTTTGTTGTTGAAGTACTTATAGAAACATTTCTTGTTACCCTTGATTGGTGAAGCCAGAATAATTTCTAGCTGGGCTTTACACCTCCTGATTTCTGCCCTGCATAGCCTCACAGCATCTTTGTAATAACTATGAGTGGCTAGCCCCTTCTTCCAAAGGCTGTAAACTCTCCTTTTCTTCCTGAGTTGCAGACAAGGCTCCCTGTTCAGCCAGGGTAGCCTTCTCTGGCACTGGCTTCTCTTACAGCACCTGGAGACTGCCTGCTCCTGTGCCATTAACACTTCCTTCTTAAAGAATGTCCAGCCTTCCTGGACCCCTAGGGATCTCCCAAGGGATCCTGTCCAGCAGGTGCCTTAACAAGTCAAAGTCAGCCCTCTGGAAGTCCAGGATGTCAGTTCTGCTGCCTCCTCTCCTGGCTTCTCTCTTCTTAGAGAACTCTATTATTTCATGATCGCTGTGCCCTAGTCAGCCCCCAGCTACCACATCATCCACCAGTCCTTCTCTGTTCACAAAGCAGAGGTCCAGCAAGGCACCTTTTCTGGTAAGTTCACTCACCAGCTGGAAAGGTTTATCCTAATATTGTCACATGCATTTTCTTCCTCCAACTGCTGCTAGGCCTCCAGCACGGAATTTGCAATACAGTAAGCAAAAATATGAGACTGATGAGATAAACTTTGTGAAGAGGTGTGAATCAAAATATTGCTTCAAACATACAGAAAACAAGTATCAAATACTGCAGTACTCCATTCCAGTAATATTGAACTCTGTGTTAGATATGCCAAAGAAATACTAATACTTTTTGGCACTGCAGCTTAAGTGAATAGAAATAGAAAGCACATGAAGATTCTAAGCTTTGTGAGAGCTCAAATCATGGAAGTAAAGAAAAACTTCTTGTATAGAGAAGCTGCTGAAGTTTAAAAGAGAAACGGGACTGCATTGAGAGAGGCAGCTACAACAGTGTAGCTTCAGAGCTTGCACTGTCAAAACCACAACAGCAATGCAGGCTGAACTGACAGAGGGCATATAGAGACTCACCCAAATGCAAATAATATAATCCTCATGACAGGAACAATAGTTGTGTATCACCACAAATGGACATGAAGTGAAACAAACCCAGAATGCAATCTTATACAAAGAAAGCCTGCTCTCTCTGGTTTATTTCTGGATCAACTTAAGCTGGAGTCTACTTGTCCAAAATTTAGTTTACAGCAAATATAGAAGACTGATACAGAAGTCAATTACTCTTTCCCTCAGGTACAACCCTGCACTCACAATCCAGTCAACCTCACAGAATACAAGAAGGAGGAAATGAAAACAAACAAACAAGCCCAAATTCAACAAGTTTGGCAAGAATTATCAGTCCTGGAAAAGGCAGGAAGGTATAACAAGCAAATTAAGACCCTTATTCATTTTCAGTAACTGCTTTTATATGTTTATATACACTCCAAGTAAAGATTAGGTTCCATATTAAAAAAAAAAAAAAAAAAAAAAAATCAACATACTGTTCTAAAATAATATTTAATAAAGCATACTCAAATAAAATGAAGACTTCATGTAAATCATTTTGTCTTCAGTATGACATGCTTCTAGAAAGACAGGTTAAGCTGTTTTTATCTTAAAGTGAATTAAGCAAAATGAAGCAGTCTCAAGTCTGCAATTTTACAAATCAACAGTTTCACCATATGATAGATATTTAGAACTAAACTTTCTTCCAATTCTAACAGTCCAACAAGTTTCTATCACAGTCACAACCTTTAATTTTCATACAAAAAAAATAATCTGAAAAGCCTTACCAAGCTTTAAAAAACCAGAACAGATAAAGATGCATATATTGTGTTTTTAGAAACATTTCTATTTAAACAGCCAGTGACACACAGTAAACTACACATTAAATGTTTGACGAAGGTAATCAGACACTCAGGCATTTTACAGCACACTTTCTTCTCACAAAACTTGTAAGTACTCTTGCTAAAAATATTTTTTCCACATGCAAGATTACAGATTTCTGAAGAGACAGACAGACCTTACACAAAGATTTTATGTTGGTGTTTACAGAGTAAGAATTAACAGCATTATCATTAAGTTGAAATATAGTTAGGAAAAAAAAAAAACAGAATTCATGGTCAGAAAACAAATAAATAGAAACCAAATAAAAGGTTTTGTTTTCCCTTGCAAGTTACAGGATGACCACATAGACTCATTGTAAAGATTAAAATTTTTCCAAGACAAAGGAATGCATCACAATCTCAAACAAATGTATTTCACTTACCTAAAAAGAAACTAATTCTGTACCACAAACTACATTTTCATCATACTGCTGACAAAGCAGAAGTTGTGTAGAGGCTTAAGGCTGCATTCCTTCCATCCTAACTATCAAGTGTATGTATACAAAGTAATGAGAGCAGTCAACTGCTTGCACTCAGTTCTTGAGACCCTCCCCTTAAGTGGTAACAATCATATTCTGAAAATTACTCGCTCAGTTACATTTTTATTATTTTAGTCTAAAACCTATTCTGGTTACTGTTAGAAAAGAGACAAGTACCAGTGACCGCTTCACAGATTTCAAGATAGAGCAGTTTAGATGTGTTACCGCATAACAAATGAAGACTTAACAGAGTATAAAATTTATCTTCTACTATATTTATGAGAACATGACAATCTAGATAATGTTATTGGCAAAAAATGGTTTAAATTATGGTAAACTTGCTCTGTTCAAGTTTAGAATAATAACTAGGGTTTTATGTTATATCCCATCTTCTCAGGCCAGTTAGAGCAACATATTCTCAAGAGACCAAAAGTGAACAGAAAGGGTGAACCACAAAGATGGTAGTCAATCAATTACAATATCAGAAGTAGAAACACAAATAAAATTTTTTTAAAGAAAGTAAATAATTGATTTTGAAGGGGGTTTGTGTGAAGACAGATTTTGGGTTCACTAATCCCAGTGAGGCTATGGCTGCCCCATTTAATGGCATGCAGCCTCCATCCTGCAGAAGAAAACAAGCCTTGAAGTGACCTTCATTTCTACACCTTAGGGAAAAAAAGCCACAAGCAGTTAGCTCACTACCTTTCACTTAGTTTGCACCTCACTCACTACAGAGCCAGACTTTCTCAGCCACCTCTTGGTTCTTCTTTTGGAAACTGAGACAGTCTGATTCCTGTTCAGTTAAGGGAACCTCTGTCCAGAAAACAAAGGGAAAAAACACTGTGGAAAGCTACTGAAGGACTGACTGCATGTGGATGAAGTGGGCAGTCTGTTAACTACAGCAGAAGCTAAAGCTGGTCTCTGGACTACGCCCAGCATGTATACAGCTGCAGCCTACACCTGTGATACAAACAGGAAAGGTATAAGAATAGCACCAGATAAGCTTCAAAGCTAAGGATATCATCAGGTCACATTGCAAGTTATAGAAGTCCTAATGATTCAAACAACCTGATGTGCTTCCAGATTTTTGCAGAAGGATAAGAGGGACAGAATACCCTACTGATTTTTCCAGATTAAGAAGCACATAGCACAGTAAGAGAGCACAGATCCAGAGATATGCATCATATCCATATCCAGACCTTCTGTGTAATCCGTAGGTTTCATAGCTGTACCATCGGTTTTGTACACATAGCTACCACAAACTCAACTAGAATGTTTGTTCAGAGTGGTTTTTTTTGAAAGACACCACAGAGTAAAAAACAAAGGGAAAGCCTAGAAGTACTTACCAGTTGTGACCAGTAAGAGTTCCCCATCTCCTTTTGCAAGAAGAGATCCTAATTCTAAAACAGGGCCAACTTCTACCTAAGTAAGCTTAAATTTCACTGAAGTTCCAGAAATATGCCGTACTTCTCACTGCCTTTCCTAAAAGGTTGCAGAAGGCACACAATGGAACAGCTGCTGTGTTCTGCTCCAGTGATAGCTACATTTCAATGGTGGATTAAGTGGTCCAGAACCATCCTTAAGTAACTCAGGGGTACAGTGAAGACTGTTTATAAAGCCATACAATGCTGAGACATACTCAGTATCTTTATGAACTCTAGTGTAGTCATACTGGGTAGAACACTACAAGACACAGAACCTGAAAACTCTACAGTTACAAATAACTGTCTTTGGCCTGATGTTATACTGCAATGTATTATTTGCATTTTCATATTCTTGTATACACCTTCAGGGCATGAATCCTATTAAATATATTGTCATGTAATTCTACAGTGCTTTAACGAATAGTGAAAACTAACCACAGATAACATACACTAATTCTTTATCATCCTCCCTCAAAATTATAGTATAAAGTTGGATTCTGTAGTACTGAGGACACTCAACTGAAAAGTTTCTTTAGAGAATTTTGTCTGGAGTTTCATTGCAGCTTAAAGATTTGGGGAGTAACAAATCTGTATTTAAACAGGTGTGCTTGAAGCTTTATGACAGGTCAGGCAACTCAGCAAAATAAAGTAGTAAGTACACACACACCTACACTTTTATTGATAACAATTTCCACTAAGGAAGTGATGAACTTCAAGACAAAAAACAAAATAAATTCCTTCTATGTGGCAATTCTTCAGCTAAAGCATCTTATTTTAGCTAAAAAATTTTAAGTTAGAAATATTAGAATGTAGACAATGCCTTGGACTCACACCTTCTTAGCTATAATCACAAATAATTGCTGCTTCTTATACTAATGAGCAAGGCAAAATAGAAAGTAATTTAGACAATTCATTCAGGGTAATAGCTTTGTGAGTTAATATTACTGCTGAGAGATCCATTCTCAATTTCCTTGAGTACAATAACAGAGCAGCAGTAAGTTTTTCACTTCAGGGAGCTTTTCTATCCAATGTAAATATAAACAGAAATCCCATTATCTATTGATAAACAATAAAACGAGTTAAATAAAGTTTCATGTATTACAATTTCTTGTAACAGCATCAGCTCCCTGGATCACAAGTGTAAATAAAACACTTCACTTACTGAAATCAATGAGAAACCTTCCAAATCCTTGCCTTTGGTATTGGGGCATGATCATTATGCAGGAGACATTGTACTTCTGCTGGCAAAGCTTTTCCTGTGGGAAGGAGAAACAGATCAAGTATGTCAAAGCACTGCTGAAGTGGGCAATTGCCTGCACCTGCCACCGTCCTTGTAAAATATCCCAATAAGGTGAACAGATGCATGAGGTCAGTACCAAAGTCAAATAATTCCATGTTAATACTTCATTATAAGGAGGAAGTATCAAACATACCCTTCAAAATACTTTTTATTAGTGAACTGCTCAGCATCTTAAACATTAAAATACATTGTCTAAAGAGCATAATGAAGTTTAAGCACTGTAAAGGAGGAGAAAGGTAAGACAACATTTTCATGATTCGCTGACAATTCTGTCAAGGATGTAAAAGTGGACAATAATATCCATACACATGGTGAAGTTGTATTTTCTGCAATTGCTACACTACATGCCTGCTGGTTTCCATCTTTATTTTGTATTCTTTCTCTAAATGAATATAGAGTCAGGGTGGAGGGGAGGAACCCCATACCCACAGAACTAAGAAGTTACACTTGAAGCATGCTGAATTTTTCAAAGAGGAATGCTTCGCACCTGAATCCAAATCAAGGCAGAACACTCAGAAGCCAGAGCTCTTTCAGACAGAGTGAACTAATATAACATACAGGCAATTGAGTCAAATATTACACTGATTATGACAACAGAAGGAAGAATCTAAACTAGGGAGCTGTTTCAGCAACATAAGGTTATAAGTCCTTCCAGATTTAATAAAAAGGAAGAGCCTTCAAATCTTGTTACCTTTAAAAGATCACACACCAAAAAAAACCCCCAAGTCAGCACAAGGTAGTTTTCAGGGAGACCAAATAAGTCAACTAAAAATATCCAGGTCAGCATTAACTGACAAGAAGTCATGTCAAGCACATATAGTTTAAGACACCACCTATCACTTCAGCCTCCTTACTAAGATGACACCAGACCAGTGATGACACTGACAGGATCACGTGCCAGTACGCTGGTTTCCAAACATTTCTTCAGCTGTGAGAACAGATACCCAAGCCATATTTTGCAAGGTATCTTAGTTTCTACAGTATGGTGAATTATTCCCTCTGTATAGGCTTCCTAAACCCTCAAGACTGTTGCTAGTACAAAGTTCATATCCTGGCAATGTATTTGTAATCATGGAAGAAAAGCCAGAGCATTTCTGTCAGCAAGAGCATACACACACAGAGGTTTTCTTTAAAAAAAAAGAAAAAAAAAAAGAAAAAAAAAAAGCAACAACACATGAACACATGCAGTTCAGTAAATAATTTGAGATTAAGTTTTTTTCCTCTAAGTTTTGGTAGTTAAAACATTTGTGATCAAATGTGACAGATAGTCTGGTCACATGCCACAGGGGGGAAGCAGGGGAAGAAGATGCATCCTTGCTGAAAAAAGGAACAAACATCAAGAGTGACTCACCTTAACACCTGCAGTATCTTAAATAAATCTGGAAAATACTTGCCTATATCAGAGTTGACATGTTTGTATGCCACAAGAACTTCTGACTGACGTAAGACACAGTGAAAATCATGCCTATACATCTCACTGTTACTTTAATCCCAGCAAGGCCCACATCTCAGAAGGAACTGGCCAGACCCCCAAGAGATCACTGTATAGCATGCAGGTATTTGAGAAGAATTTTAGACTTCTTCAAAACAGTATCTTCATACAAATCACCACTTAAAGAAAGAAAATTATATAGGTGATAGGAGGTGGTGATACTAGGGGCAAAAAGTACTGAATTTCTGAGTAACAGCACCAATTCATTACAATTCTTATGGACAATAATGGAAGCTTTTTCTTGTTGCAGGTACATCCAATTATACTTCACCATTACTTTTGGTCATCTTTGTCATCACAGTACACATGGGTATTATTTTTGTTTATAGCAGCCATCTATTGCTTTAAAATTTAAAGCAAAAGCACAATCCACATACATATCCACTCTGAAGAAGACATCCACCATAGTCAATGCATTCTTACATTCAGTGCAGCGAGATCACACTGTACACAAGAGATGAACATGGCCACTTATGTCTAAATAGCCAGCTTGAACTAGCAGTAAAACCATGAAAACACATCAACATTTCAAACAGCTAGCACTTTTAGAAGTTAAGACTTGGTATATTATTGCAAAAATGGAAAAAGATTCAGTTTTCAACTGAAACCACACCACATTCTGGAAACAAACAAAAAAACCGCAAACCAACACCCCACTCCCCACGGCACGTGGTTGAATGCACATACAATTTCTCAATTTGCATCAGTCTTTGAGACAAGAAGGTACAAGTGTATTTGAGACAACACACATTATATTTGAGATTTACAGAGAAGATTTCAGGCTTACACATTTTTTTCTTTGTTGTTGGCACAAGTATGAAGGAAAGCAGGAAATTATGAATGTTAAAAAAACCCCTACACAATAAAAACACACACCACTTTTTTTTTTTTTTTTTTTGTAAGGACATAGAAGAGGAATGGTTCTACATCATAATACAACGTTTTGTGGTCCAGAAAGAGCTTAGCTAGCAAACAAAGATTCTGACAATAAATTTTGCTCACATTTCCATCAACCTAGAAAGCAAGACAGATGCAGTTATTTCCAATGGCACAAAAATGTTAGGACAAAACAACTTATGGAATCAATCATATCCCTATAAGGAACGTGGACAATATGATGTTACAGAAAGAAAACCACATTAAGGATCAGAAGAAAAATGCCCCAGGTTCTTATTACATAAGAATTTTCCAGTGTGTACTAATTACTTTTCATGTGTAAGCATCCTCCAGGTATCCAGATTTATTAAACAAAGTAACTTCATCTACTCATTGTTTAAGTCAGACTTACCTCTTTCACTTCGTTCCTGGAATGAAAATGAATATGACTGGCAGAGAATAAAAATGTACTAGCTAAAACTACATTAAACTGTGGTTTGCTAGAAGGTGGTGGTGTACAACAATTAAAATAAAACAAAAAAACCCCCAATGAAGTGCATTACGTTGAATCCTTAAGTGTAAGGCCAATTAATGAGTTGCCAATTATGTATCAGTCACAGCAATGTTTTAGATAAATTAGACAAGACAAAATTTCTGTGCCAGACTAAAATGCCATTGAGTGAGAGAACTAAACATTCAGGCTAACTACTACAATTAGTCTAGGTATGTTATGAGTGTAAAGAGTCAAGCTGTGATTCAGACAGCTCCAGAAAAGCCAGACACAGATGCAGATTTCCTAGATCAATTAGTTACTCCCTGAAAGGGATGGCTCTGTCAAAGGCAACAGCATTATTGAAATAAGCATCTTAATGGAAAGGTTTGCTTGTACAGATATTCTTTGATGAAATCACTAGCTGTATTTCAGCGACAGCTAAATGGTATGCAAACCATGCTGAAAAAGAAGGCATATTTCTACTCTAACTCATCTTTTAGTAAGAATCCTAGTTACAAATCTGAGTAAAGCTCAACCTTTAGGATATATTTAGGGGTTTCAAGATGACTTCAACAGTACAGCTGCATTATCTGGGTTAAAGAAAAAAAATATTTAATGAACAGCTACTGATCCTAAAGGCATAAGAATAAACACAGCACTCAACCTATCAAATACATTAAGCTCTCATCCAACTCACTCCATTGTCCATGTATTATTTATTCCTTTTCACACTTATTAGCAAGTGTGCAAATTAAATGCGAACATGAAGCAAGTAGAATTCATCACTGGTTAAGTCATAAGCCTGAAAACCCAAATTATGCAAGCTATCTTTTTCAGTAAGAACATTTGTACAAAGCTTCTTCAATTCCAGGCAAACACAGCTTGTTCGTCAGTTTTAAATGTGAGAAGAGAAAAAGAAAAAAAAGAGGGACTTCAAGTTCAAAAGCAAGCATCTGTCGAAAGTTTCTTGGCTATAGCACAGTAGTAAACTATGTCAAAGTCTTCTCTCAAATCTGTCAAAGTCATGCTCTGGGCAGAGGCACATAAATCTTAAATGCCAAACTCGTTTCTATTTTTCTCAAAACCAGAAAGTATGAAGGAAACCACAAACCCTTCATTCTGCCCAACAGAAAACAGGTGCACAGAATTCATGAAAGTACCAATAAGGAAGGATTATCAGCTGATGAGTAGTTCTTACAGTTATCAGACTATAAACTGATGTTAACCTTTGAAATAAAAAAATAATAATTTTAGAAAGTCTTAACAGAAATGCTTATTGAAGCACCTAAAATAAAGGAAATAAAAGCAGTGGAGAAAGAGTTGGGACATTGCTTTCACATGCACCTTGTTTTCCTTGTGTTTTTTGTGTCAATCCCTGACCTCTCCACCCCTGTCTCACAGCTGTATTTTACTTTTTTTTTTTTTAAAACAAGTTTATATTCACATGTTGGCAGTAGCTAATAAAAATAAACTGGAAAGCGTGATTTGCCTATTGTATGCTGCACAATTCTTAGCATCTGCTAATAGAGAAAATGGGAATTATTTTGGACTGACTAGGACAATTTTGTTTCCTGATAGGAAAAGGAGTTAAGTCCGTTTAAAACTTAAGTCTTTTGCTGTCAGATCTACAGTCTTTATAAAAACCTGTCCAAGTCGGGAAGGAATCCATCTTGATAAAGATAGCTGTTTTTTTAATAGCACAAATCCAAACAAATGAACCAAATACTAAGATTTTGTTTGAATTTAAGTAAGAACTTCAAGACTGCATCTACCATTGCTTGAATCAATAATGGCAGTGGCCAGGCAGACCAGACATTTATACAATATGAAAACACAAGTTTCAATTAGAATCTATGATACCTGCAATTAAAAAGAAGTTATCAAGATACACATCTAAATACTGCTGTTGAGAAACAGCCTCAAACCAAGTCCTAATAACCCCAGCAGTCTTTTCTGTAAATGCAATCCTTAACAGCTCTTGAGAAACAGGAATGTGGAGGTTAACACACAGCTTTAATAAGTGCAGGTATGCCATCTGAAACAGAATTCTGTTGTCCAGAGTATCCTTAAAGCCTTCAAAGTTTAAAAGATGCTGTCTCTCAAGAGAATAGTGTAGATTATAAAAGAATACATATCTACAAGATCAACTGTGGACTTCCTAAATTCAGTGTTTTCTATCCAAAGTTGGACTGAACCTCCATCATCCAACCAGGATGTTCCAGGGCAGGTTTCTCAAATATCTAAAAGGAAGGTAAAAGCACTTAATAGCTGTATTTGTATTTTTAGAACAATACACAAGAAACCGTTTGCTTGCTTTTATACATTGGAAGCATCTACAAGATTATCAGTATTCTCTCTACCTCCAAGATACTCAAATAACCTATCTACCTCCAAGATACTCAAATAGCATATTTCAGATATGAATGGGTGCAAGAGGTACTTTTGCTGAGAAAGTAAAGGCAATCCAGTCAAAGGGCTGCCATTGCAGTACCCATCTAAGATGCATGCTATACAAGTATCTTAAGAGGCTGGCTAATGCACAAAGTACAAGGAAAGAAAGTAAGAATAGCAAGGGAACATGGCAGGGTGGGACAGCAAAGATGGACTCATTTTTGCAGTATAAGGAGAATCTTCAAGGAAGTATTTAAGTATGTTACAGTTTTCATGAGTACTACAACTGGTCTGTAATGTCTACAAACTGGTTACTTTCAGAAATTTATATTTCTTGATATACCTACCTCAAATACTGAAAGGTCATTTCTTCTGTAAATTTCATTGGCTGGAGGATGAAACCAGCCACATTTCTTTGAGTGCCTTAACAAAATGTTTTTACTTTTCATGTATTTAAGACAGAATTCACACAGGTAAAGCTTTGGTAATCTGTATGAAAATCAAAAAGATATTTTATACAGAAAAAATATTGTTGAATTCTGTAAAGAAGAAAGTTACCACAATGTGAAAGGCCCTCCCCATTTAAATATAAGGTACGATAAGTACATGCTGCTTACATTTAAATAAATATCACATTAAGAGTGAATGATTAAACATACACACATCAGCCATTAAGAAAAGAAATAGTAGAAAAAAATCAGATTAAACCAAGCAGAGTGAAGCTAATTCAATACAGTTGGACTGCAGTCAGTTGTTTTGTGGTCCAGACTCCCGTAGATCCCAGTTATTTCCCCCTTCCCACATTCTACCTAAGCTTTTGCTGTGGTCTCCAATGCAGGCACATTGGAGTCATACCTCAGGTTTCACCCTTCTTCCAACAAAGGCAAAGGAGGCACGCAGAAGAATACAAAGAATCTCTTTCCCTTTAATCTTCCTTAATTTTTGTACATGGGGAAGGCTAGGAGATTATTTTTCTTTCCACTGTCTTCCAAATACTTGGGTGGGACTGCAAACTGGAGCAGAATTGAACCCCCTCACCTCCACCTAAACTATCTCTTTACTTGAACAGAGAAAACCATCCAAACTGTTTGCACACAGGCAGAAAGGCTCCCTTCCACACACCTCCATGACACAGGAAACACAGATGACTGTATTCTTCCAGGAAGGGTTCAGTTCCCACTACACACAAGTAACCCACATGCCCCATGTAAGACAATGCTGACCTGTGTTCTACACACCAGAAACCACTCCTTTCATTGAATTTTATGGCTATTTACCTTCATTCTTAAATTACTGAAGCAGTGGAAGACTGCTGCAGAAACTATCCTACAAAGTTTTAGCGCAAAGGACAATCTATCAGCTCTAAAGTTACTGGCACATCCTGGGACACACTGGGATCACAGCCATGGTTTACACTATTCTAAGAAATTTTATCAACAGCATAAGAAGTACTTTGAACTGTTTGTTGTATGATGTAATCACACTGCACTCAGAGCTGAGGACCACACTGCCTCCTACAGATGCGATTCCACTGTCACCTCATACTAAGAATTACCCATCATTATGCCTCTATCTGGGATTAATTAACTTAATGGAACAGGTACCAACTCTTTCACAATATGATATAAATTGGAGGGAATAAGTAACTGAAATGAAATATTAACACTATAAAAGCAGTGGTATAGGCAATAAAAACACACTCTATACTTTTTTAGCCCTTGATTTTATATTACCAATTAACAATATATCCCTCATTCCCACCATGCAAAGATGATAATATCTAGGAACGAGTGGGATGGAGAGAAAAGGCAGGCTACAATAATGCTATACAAAGGCATTTCTGGAACAGACCACATAACTTGTTTTTTTTGTTATAGTAGTAGAGCTTGATAAACATACAGTTCTGAAAATCTCCATGTGTGCCATAGATCCAATGGATTCATAAAACATTTATTTTCAACACATGCAAAAGTCAGCAGAGATCTTCTGAGCACACATATTAGTTCATGCTCTCTGCCTGACTCCGAGGTGCACCCTGGCAAAGGAGGCCAGAAATGAGACACTGTTGCCATGAGTTGCTCACTTTGACTTTATTTATCTATCATGTTCAGATTTCTCCCTGGTCCCTAGAAAGAGGAGGTTAACAAATTCTGGATGACAAACAAGATTAAGTGCTCTACATGGCCAGAAGTTGGACATACCTGGTTGCAGTGGTTAAAAACCAAAAACAAACTTAACAAAACCCGCACAAAACACCCAACACAAAAAAATACACCAAACAAAACCCAAAACACCCACAAAGAAACCCCAGACAAAACCAGGCCAATACACACTCCAAGATTATGTTTATGCAGGACTAGGAAAAACAGCCTTACATGAATCTTTGATTAGAACTAGTTAAAAAAAAAAAAAAAAAGGATCATAAACAATTATAAAAGAATAAGAGAATAAATTACAATTATCATGTTAGTAAGTATTCCAACAATGTATGATGATCTTGACAACTCGCTACCTTGCATATTCCTGTGGGTAAGGTGAAGAGTACCAGGTCTGGATCTCATATTTTCCAAATTCAATCACTGAAGGGTATCGCCCACTTGTTTCACCAGTGCTTTTACATCCAAGTTTCTGTCAGGTGCAATAAAAGCAAAATATTATTTCTAGAAAAAGGAAAGTTAGCTTTAGATCATAAATTTCACCCAGTAAAGCTGTGAAAACCCTCAAATATTCAAATCAGTTGCTAAAGTTCTTCCAACCTGGACAGAGGACAAAAGTCTGCAAACAGCCAAGTATAAACAGTGAAAATTTATTTCTAGGTGCCAAACAACTACACATGAAGTTAAATGAGCAGTGCATACAAGTAAGCACGTACAAATAGATGGTGCATAGCCCAATCAAAAAAGAAGCACAAGTGCCTCTGTTTTCATCTCTTGAAATACCTAGTGCGAGGAATTCTCTACAGTTCTATTTCAAACTCAAAGCAGTCCTTCTGCCAAAACAATGAGGGAGAAGGCGTAAGATAAGTATAACCCTTCTAGAGTCCTTTTAATTTACCTCATAACAATCAACAGTACACTAACACATACTAATCTTGGCTATCATACTGACGTATCAGAAAATGACTACTAGACCCTGAAGGACTGGTAAATACAAAGAAGGAAGAAAGGTGGGAGTAAAGAAAAGGAATTTCAATGACAAATTTTAGAAGTCTTAGCACCTAGCATTTTTGGACTGCTTATGAAAGACAAAAAAAGGAGGAGGTGGGAACAATTTCCCCAAACAAATGGAAGTGCAAACTAATAACAAAGTTGAATCTTTAAACTTGGTTCGAGTTTGTTGGTTAATACACTCTGAATGAAGACTATAAAAAGGTCACTGCATTGAACCATAGCAGGTAATGTCAGTTCTTGTACAGCAAACCAAAAAAACCCTAAGTGAATTCCGTTACTGAAAAAAGTACAAGACATACTCTTTTATGATGAAATTTTATAAAAAATACCAGTTGAAATGTTACATGCACCTCCCTTCCTACCCAGGTTCTCAAAGATACTGGTTGCTCATTTCATGGACACAGAAAAAGTAAAGTCTGGTTTGCTATGGGAAGATTCATGTGCCATGTCCAGCTTCCTTGGCAAAAAACCCCAAACCCTCAAACAAAACAATTCGGTCTCCACAAGGTTTAGTTTACCACTACATATGTTTAAGAAGAACACTAACACCAGCTGGTATAAATAGTTTTAGTCAGATTCAGCTCAAATATTTTCACTGCTAGAAAAAATCTGCAGTATTTAAACTCGAAGTGTGTTAAATAATTGCATAAAATAAAGTTACAAACTCACTAAACCCAGTTTCCCACCAAACGGTATTTGCTGGGACAGACTTAACTTCTTACATTGGTTGCTTTATCTGCAGAGAAAAAAAAAAAAATCATTGGGCACATTTTTACCGACCAACATCCTCTCCAGTCCTGACCAGGATGTCAGCTATGCTTAATCTCTATGCTTTATCAGTGGTACTCCTGTGCCCAAAATGCTCAAGTGTATCTTTCAAAATCTGTCCTAAGTGTCACTTATCATCTGACCCACTCCAGTATGATGCCTTGTCTCCCATCCAGGAGAATATAAGTGTATATACAGTGTATCCCAAATTAAATTCACAACAAGCATGACATTAGATCAAAAGGTATATATTAAAAATGAAGATGAATACACATGTGAAGATTAAGTGAGTTTTTATTTACAGAAATAACTACATTTTATGCAACATGATTCTTACCTCCAGGGAAAGTTCTCGAGCCTGCTTAAATACTTCCAAATCCTCCTGTGTAACAGTATCCTTGATTCCCACCAGAAATACATCCGTATTTTCTTGTTTGATGCTTAGTTTGATTTCAGTATCTGTTATTTAAAACCAGCAAAAAATTTATTCACAGACATGAAGACTATATGTGCCTTAGCAAAGTGATACTCCTAAAAAGGGTTGTAGCAACTATGGCTGTTATGACTCCCTATTTTAACTAAATTTGGGATTACCAAATAACAGAAATTAAACATTCCCCCCACTTTTTGTTTTGAGTTTGCTGTTGCATGAGCTATTTTTGGTATTTGCTTGTCTGTCTGTCTAAGCCTTTACAGTCCAGTTTACTAAATTAGTTTTGAACCTCATGAAATGGAGTATACTCTATCACTAGAACTATGCCAGGTGATAAATTCTGGTATACTCTACAAGGTAAAAAAGAAAAAAAATAAGAGGAAAAAAGTTGCCCTTTAAAGTTGGAGACCAGTGCTAAGCTAAGTCTACATTCAAACATTATAAATATATTCTTTTCTTAAATAAAAGCAATTATAAAAAAGGTAGCTCACAGCAGTACAGATCAAGTGTCGTGGAGACTAGCAGGATGGAAGGAACTGTTCATGAAAAAGCAATGGAGCAGAGGGAAATGAATTGAAATGCCCAATGTTATAAGCACTGACAGCACACAATCATGATGACAGCACTATTGCCAGAGAAAGGGCAGGGAAGAACAAGGAAGTAGCATGAAAAATGGCTACTCATGCGGTACTACACAGCCATAAGCAACATTATGAAGGCATTTGGGGCTCCTAGTGTCACTACAGATGCAAAAAATAATAAAAAGGTGGTGTGGTATTAGTCAGAAAAAAAAACATTTTAGAGATTTAGTCAGCATTAGATAAAAGGTCAAAGTTTTGTTGCTTTTGTATGAAAGTGAAGTAAGAACAAGAGAAATAGCTAAGACCTATGTGACAATATAAGAATTTTGGTTTGGACGGGACGCAGGTTTGGTTGGCGCTTTGACCTTTGCTTACCATCATCCTGATCAGGTTTAATCCTTCCGTCTGCCAAGCTCCCCTTCCCTGGTGAGGGGGTCCCCATCTGAGGGGTCACTTTATACTTTAATCTGCCTAGATTCCTGTGCTTTTTAAGGAAAGTTGTTCTCTTGAGGTGAGCAATTGCTTTAAAAGCATGTCCTCTAGACACACCCCATCCAGAGGTACAGGCATGAGAAATAAACCTGCTCCCAACCTCTTTCTTTCCATAGAAACAGCTATTAGATTTTGATGTGGAAGATAATTCTGGTTTACGACGCAAATGTTTGGGTGGTGCATAGCTTGGGTGTCCCTTTTTTCGAGACTGTCCCTGAGTGGTATAGATATGAGAGAGTCCATCAAAGAGTCCCTTTAACTGACTGTTATTAGGAAGGCTACTAAAGGAGGGTACACTTGACTGACTGGAAGAACTTTGGGGAGAGTTAGAAGAAGTGGAAGTGCTGGATTTTTGTGAACTGGGGCTCTGACCAGAGATGGGGGTTGGGGGTAGAAGTGAAGAAGGTGGAGGTTTTAGCTTTTGTGTGGTACCTGTAGCCAACACAAGAGAAGTGCATGACTGTTTCTGAGAGACCTTTTTCCTTGGACGATAGTGCTTTGAAAAGTCTATTATTTCACCTCGTGATCTGCGACCATCAGGTGATGGTGTAAAGAACTTAGTAAGGCCATCAATGAGCCCTTTGGTTTTCTTGTTAACTTTAAGTGTAGAGGCAGATATGTAGGTGGAGGTGGTGGTGATTTTGGTGGTGGCACCAGGCCGAGTGGGGTCTGTAACAGGCAATCTGCTGCTTGAATCCTTCACAGATGCAGCATGACCAGATGAAGGTGTGGTACAGACTTTAGTCTTTTGACCCCTACCAGGTGACCCCCTTCCTGTGAATGCATTCACGGATCCTTCATCACTGGTTACAGACCTATGCAAAAATTTGGAAAATGAAAATCAGCATTAAACGTCTGTAACTACTGCCAAATAGTACAATTTATACAAGTTACTTATGCCACTGTACTTAAAAAAATCTCTAAAGAAATTTAAAGACGTATACACTTTGGAAATACATTTCACATTATGACATAACATCCAACTACTCCCCCCCCCTTTTTTCTTTTTTTTTTCCCCCCACCTCCTTTTTTTTTAAAAAAGACATTCCACAGTACATATAAATAGAAGCAGCTAGGATAGTAGGATCTCCAAAGTATATAGTCTCCCCACCTACTTTTAGGCATCATAGAAGTGTGCTTCTTTGGGGAAAAACACCAATGCCCTGTGTCCGAGCACAACAACTGATCCATCACCACAGAGTTTATTGTACACACAAAGGAGATACACATGTTCAGTGTTAATAAATTACTGCATATCAAAACACTTAACTTCAGACTACATTTGTTTGAATTGTAGAGAAAGTCTATTAGTCCTTTAAAGCAATACAGTCAGTTTTCAAGAAACTGCTATTTTTTCCATACTGTATGTTAACACTAGTGTAAAAATTACCACCAAAGACCTAAAAGCAAAGTGAGGTAGTTTATGAAGAGCTTTACAACAAAACAAAAAAAATAGACTCTGTTTCCTTTAGAAATTGTAACAATAGCAAAACTAAAAATAGCTAAGGAAAGGGTGTTTAAAGAAAAGGCATAAACCAGTCAGGCTTAACGTGGAAGGTGTTAAGAGTGGTATATGTTATTTAAATGCTAGGAAGAAAAAGAACATGCTGAAAGCCAACGTTTGTGACACCAGAAGCACAGATAGCTGGTCGCAAATGACTGAAGAGAGGAACAAGACTGAATGATATGCTGAAGAGTAGTACATTTTAAGCATATAGAAACACAAAGTTTAAAAATATTTGCAGTAAAAGAAATAGGTATCAGGAGGCATGATCAAATTGCAAATCCAAACAAAGCTATACAGTTGAATCAAATGCTTCTATTCCCTTTTCCATCTTGCTCTTTGAAGTTAGCTTATTTACTCTGCAGTGGAAAGTTTTCTTCCACAGATTTTGCCTTCTTAATTGAGATGCTGAAGTAATTAATTCCAACAGGTTGCTTCTAATTGGAGATTGAACAGCCTGGGGCTACCATCTGGTTTACTGAACTCCAAGGGCTCACCAGTTTAAGAACTAGCCCCTTTTCCACTCACACATCCCTAAATTTGGTTAGCTCCTAAGAGGCAACAAAACCAAAAACTTCTAAGCCTTTTGAATCCTTTGGTGCCATAAGCTTATGTCCATCACAAGACCTATTCTCACTACCAGATGTAGTAATCACCATCAGTGCCAGGGGCCAAACACACCTGGTTTTAGTTAATGCTACACAGTAATTTGCCTGTGAAGGGCTTCCTACAGATGGTTAACTGGCAAAAAATTACTGCAGTACTACTGGACAAATTTTCTTTGTAGAGACAAAAAAACTTAAGTGGCATTAGCTAACCTTCCTGTATTTCCTGTGACCACAAAATTTTACATATGACACTGTAATTTTCTGTACCCCATGATCAATTTTCAGTAGGATTACATTAGGAAGAGTCTCTCCCCTTATCCCATCTCCTACTCACTGTTCTTCCAATACAAGATTACTTTGTTTTTCTTTATACAGATAATTATTAGACATTGAAGTCACAGAAGTGTGCCCACAGTATTTAAAATATTTATTACACAAAGAACCCTCACAAGTACTATAACATGCTCATGTGCTATAAAGAAGAGGAAATCTTTATAAAAATACTCACAATCATCATGCAATGTTCAGAGAACTTCTGCATCCTCTATTATGACATTTACTTTAAAAGTTGTATCTCAGAATCCCATTAGCAAAATATAACAGTAAAACCCTCATAACCTTCCAACTTTCGTTCTACATGTATGAGGAAGGAGGAGAAACAGAATTACTGTCAGACAAACATTCTTTCTAAATCCACTGCGGGAACCCAAATCAGGAATGTGTTTGGAGAAGATGGCAGTACTGTATTAGAACCCTAACCTCCAAGTTGAAGGTTTAGGAGTTTTCTAAGGGGTAAAACTAGAAGTGTAGATAGAGATATATGGAATATTTTTATTATGCACACAGTGATATATAGGAATTTCAGTTAAAACACTGAAAGTTGTATGGCTATTTCAATGACCTTCAAATTCGTAAGTTATTAGTCAGGGAATGGAGAAGTAAAAGAATGTTTCACCCATTCTTCCTTTAACAGCATGCTCTCATGAGCCACTACAACTATATCTTTTACTTTCATGTAGCACGACACTTCATCCTTGTCCTGTACTGCTTTCCTAGAGCAACATAAACTGCACTTCAGGACAAGGACCAAAAAGGCAAGACAAAGAGATCCTGGCAGAGAGAGAAGAGAAAGAGAATATACCAAGCTGCACAGCACCAAGTACATCAACCTGACTAGTGTGCCATATCCTAGTACTGAGAGTACATTTTTTTTTTACCTTCTGTTTTTACATGTTGGCTCCACTGGCTCTAGAAATCCTTATTTTGCAAAATGCAAAGTTTTACAGCAGCTACCGTGCAACTCTGAAGAATATCAAACGGGTGTTTAGACTACAGAGAAAAATGATTGGGTAACAGCCACATGACAGAATGAGTAGTAGATAGAGCCAGAAAGCTTTACAGCTGCTGAGTTGACATGGCCAAACAGATAGTTAAGTAGGAGGAGAAGAAAGGTGTATGTGGATAGGAACATGTGATGGAGGGCAACATGCTACTTGAGTTAACACAGAATCTGTTCCTGTTTAACATTCAGTGTAATGTCAACTCAGCATTTGATCACTACTTAAACAATCCTCCAACCAAGCCTTAAGATGTTCAGCTACAGTGTTCCCTGGAAAAATAGATGCCAAAAGAATTACAGCATTCTCTTGTCTTAGATAAACACATTCCCAAGAAGCAAGAGGAACTGCAACCTCTTCCCTAGTAACCAGTGGCAGCTTAACAGCAGAATTCAAACAATAATTTTTTCCAGAGTACCACTGAAGCTAGAACTTCTGTAGCTCTTGCATAATTTTCATTTTGGAGTGGGTTTTGTGAGCTGATTAACTAATAAAGTCATTTTTATACAACTTTTGAGTAGGTCTTTGAGCAGAACAGTTTTCTGAAGTTGGAATAACTCACTATTATCCACTTAGCATAGATTTTGTATGTACTTCAATTATTTGAAGTTACACTTAAAAGATAGCTGTGGCATATGTTATCATGCAGACTTTTATTTGTATCTGCTATAGGTACAAGTTTTTTTAAAAAATTATGGGATCTAGAAACATAAGTTCAGGAAGTTTTTTCATCATATTCTGACATGACACAGAAAGCACCCACTGTAATTAAGCTGTTGTTGGCCATTGTGCTGAAAGGCATATACTAGAATACTCATCACATACCTTCCCCAACTTGAAATAGCATTAAAAACTGTAGTTGAATCTCCATCAACTCTTACCTGACTACATTCTTAGAAACATTTACCACAAAAAATTCAAAAGAAACCTACAACATTCGTTGCTTTAGTTTATTTTTCGGTCGTCCAATAGGTTTTGCATATCGTCGCCTTATTTGGGCAGCTTTCTCATGAAGTAGCTTTCTCCCTTTCTTCTTTGGTCTACAGACCTGGCAAATCCACATCCCTACATAAAGGAAAAAGTTTAATAGTACACAGTTTAATCTGTACTGCAGGTGTCTACCAAGATACATGCCATGTATACAAGGTCAACAAATTATCTTATGAACAAGACATGGGAAAGGAGAAGTGGACAAAGAAAAGTGATCCACTTCTACCCATGCTTTGAAATTTCTGAAGACAAAAGTGCATCATGAAAGTGGAACAGAAAAAAAAGTAATAAGGATCACAGAAAACATTGTGAGCAAATGGGTTCTTAAAAGAATTTCTGTTCTAACTTGTCCCTCCTTATATTACCTAGAACTTTCTTCAGGAACAATTAAGACTGGAGGGGGGGGAGAAATCACATGTGTGTTACAAAGCAGTCTAGGCCACAGTGCACTCAAGAAAAGACCAGATCATGCACAGGTATGTTTAATATACAACAACTTCAATTTGGTAACCTTTTAACATTAGATGACCATATCTGAACACTTAAATAAGTGTTATAAGGCTGGGGACTTGGGAGAGAAAAAAAAAAAAGCTGGAAAAAGTCTTTAGTATCACTTTTAAGATTAAATAGGGAAAGCCATAAAGATGCGAAAGCAGAAGTAAGAGGTGCCATATATCAGAAATTTAGAGATTAGAGAACCTGAAGACGTGGGTATAGGTGTTTCGTCTGTTTTTTAAATTACTCTTACAGAAGGCATGAAGAAGCAGGCTCTTTCACCTGCGCTAGATTTCTTTGTCAGTGTATATGCTCCAAACATTTTAACAGCCTTCACAAAACTTCACCTTCAATAAACTGGCCAACAACTCAATTCACAGAGAATTCACCTGGTCAGCTGACCACAGACCTTTACTATTTTCCTGAGACAAAAAAAACTCAAGTGAAGAAAAATAAAAGTGGCTTTGACATGGCTGAAATCATACTGTTTACCAATGCAAAAATAATTAGCATGCTCAAGAGCTTTTGGTCACTTAATATGAGAAAAGACTGTGAATGAAAGTATTTTCATTTAAAGGATTTTTATTATCACCTTTTGGCATTCGGGAAAGTGGTGGGTCACAGCACTCCATGTGGAACCCTCTATCACAGGAGTCGCAAAAAAGCATGTTATCCTGAAGGGGGG
>NW_020799105.1:2656342-2665446 GCF_003259725.1 Athene cunicularia
AGTCTCCATCCCCTGCTAGATGCAGGAGGAAACATGGTAACAAGTGATGAGGAAAAGGCTGAGGTGCTTAATGCCTTCTTTGCCTCAGCCTTTAGTAACATGACTAGTTGTATTGATGGAATCCAGCCTCCTCAGCCAGAAGACAGAGACTGGGAGAACGACCCCCCTGCATTCCAGGAGAAGACAGTCAGTGACCTACTGCATCACACAGACACACACAGATCTATGGGACCCGATGGGATACACCCGAGGGTGCTGAAGGAGCTGGCTGGGGTGCTTGCCAGGCCACTTTCCATCATTTACCAGTGGTCCTGGCTGAGCAGGGAGGTCCTGACTAACTGGAAATTGGCCAGTGTGACGCCCATCTATAAGAAGGGTCGGAAGGATGATCCAGGAAATTACAGGCCTGTCAGCTTGACTTCGGTGCCCAGGAAACTGATGGAGCAGCTCATCCTAAACACCATCACGCAACACATGAGGGACAACCAGATGCTCAGGCCCAGTCAGCATAGGTTTATGAAAGGCAGGTCCAGCTTCACAAACCTGATCTCCTTCCACAACAGGACAACCTGCTTATTTGATGAGGGAAAGGCTGTGGATGCAGTTTACGTTGACTTTAGAAAGGCTTTTGACACCATTTCCCACAGCATTCTCCTGGCAAAAATGACTGCTCGAGGTTTGGACAATCGCACACTTCGCTGGGTAAAAAAACTGGCTGGACGACCGGGCTCAGAAAGCTGTGGTAAACAGAGTTAAATCCAGTTAGAGGCCAGTCGCAAGTGGTGTTCCCCAGGGCTCGGTTTTGGGGCCACTCCTGTTTAACATCTTTATTGATGATCTAGATGAGGGGATCGAGTGCACCCTCAGTCAGTTTGCAGATGACACCAAGTTGGGTGGGAGTGTTGATCTGCTCGAGGGTAGGGAGGCTCTGCAGAGAGACCTGGACAGGCTGGAGCCATGGGCTGAGGCCAACTGTAGGAGTTTCAATCAGGCCAAATGCCGGGGGCTGTCCTTGGGCCACAACAACCTCCAGCAGTGCTACAGGCTTGGGGAGGAGTGGCTGGAGAGCTGCCAGTCAGATTGGAACCTGGGCATGCTGACTGACAGCCGGTTGAATACGAGCCAGCAGTGTGCCCAGGTGCCAAGGCGGCCAATGGCATCCTGGCTTGTGTCAGCAATAGCGTGGCCAGCAGGGACAGGGAAGGGATCTTGCCCCTGTACTTGGCACTGGTGAGGCCGCACCTCGATTCCCATGTTCAGTTTTGGGCCCCTCGCTACAAAAAAAGACATAGAGTTACTTGAACATGTCCAGAGAATGGCAACGAAGCTGGTCAAGGGTCTGGAACACATGTCCTATGAGGAGCGGCTGAGGGAACTGGGGGGGTGGTGGTTTAGTCTGGAGAAAAGGAGGCTGAGGGGAGACCTCATCGCCCTCTACAGCTACATCAAAGGAGGTTGCAGAGGGCTGGGGATAAGTCTCTTTAACCAAGTAATAAGCAATAGGACAAGAGGTAATGGCCTCAAGTTGCTCCAGGGAAGGTTTAGACTGGATATTAGGAAGCATTTCTTTACAAAGCGGGTTGTTAGGCGTTGGAATGGGCTGCCCAGGGAGGTGGTGTCCCCATCCTTGGAGGTGTTCAAGAGTAGGGTCGATTTAGAGCTTAAGGATATGCTGTAGGTGAGAACTGTGCTAGGTGAACAGTTGGACTCTAAGATGATCTCCAGGGTCCTTTACAACCTAGATGATTCTGTGAATTAATTCAAAGAGTAGTTTCAGAAGCAAAAACACTGAAAAGACCTTGCCATTTGGTTCTTAGTGTAGAGGTTAAGATACAATAAGAAATTTTTGTAGTTAAAACTGAGTCTGAACTTAAAGTGACTATTTTTCTTAAAGTGGCAAATATACTCTGTAACTGCATAGTTGAGTTTGACGCTACACTGTTCCCTCCAATAAAACTTAACAAGTGTTTCATTTAAAAAAATATCTGCTAAGAAATAAGAAAAAAGCTCCCTAGAGTGGCTGATATTAACAATCAATATCACAGAAAGATTTTTCATCAACCATGATTTAACAACTATCTTAACACATTAAAGTGCAATCATAAACCAATTACCTCCATATAAGTACATTTAAGTCAAGTTATCTACCCCGCACAGAAGTGGTTTACTTCAAGGAGCAAGTAAGTTGGGGTTTTAACTGTTGGATTTAACTTTGCCTTAAGTAAATAACCAAGAAGTATAAACACAAGAAACATCCATTCTCACTGGTTGGTAACTATGCACAGATTAGGTGTAACAGAAATTTCTCTGTTAGCAATGTAACATTTCTCATTCAAGCAATTACAAGGCTTAATACATTTGTGAATATCCTCAGGTGTCAGCTTTTACTATTGGACAAAAATTCAAGAAAAAAAACTTATTGGTATTAAATTTGAAGGTTCTGCCTGCAACTCCCAGTCCTTAAGCCACAAGTATCTAGAGGCTGGTAGAGTGCAAATGGCAATCATCAGTATGCACTTGCCATGTGCTTTTACTGTCTTTCCTAGGTATGCACTAGCAGAGAAAGCACAGAAATGTTCACATTTCAAAATAACATATGGTATTGTTCTTTAATGGCTGATAACACTTACAGTGTTCACTTAGGACACAAATTGACATAGTGCAGATGTAACAGTAACAATTACAGGGTAATGCCTACCAGACATGAAGTGGTAATCAACACAGGTTTCACTTTTGAAAGGGACTCTGTTTTAACTACTGTTGTAGTTTAACAAATTTCTGTATCAGTTAAACAGAATCACTGTGACCTTCAGTGATTTTACAGCTAGTTTCTTTAAATTTGAAAGAGTTGAAGAGTGAAAGCATGTTTCTGGCTTCAAAATTCGTAGTATTTCAGTTCTAACTGCAATACACTGAAATCAAGAACATACTATCTTCTCCATATCCAGAAGCTAATACATCTGCCAAGAGGTTTTCAACACTTGATCAAACTCTAGTTTGAAGTGTTTCAGATGGTAATTTCTCCTGGTTCAATCACGTGACTTTCTTTTAAACCTCAGCAGACTTAGTGTAGCACACAATTTAACAGATTACTGGAAATTTAGACATTTGAAGGCTGACAGTTTCCACCAAGAATACATATAGGCTTACTTTAAACTAAAGCTATTAGAAATTAAATGCTTTACATCTTTCTTATCCATTCCAGTAAGAAAAGGTTAAGATGTGATGTTGATGTGGCAGAAATAGGCGAGATCAGGAAGTTAAAAAAGAGCATCTCACTCCCTTGTGACTCGAGGCAACTTCTTTAACCTGCCCACCTTTGTTTTCTCATTGCAACTTTGGGCTTTGTTTATTCTTCAAAAGATTTGACAAAACAACTAGTCTTCTAAAAGAACAAGCATTATATCAGTAACAATAATTATGTACAGTGCGAAGTCAGATATGCTCATGTCTCCAGTTATTTTTAACTGATACAAATGGTGGGAACTAATATATAATTCACGATAAAATCCCGTGTTTGATAACCTTTTAGATAGAAAGCATTATTATTTAGTGTTACTACAGCTATAAGCAGTGAAGATCAGTGCAATATCTCAGTCACGCAGGAGCTTTTCCACCTGCAGGTTTCTTAGCAGTTCATTTTATGTGACTAACCAACGTCTTCCCATAGTCAGCAGTAATTAAGACAATTTCCATATGACCTTATTCTTAAAGCGTACCCTAAGTCTCCTTTATGAAGCAATCTACACAGTCCTTCACAAACCTTTCTGTCCCTATTTCTCAACCTGACTCTGATGTCTTCATTGTTCTGCTCTTCAGCCTTCCCTACCCATCTTTGATTGGTAACCCTCTTACCTTCTCAGCCTAACATACTATTTGTTTGAAAGGACAGTACCCACAGGTATTCTACTTCTAGATATTCCTCCTGCATTTTAAAAATATTTTTATAGTTCCCCAATAACTCAACTTTTTTTTTTTTTTCCTCCTCTTTCCAAAATTTCAACTCCCTTTTAAAATCTCAGCTGCAACTCTAATTGCTCCTTCACCTTTCAACTGGGAAAACAGAAGTAGAGTTTGATTCCAATTCTCGATTCTATTGATTTTGAAAAATCAAAATATAGGGGAAAACAGGAGAGGAAAAAAAAATTAAAAAAAGCAATAATGTTTGCTTTTATACCAGGATTTGTTTTCTCACATCTGACATCCCTCATCTTACTCCTTAGAAAACACCCTGTGCAAAGTGACATAGTGCATTTCATTTCCACTGCCCAAATACATTATCTTCCCAAATAACACAAAATAAGAGTGATATCAGTGAAACGTGCAGATATCCAGATAGTTCTTGCTTTTAGAACACAGAAGCATTACCTGAAGAGACATGAGCAACTGACACAAAAACATAAAGGAAAGCAGACATGCCAGTAGTGGGCACTGCAATTTAATCTCTGATCAACGGAACAATTTGCTTGCTGTGTGCAACACACAATTTTTTATGTTTGTTAGACAGCAAGACCAGCTTTGAGATACACTACAGTGTGCAAAATTAAAAATCCAATTACAATAAACCTCCACTTGAGTGAAGTTTTGTTATTTATAAATTACACTGAGATTGGTTTTTATTTTAGTTAGGCACCAGTAGCTGAAGTTTAACCATCCAGCAATCCAACTGGCAGTCTCAACATTTCATTCTTTATATCTAATACATCTGAGGAACTAATTAAAGATAATTTAGTCTTAATGAGGCAGAGAGAATATATCAGTGTTAATTCAAATAGAAGCTGATCCATGAAAGTCAAGACTTCCAGTTCTAAAGCATCTTAGACCTAACAGGGGATTATTACACAACAGAAGAATAGCTGATATCTAAGCTCACCTGATTAATGTAAACTCTGCATATCAGCGTCTAATAAAGCACAAATCCTACTAAATTTCCAAATATTAGAGTCCAGATTTGAAAAATACAGGAAGCCTATAAACCATTAAGGGAAGACAGTTTAAAATCTATGGGGTTTGGTTTAGCACACTGGGGTGAAAAAGCCACTTCACTGTTAAACATTTGCTTGAATAGATGAAAAAATACACCAGCTAACACACACAAAGAATCTCTCTGGGGTTACAGATTCAGAAGCACGCAATCAAAAGCATATCCTGATAGCTGAAAACACATTTTTGATCCACACTGTCTTGTTTTTACTTAAGTACTTTTTGTAGCTATCATAATATCCAAAGCAGACTATAAAATGATGACACACATGGACTCTGAATTCAAAGACACAAACAGTACTTCCACTTCCAGCCCTCTCAAAAGCAGCGCTGGCTTACACACACTGTACCACTTCACTACTCATTTCCCTCCTGAGCACTTCCCTCTTCTTCATTCTGGCCTAGAAGTTGGCATGGCTCTACAATGACCTGGACTGAGAAACTGATCAAACTTCTTGTCTTATTTGTTCTTCCATCCAGTTTATTTGCAACCAGGTGCCAGCACAAAGAGGTAGTGCTAAGCAGCCTGTGATTTTAAGCAACACTGTTATTTTGTCTTTGAGCTGGGATGGGATGCCCTACATTGCAAAGCTTTACCAGAAGTACTTCCCAAGGCAGCTGAGAGCTTACAGGAGCAAAAGTTTTTTTACTGGTACAGCTAAATAAAAACAGTCCACTCAACTGACAAACTATACTGGCCAAATAAGTCCTCCTCCAGCATAAAGCTATTTTTCACAGGGTTTTTTTTCCAGAATAGTTAAACTGATCAGAGGATTTTTTACATCCAGAACTCTAGAGTTGTGCCAGAAAAAGCTTTATGGCATAGAGCTGCTAAGAGATTTGTCCAAGTTTCTTAGCCAAAACCTTTTGTAAATCAAGAATAACCTAGGCCAAGAACATGTTTGGTATCATCCATGCGCATGCACTGCACAAAGCAACAGCGTGCTACAGTATTTAATTTTTTAAATTAACTTAGTTGTTTGCTTTAAGGAAAGCACCTGCATTCAAAACAGCCACATGGAGTCTGTAAGACCTGCTGCAACACACAGGAATAAGGTATGCAGTAGAGTCACTGTCTTATGCCTGACAAGTAACAGGTGCTTAACAGCTTTAGCATGTTATTTGAAATACTATTCAAATTCCCACCTGAGTAACAAAATAATTTTATTTTAAAATAAATTAAATGGATATACAACAGGCAACAGCAAAGACTGTTACACAGTCTTTATTATTATGATTATTCCTCAGCTTCTGAATTGTTGCAAATCTATACACACAAAATTCTTGACCATCATTTAATGTCACAATGCAAATCTAAGTTTTCAGATCAAACATAGATCCTAAACAGTAACAGAATTTCTGTATTTTACAAGTGTGGTTTCTCTATTAATTTACTAAGCAGATCTATACTTTTGGCATAAAGATTAATTCATACATCTCATTTGTACTTTTCCAGATGAAAAAAAATTTAGTAAAAAGTTTCTCTCACCCCCTGCTTTGTTTCAGTTCTCAATCTATGTCCAAAGAGAGGACGACATTCAGAAGTTTAAAATATTGTTAATACCTTAAAAACAGACTTAAACATAAACACTTATAGTATTTGTAACATTCTGCCAACTTACCACTGCTTCCACAGTCTGCACAAGACAACAGCTCTTCTGGTTTTTTCTCACGATTTGATTCTTTCGTTCCCAAACAAAAGCTACATATCGGGATGGGATCAGCTCGTGGCTAGATTGAAAAACAGACAGAGTTAGCTAGAGAAAGAGGGAAAAGAAATAGCAATAAAAGAAAAAAAGAGTCTTACTTCACTTACCTGACATTTTGATGTACCACTTATTAATTATCAAGACAAATGTCCATTTTACTAACTTTAGAATAACAAATTTTACTGTCTTAACATACTTTATAAATATTAAGGTGGGTCATAATAAACAACCTCATGTACTAATCCATGTAAACCTCTCCAACACAAGACTAGTGTTATCAGAAATGAGGAAAAATTAGAACTTGGGACACTATTCCTGAACACACAATTTCAATGTCAGAACACAATCACTTGGTCTTCAGATGCAATAGCACTCAGAGATTAAGACGCAAACTGGATTTTATTATAGATTAATATAGTTCCTTTCCACACAAAAACCAGGACTTTTTATAAAAACTCTCAAAGTTAAGACATACTTTATTACTTTTCCATCCAATACAACTCTCACCTCTATCAAACTATCATTTTAGGGTAAAAACACTGTATTCAACAGATCAACATCCATTACAGTCTGAGGAGTCCCATCAGCTATGATAGTCAATTGGAATAAAAAACCCATGCAAATCTTTCAATGTCTGGAAGCGATACACAGAACTTTTCAGAGAAAAATTTAAAAACTGACACAAACTTACTCCCTGATCTTCCCAATCTCTTATGTGACAAACTATCTGCAATTTAATACCTCAGTTTCTTCAGGTAAATTTTAGAATTATTTTATTATTTAGAACTATTTAGCCGCATCATCCAAAATATTCATTAATGTCTACATAAAAGTATCTGTAAACAGATCTGTAACAAATAAAATAATGTGCAACTATTTTTTCAAGTGGGATACTCAAATAATAGAGTACCTTCCCTGGCTGGCTTGTAGCACCTAGTATCACAATTACACAAAAATTAAAAACAGTTTCTTTCATAAAGTCATAGTTTCCAGGTTTAGCTAAACAATGCTATTAGTTTTATATATCAAAGTAATTATTTGTTGTTTTCACCTTCAATTTTTACATTTCCACTCTATGCCACAATACTTTGAGAGCTGACAGACTATCTTCACTTGACCTACAAATCTGTATTCCATTAGAGTGGGGAATGCTTGTTTTTAAGGGGATTCTTAAGAAGGCATCAGTTCCATGTAGATATGCCCTTATACTCCAACACAACGTAATACAAAAAGACTGAAACTAGGTTTATATTATTAAGCTTTAGGTCTTAAATCTTAATCTTTAGATCTTAAGTACCAGATTCCAAAGAACACTGACACCAGCAAGGTAAAGTTGTCCTACCCAGACAAGAGGAGCATGCATATCCTCATCCTACCCTACAACCACTTCTATATAAACATACCCTCAAGCATAGTACATTTTCTGAAAAGCTTAGTCCTCAGAAGGTCTGATCACTGTTCGTCTCTTCACAGTCCAATTATTGGAATACTGACATACTTGTATACCCCAAAGAGTACACATAAAAGATACCAGAGCTGAAGACTTGTCGTAAGTATGGAGATATCTGTTCTCTGCCAGAAACTACAAAAGGGAACTGCAATATTACCTTCTTATAATTAATGAGAACAAACACGGTCTGCAGCCCTTAGTGTTAGCAAGACCTCTCATGAATTATACGGATAGCTGAAATATTGACTTGCTACCTGGATAAAAGTAACTGAAGTTAAGAAACCGGCAGATTTCCAATTTAGTCACACTTAAGAAAAAAAAAAAATTAAAGAAAACTGATGTTCTCAGTTTTGTCAGGATGTCACTGAATGAGATCAGTAATTCTATAGGTGGGAAAGGATATACCAATTACCTGCAGAAATTTTTATTTGCATGTTAAAAACAATGTATAAACAAATAAAAGAAAATGAATTAGTTACTCTTCTTGACAATATCATAAATCAAGATATCTGTTCAATCTTTACACTTTTAAACAGGTTTATATTTGGAACAAGACAATATTAACAAAAAAAACCCTAAAATATACCAACAACCAGCTGCATAAAGATGGTCCAGAGCTATCCAAACACAACTGTTCACTTGCAGCATCTTGTGGACATTTCTTAATTGCTACTTAAAGTTTAATACAGATAATTCTAAAGGACAGATTATTCTTTTAGTGGAATCATGTAAAAATCTTGTCTTGGCAACCACACCATTCTCTTTCCCTTTGATATCAACAGTGTTTTAGCTGTTTCAGAAAGGCTCACTTGGATAAATCATTTACAAACATTACATATCATTCAAACCCAGGTCCACAATCTCATTTAAACTTTCCAATAATATTTTTTCCTTGCTCTAGAAAAAAAGACATGGCCATTATCCAACATTCATTTACTTTCCTATCTCAACTCCCACCCACC
>NW_020799105.1:2665496-2709197 GCF_003259725.1 Athene cunicularia
CCCTTTTTTTTTTTTTTTTCTTGTTGTTTTGTTTGTTTGTTTTTAACTGAAGGTAAAATAAAGGACAAAGGTTGCTGGCAGTTCAAGGCAACAAAGACTGATGTTCCCATACCAAACCTAATAATAGCTTGCAAAGCCTATCACTTAATACATAAGTTTTCAAGAAACTTACAGGTTCCAATACATATATTTTGAAGCCATTTACATTAGTAACTGTATTACTAGGTCTGATCTCTGAGCTACTGAAAATTAAGAATGCACACATTCTTGTCAGCACAGTACACAAACACAGTTTCATATTGCTTTAGCTTGCACACAGTCAAAGCAAAATTATATTCATACTTATAGCATTCTTTCTGGCTCATAACTACCTCAATTAGGATAAACTGATTTTTATCCTGAAATTTGGGGTTGGGTTTTTTGGGTTTTTTTGACTAGGTCAGAATATAATCCAAACAGAAATCTATCTCCTATCTGTATCTCTTTTTTTTTTAATCACTAGTTTATCTTTTAAAATATATTAATTGTGTATCATCATCTTCTGAAAAACAATGATTAGTCACCAGGAAGGTTGATTCCATTTAATCTCTTACAGAAACTAGTATGGCCAGTTATTCAACACCACAATATTTTATACCAGATGAACCTGTAATATTTTTCATGTTACTCAACTTCAAAAGGAAAATAACATTTTCACCCAATACTTAAGAACCACATTAACAGTTTTCTGCTCTGTCACTGAAGATAGGTCTGAGTAACACTAATACAGTAATACACTTCTATTTCGTCAACAGAGCTCAGAAAAGCTAAGAATAATTTTTCATTCCTTTAATTTTAGAAACAAGGTAAATTTACAACTTTCAAGAGGGCTTAGTTTTCTAGGTAACTAGAAATTGTATATCCAAATTTAAAAGGCTGCCCTGTTCAAATAACTATTTCCAACTGCAGTAGGGGCAAATTTGCAGAAAATGCATACCATATGCCAATATGAAATTGCATTCAGAAAATGAAACTTCACAAAATGCAGTCAGGCAATAGGAATGTTTTCCTTTTAAAAAAGGATATATTATATACCATGGAGCAATAATAGACCATCAACTCAACACCTGTAAACAGGTTGGGTTTATTATTTTACTTTCCAATTAGAAATTGAACAATACTTATTTAAGCATCATACATGCAGATGTCATAGTCAATCAGTCCTTTAAAACACCATACATCCAATCGCTGCAGTCCATCAATCCTCTAAATAGCATTAGAAGTACCATATTTTTACATCAGTAATTCTGGCTCAGAAATCCTCATGATGCATACATGGTGATCATCTGCCCAAGTTTACATTTTAGTTTCTTACCAGTCAGTAGGAAAGAAAGGACTACATTGTAATAAAAACTACATTGTAAAATAGTGTTGTATGTATGTATCTCAAATATGTAAGTTTTAAATAGATTGTATTACTTTACACTGACGAGTTACCAGAGTTTGGTAGGAGATACCTATTTAATCCTGTTACCATACAGTAAAAATTTTAAACCAGGTATTGTTTTTAACATTCACAACAGGAAGTTTCAGATGTATCTCACCTTCCCTTCAGGCAAAAAATGCAGATGCAAAATTGTTCCTATAAACAACCATTGACTGTAGCTGGACAGACACTGTTGTAGAAGTTGTGTGAACCAAGAAACCTATGCAGATATGTTTTCAGAGACGGGCTACTAAAAAGAACATCAGAAACTATTTAGCAAGCCCCAGCCAGTATCTCTGCTTTCGGCATTATATAAACCCTCGCTCTGATCGCATAACTGCACCACCTTCCTAAAAAGAAGTAGTAAGGTCTGCAGCTCAGTTACTTCCAACAAAAATTTGGTATACCATACACGCTATTTTTTTTTTTTTTTTTTTTTTTTTTTTTTTTTTGTGCTGCACAAACCAAACAAATCAAAGCTATCAGAACAAGTATCATAGTCAAGTGCTTGACCTTCAGTATCCAGACTGAAGACCATCAGATGGTCATGTTTGAAAGCAACTGCCTTTCATCAGAAGGTAATGCAAACCCATTAATGATTTCAACCCCAGTGTGCCTACATATCCTCAACCTGAGTGATGGGAGAAGGAAGGTTTCTGAGCTGTTAACCCACCATGCAAAGCAAGAATGCATATCTGCAGAACAAATCATGGGGACTGGGGCACCGGTGGAGAAGAATAGGATCACAGCCCATCCTCTTTTGCATGCATTTGATACAGGGTAGAAAAAGGAAGGAAGAACAAACCACCCAGATAACAAAGGATAAAAGAAAATGGATGAGTGACATCATTCACCATAAAGAATCTAAAATATCATCCAATTTGAACATCTAGCACAGCAAAAAGAACAGGGAATTAAAGAGCAGAGATTAGTGTTTCCAGATTTAGGTTACTGCAGTAATTAGAAAAAAACATGGGCTACCCAAGGCATATACTGTGAAGTTTTCAAGGCCTAAGAAGGATGCTAGCTCCATGTCCACAGACTGGCAAGGACTCAATTATAGTGTCAAAAATGTCAGTTGAGCACTGGGTGCTATAGCAACCTTACCTTAAAAAGTTCAGATTCCACCCCCACACCCCAATCTTTATTATACAATAACCACCCCCCCAAAATGTAGTTTTGTAACATTTATAGTTTGAAACTCATTTTAGACAGTAATTGTTTGTGATTATCCTAACAAGATTGTTTTCACTAATAACTAGTGCATTCACTAAATTTTGATTATAGCTTCATCGTTGCAGTCTCTTCACAAAACAAGAAAACTATGCTTAGTGTGTGCTATAGATAAAGACTAAAAAAACCAAAAATATATTTGTGACTTCAGAAAGTGTTTTGTAATTGATTTTTTAAATAAAGGAACATGAATTTCACCTACTTAACATAGTTTACAAGTTGAAACATTAAGGACCCACTATCAATGCTTTCTCAGTCTTTGCATATATTGCAAACCCTGAGATTGGTCTACACAAAAATTGTACTAATTTATAAGTAATAACATCGTGTCAGCGTTTAGTTAAACTACTACAATTTCCATATTTAAGCAAAGATTCAGAAGTCATTTATGCAACCACTATATTTTATTTATTTGTTTTAATGAATCACAGCTATTCTGAGAAACTAACAGGCTTTGCCACTGCGTAAAATGAATCCTTGCTAAAAATTCAGCTGGACTTCTGCTACCTTATGCCAAAATTTGTCTCAAAACTCTGGCCCAAAATAACAATATTTTTCCTACTGTAGTTTCTGTGCTTATGGAATTTACATGCTCATCTAATTACACCTATAAATCCCAGGATTCCCAAGCATTTAGCATGGTCTAACATCCCACCCCCCAAAAAGTCACATTGTTGCGACTGAGAAATCTTATTTTTGAGTATGTAAAGTTACTGTTAACTATAATTCCCAGTGAAAGCAAGGAGATTACTATTTGCATTGCTATAGCACTCTGAGGCTTTAAACAGATTGTCTGAAAATTGTTAGGCATTAGCTGTGTACACACAATTAAGGTTTTAAGTGCTAATCTCATTAAATGTTACACACACACATTAAAAAGAAAAGTTTCACAGACACTCCCAAGAAATTTAAATTTGAACAGTAAACCAAAAACTTCAACTGTGCACATTTACAACTGGCTCTCAATGCCTTTTCTGAAACATCTCAACACCATCTGACAACCTGCAGGAAGACACACTCATGCACACAAATATTAGATCTCCATTACCCTATGAATAGAAACACCATGCAAGTAATTCCTGGGTTAACAAGATAGAGAGGCAAATTTTACTGAAAATGGAAACTACCACAACTTTCAGTAGGGCTCCCTTGTTGTGGTCCCAATCTTTACCCTATTTCAATTACTTAACTATTTACAGCCTTCAGAAAGACAGAAGAAGCAAGTTTGCTTTTTCAGAACACCTACATTTTAACAAAGCACCTTCATGAAGTATCTGCTTTTTTTTTTTTTTTTAACGATCACATCATAAATTTGAAAAAAAGAACTCTTTGAACAAGAAATACCACCAGCAGCAATTTCTAAATACTATTTTATAAAAATTAATATTGAAAAAAAAAAAAGTGGAATGAGCCACAGGTCCTAATTTCTATCAGCTACTGAAGCAGTTGCTCTTGGTCACAAGAAAGCAAGGTATTATGAATACTTGCAGCTGCAAACCCCTTATTGCACCCATTCTGTGGGTAAAAAGTTTGCTTTCAACATCTAAAAAAAAATCCATCATGTTTCGGGAACTAGTTAAAGTAAGCTAAACTTTGATTAAAAAAAAAATCAAAACCAACCCACAGAACAAAACAACTTCTTAATGACAACTGTCCAGTAGATTCCATGTTAGCTCTACAGCACCACACAGGTATCACATGATAAAAAGTACACACTAACTCAAATGATGATAAAAACATTGACAGGCTGTTACTGCAGAAGAGTGGAAACATCAATCCTGCTACAAACCTTAATGTAGCACCTACACATTCAGAAAGCACAAAGCAAAAGCCAGCACAAAGGCAGTTCCAAAACGAGGACAGTCCAGGGTGCCAATTTTTTTTATTACGCCTTTAAGTCTATGAATTACATAAACAGTACGTGTTGAGGAAAAACTGTAGTCTGAAACTTCTCTTCCCTGAAAGAGTAATTTCGCTGCTAGAATACAAGTTTATGTTCTCTTTTGCTCCTTAAAAATCTCCTATTTCCTTACTACACGGTAGCTTCCTCTGCTCACTTTCCCCTCCTGTACTTTCGAAGAGATGTCTGTATGGGAATTATGATATACAATGTAACTGTCAGAGGTATGTAAATTATCCAAAACTGAGAAGTTTAAAACTCCTCATGTCCTCCTGGATTCAGACACCCCCAAAGGCATCTAATTGCAATAGTGATACTGGATTTCAGAGTACAAAACATGTTCTTGCAGGTCCATCCTCCCCTTTGTGTACAGACACAGAGCAATCAGGGGATGATTGGTCAAGAAGATTGTGACAGCACACCCAGAAAGACTGTGTGTCATGTTCTTGAACTGTGGTCTTGAAAACTGGAAATCTCACTTTCACACTGCACTCCTGATGAGGTGGAAAACTCCTGAAAGTGTATCCAAATTGACATATTTCTACAGGTAACAAGCAGGAGGGGAAGCACTCTACCACCTCAGCGTGTAAGAAAACTACAGTTCCCTAAACAGGCTTAAGAACTCTATTCACTGGAGCACTTTGTAAACCTGAGCTGAAATGATGTGTGCAGAGCATACAGTAAATTATTCCCAGCTTTTTCATTGTTCTTCAGCTAATAATTCCATGTAATATTCTTAAAACAACTTTAAAAAACAAAAAACCCAAACAAAACAACAACAAAAAAAACCACACCAAAACCCAAAAAACCCCACCCCACAACCAGGAAGCGTAAAACAAAAACTTGCCTCCTCCTTCCCACCCTGAAAAATATGGCCAAGCCTACAATGCAAACTTGTATGTGCACAAATTTCTCTCCCAGAGTATTTTAACTATCTTGTACAGAAAAATGTATTGTTTACTTCCCTGGATACAATGAGTCCCACTTGAACACAGTTCCCTATATCACTTTGTGGGTCTTAGTATTAAACCTCAGTCAACAAGCATCGCTACAGCTGATGGAACCGAACAGACAAAAAGCTAACCTGCATCTTCATTAGCAAGCACTGTAGTGAGGAAGACGTGCATGAAATAACATAAACTAGAGAGTTTTCTAAATACAGTTTCTATTTTAAGTTACTGAAAGAAGCACTCCTGCTACCTTTTTCCAAATTGGAAAACAATACAATGTAGAACAGGGGAATTTGCAACAATTACTGCTTAAAAAACAGAATGCAACTTCAGGCTTCAAAAGTATCTTTTCCTTGCAATATGGGAAAGACTATAAAAGCTAAATTCTATTTCAAATTAGACTTTTGTTGTTTCATATAGTAGTACAAGATATTAGAAAGAGAAACAAAACTCATTTCAGTTTATTAAAGTTGCTTCAGCTGTATTCAAGAAACCAACTAAAGATAAGTGCTCTGCATAGTGAATATTGATCAACATGCAGAAAAGAAGAAATCCTGATCAAAAAAGCCACAAAACCACCACAGAAACACACACACACACATATTCTATGAAGAGTTTTATTCATTTGCCCCGGTCCTCTCAATAAGCTTCACATAAGCCAACTTGCCATTCACATTTTGTTTGTAATTTATATCCATTGAAAATTCAAAAATTTCACTTTCTGTTGAAAATCCACCACCCAAAGCACAGGATACATCTCCTGGAGAAGGGTGTAAAGCAACAGCTTAAAAATTCAGATAAATCTCCCAGTCCTCTGGAGGCTCAGCTTTCATTTTTAACAGAATCAATTTAAAGCCTCACTTACAGACGGGAGGTTTGCAAACCATAGTCCAAGTTTAACAGACACACAAGACTATTGTAGACAGCCTAAAAATACCACTTTGGATACATGTAGGCCCTGCTATCATTTCAAAATTTACTTAACTCAGATACTTATTTAAATTGCATCCCTTCTGTGTTCTTTCATCAATTTCTGTGATAGCACTGCAGTAGAATGAAGGCTCTTCCCTCCTGAATGGGAGGGAATTTGTTATTTCATGTGTGGGTTTCCTGCTTTGATCCTGCACCTGGGACTAACAAGTTTAAAAAATACATTTACTTTTCCATTATTGTAATAGTAAAGAGAGTTTTTTAAATATTTTTTTTAAAGTCCTGTAACCAAGGCTATTAATATAACTGGGCTATGAAGAAGGTTACTCACAAGTCCCCTCTTCTGTATTCTCCACTATGAGATTACAACCCAACTACAGATCCTGACACCAAGGGGTACTTACACTTCCCAGCCACATTATATATAGCTCAAGCTGTAAATACATACTATATACACTGCAGTTTTCTAGTTGCATCTTCCTGTAATTCTGATGACCATCATCTACATACTGCAAATCTAGCCTTGGGTCAAGCAGTCGTCAGACTTCTCAAAACTGTCTCTTTAGTGGTTTTGAAGTGAAAAGACCAAGAGGAAAGAAAAGAAAAGAAAAAAAAAAAAAGTTGTTTGCTCCTTTTTTCACCTTCTTCAGGGTACCCTTGGGAAATTAATTTAAAATTACTTCTAAATTAGATTTTTATACAAAGATAACTCAGATCTTTTTTTTTAAAAAAAAAAATGGTGTAAGTAAGTGATGTCTTCAGCTTCATCTAAAGAGATATTTCAGTAAGTTAAAGTTAGAAGGGCTCAAAGTTTTTTCTTTTTCAACTGCTCCTTTCTGTTCCCTTACTTGCCTACTATGAGGCCAGCAAAAAATACACATAGCTTGAACTCCAGTTCCTGGCTAAAAAAAACCTTTTTTTTTTTTTTTTTAAAAAATTAAACTCTTCAATCTGGCACTCAGACAACCTCACATGTACCAACAATACGCTTTCTTTGTTTCCTTCTCTCTGATTCTGTTTGTTGACTCCCACAGACTAAAGCAAAATAAGTACTGCAGATCCAACCAAGCAGATTATACCTGAAGTTGCATTACCCCTTGCTCTGCAATCAAGTCAAAGTATGAGGTCATCTTCTAAGTGATACCTTTGCTTTTTATGCAGCTCAAATTCTTCTTTTTCCAAAGTAATGAAAGTTTTCACTCTTCACACCTCTCTCAAAACTCAATCCTTTAATTCCATCTAGATGTCTTAAGAGCAACATATATTTCTGTTACTCACCATGCACTGTCACAAAAACCATGCACTTAAGCCTTAAAACAATTACCTATCATTATCATCCCCATCATGACCTCATCTTCTGTACCATAAACCACAATGCCATCCCTTGTGTCTGATGACATGTAGTTAAAACACACACATCATCCACATCATCAGTCTGCAATTCTTCTAAGAATCTCACCTTTAAGTACACTTCTAGGTATTCATTCAGAGGCAGACTTAAGTATGTAAGTATCTAGCTTTAGGCAATGCTGTTCATCACTTGCTTTTTATTTTCACATTTTCTTCACATATCTCAATTCACTCATATGTTTAAGAGACTTCCAAACTTTTTGGCATAGAATTCATTGAGTTTTGTCACATGTGCATGTGGTTCTTTGCATGGGATTGCATTTCCTAACTCCAAATTCTACCTGTTACTGCAATGCCTCTAGGATGAAGCAGGTGACACATGTAATCACAAGTAAGCAAGCAGTGGTGCAATTCATAGACCATGATCCCATGGGCATGTCAATTTTTAAATTCTTTGGGGAAAAGTATTGCTTTTAAGCAGGCTGAATAAACTCCAGTATGAAAAGCACACACTTTGTTGCCATAATATTATGTTTACTCACGATGTTTGTATAATATGCATATTTTTATTCATAACATTACCTAAGTCATCCTACATAAATGTGTATATGACTGCAGTGTGGCACAGGATAATTATTAGTTGTCTTGATGCTAATTGCTTAAGGAAAATGTTTAATTGCATATTAAATTGATCATATGCATATTATATTTAGTTTACTCTCTGTGGCAAGTTTACTGTCAGCAGTATCTAGCTCTGAGTAGTGTTACACTAAATACAGAAGTAGGACTTTGAGACTAAGTTAGTATTTGAAATGCAATGGTAAATGAAACAAGCAGAGCACCATTCTATTTCAAGATGAAGCAGATGAATTTCCACATGAAGTCATGAAATACCCTGTCTAGTTGCCCTCACATACCTGAAGGGAAAAATACCATCACCAAAGCAAAATTATTATGGCTGTAAATTCTAAAACCTGATAAGGGATTACAAGAGAACCATTTCCTTAGATTTCTTCCCCTGATGTGATAATTAAATTGAAGTTTTAAACAGAGCATGCTATGTTTTGGTTTTGTTGGTTGTTGGGGTTTTTTGTTGTGTTTGGTTGGTTTTGGTTTTGTTTTTTTTAAAAAAGGGATTTGTTTTTAACACATGCATATAACTTGACATCCTTTCTGCTTGATCAATTATTTTAAGAGCAGATATAATACAAATAACATCACTGTAAATAACACAGTCACTTCTCTTACTGAGGCCCAAAGAGTAGAGAACTCCCATAGCTGAACACCTACATTCCTGTGGGCAACAAGTAACAGCAGCTAGGCCATTGACCTTTCTGTTGCTGCATCACTATTTTATTTGGTAAAAACACTGGCACTAAGATACTACTCTACCAGGTGAGCTACATAGATATTTTATTACCTGAATTGCTATTTTTCATTTATTTATTTTAAAATAAAATAATTCCTGATTTCCTTTCTGAAGAACGAGAAAGCTGGACAAATAGCTGATTAAATGCTAACAGCTCTATTTCCCCTGCCTACCCCCAAAAGGAACTGAACTTTATTCTTGAGAGAAGCAGTTTATTCAACAGTCAAGACACTAAAATCAGTTGCAGGTGTTTACTTTTACAAGCCATTGCTCAGGACAATGCCACTGAAAATCTGCCAGATCTGTAAAGTACATACAGTGTATTTTATACAAGACCTAGGAGATCAACAGTTTTTCACTTCATCAAGTGCTGAAATCCATGGCAGAGTGATAATAAAATTGAATAGGCAAAGTAGCCCTGTAGCCCAAGAAGTGACCTAAGAGGCTGGCATTTCAAACAAATGAAACAGATAGCTCTGTCAGTCCCTGCTTCTTCATATGTAATGTTCAATATTGACATACTGTGAAGAAATTACCCACCACAAATCAAAACGTAATTTTAGAATTAAACCCAGATCACTGTAGATCATTTTACAAAAACAGTAAAATTATCTCCATTAAAATATTATAAAGCACTGCTAACTAGCCAGGCTATGTAAACCAGAGCTCAAAGTGTTCATAACAAAACTAGTATTTCACAAAAATATTTCACAGAAGACCAGCTTTTCTTAAAAAAGTTTCCAACTAGGCCTATGAAATAAAAGTTAAATGAAAGTCTCTTGAAGGAAACAGGCTTGAGATATGCCTTCAACTATTACATTTAAGCAAGGGGGGGGAAAAAAAATTATTGTAGCGATCTGTACTGCATGGCTTCTGGAAAGAAATCTAGTCAGATTAAAATCAGAGTTTCAGAGCCTATCGTCTACATTATTTCAAAGTCTGTGGTATCAAAATGAAGCCCATGAAGTCCAAGAGACCATTCTCGGTCCAATAAACAGTATTAAATTGCCATACTACCCAGGGAAAGCATACAAGTCCTCCTAGCATCAAATTTCATACAAGAAGAAAAAAAAAAAAAAAAATAGAAGGGTCATAGCAACATTCATTCAGCCAGCATCAAAGTTCATTCAGCCAAAAAAAAAAAAAAAAAAAGGCAACTATAATGCTGATAGCCTACAGAAGGTGGTAAGTAACTTCACTCCATCAAAAAGCTGTAACTGAAACAAAGAATGTATTAAAAAATCATCAGTTAGTAAATCAATCTAACAATACTATTGGACCATGCCCAAGTTTGAAATTGAAGTCTTCTAGCATAACCTCCCTCCAACACTGACCAGATTATTTAATGTAACAGGAAGCTGATCGTGTTCACTTGCATTCAGTAACAGAACTAAGTCATGAAATGACCTGTACCTACAACATCATCCACAGTTAAGGGCCACTGCCCATTGAAACAAAAGTCTTATCTGTAATAGTCAAATTATTTCCACTGCAGCCTTTCTTGGGCAATGCAACCACAAAACCACTTTCTTTGATCTAACTCCAAATGAGCACATAGCATGGTTGAGACAAGACACACTGATAAACTCACCCAAAACATACTGCAGAAATCTACTTCAAGAGAAAATTTTCTGTGCAGACAGATTTGCTTTGCCTCTTCCTTCACATCAGGAAAAAAATGAAATATCCCAATGGAAATCGAGAAGCAGCATGACAAGAGCTACCCTGTATAACCTACTGAGCAGTCTTTAGGACTGGATTAACCTGTAATGCCAAGGAACAAGTAAACAGGTAAGTCCAATTTTTCACTTCATGTACTCACTGTTCAGCTGTTTTAGCACTAGCAGATAAATACAACAGAATTCTGACCTTGAACTCTTGCAAGGAAGCTCGCAATTCTGATCCCTATGGACTACATGTCTTAGGCTCCCTTACATGATAGTGTGAGAAAAGTATCTGCCTTAACCAATCATAAGTAGCAAGTAGACAGGAGATCCCAAGGCACAAGCAACAAGATTGGCAATACTGCTATTTCTTAACAGTCTAAAGCAAAGTATTATTTATAGCTCTTGTCCTTTGGGGGCTTAACTCTACAGTATTTATTTAAAGTGTCTACAACTAAGTATCTATGCTTATAAGAATGCCATCAGTTCAGTGAAAACAAAAAATTACATGTGGTGTTTTTTAACAACAAAGCTAATTTAATTAAGTAATTAGCTTTAGGATGAGCACAGTATTTCCCTCAGTTTTGCAAAAAGCAAGTATTTGTGAAATGGCCATTAAGTGATGAAAATCAGAATTTTCAAAGAGTGTAGAAAAGGTTTTGAAAACTACTTGCCTAAAACACAGATCACTTCAATAGCCACCTATAAAGAATTCTACATAACCGAACCCAAAGAAGAGACCCTTTCAATCTCCCTCTGATGCTTACAATAGAAGTTAAAACCCTTCATTACTAACAAGAATTGTAGTCTTGCTAACCAAGTCAAGATCTGAAAGACTGAATGTCTACAGCTTGGAATTTTTGGAACATAATTTAACTGTACTGAATAGAGTTCTTGAAATCAAAAAATAACACTACACCAAACACTCACATACCACCCCCACACCCCCATCAAAATAAATTTAAAAAAACAACAACCCAACACCAAAAAAACCCAAACCCCCGTGTTATAAGTTGTATAGAAAGTCCTCTCCAGACTTAATTCTGGTTGACATCTTAACTCCACTGCCATCTGAGAGCTGTGCCACTGATGTCAATGCAGTTCAGATGCATAATTCCTCCATTTCTTAACTTCTTGCAAAATTTTCTTTGAGTATGCCATTTAAAGGGCGCTCAGCTTTAAGCAAACAACTATAGATTTTACTATTTGGGAAATAAGACATACTTACAGCCCAAGCTAGTTTCCTTTAAAGTTTATTTAAGCCCAAATGCAAGGTTCACATTAACTGACCAATGCAAACGACATATTTCATGTTTCAAATGTAATCAGGTAATGTATGTAATAGTTAATACAAAGCACTCTAAAGTCTTGATCTAACCAGAGTGCCTTCTACCACTTGCCAAATAAATAAAAAGTATGATCTAGTTATTCCACACACACCAAAATAGTTTCATGATAGGCTAATTAATCATTAACATAACTTTTCAGACATTACATAATTTCACACAGACTTGCTTGTAGCTCCTGCCAAAGAAAACAATAATTTTTATGAGAAATAAATCTATACTTCAAGAGAGATGACACTGACCAAACATGGAGAGGAAGAAAAAAAAGGGGGGGAAAGGAAGGGGAAAGTATTAATATCACACAAAAAACCCTGTATAATTTTATTACTCAAAACATAGCAAAGCTTAAAAGCCAGAATACGTGAAATCAAGTGAACCTAGCAACTGAAAATAACTTTTCACTTTTTTTTTTTCTTTTTTTTAAATGACTGACACACAAAACCCCCACAATGTAAATCTATGAAACAGCTATGTATCAATACATACATTTATACAGTGACGACTTTGCTTCCTTCCAATTCAGAAGGGAAGAGGGGGCTAGTGGAAGAGTGTATGGTTCCAGTCTGTAAAGGTGTTGTATTTCTAATCCTCTTAAATTCTTTGATTATGTAGAAAGAACAGTGCCATTCTTTGGTGCTGCCTGGGAGAGTTGAAAGCTGCACACATCGTCTACTAGGTTTGGATGCACTCTAGCAGGAATTCCACAATTTGTTCATCAAGTGTGTTGAGAGCAGGAAGAAAGGACGAGTATACTTCTGCATCACAATGAATACTATTTTCAGACAGAACACAAAGTTTTACTGGCCACCAAGTACAGATCTGAATTAATTTAGATCGAGTTTGTTTAGCAAGATCATGAAATGCATATTAAGGAACATGTATTCTGAAGAGGATTTTCCTTGCAGGATGACCGTCTATTCCTCTTAAATGCTTTTAAAATTTCATTATACCTAAGAAAACAAATTTGCACTTGTAAGATATCTGTAAGATAACAGTTATCACTGCTGCTGTTTGGCAAAGTTAATAATCTTGTGGTAACAGAGGTTTCTCAGCAATTTCTCTGGTACATACTAAATTATTAGGGAAAGCAAGCCCTTTCATTCTGCTGGGGAAATTGATGGGTTGTAGCTCAGCTGCTACTGTCTACTAAACACAACTCTCCTCTCCTCCCTCCTCCTCCTCCTGTCCATCAATGAATCAATAAAAATACAGTTAAAATGCACTCAGGAAGAGCATCACAACTACAGTCTCTCTAGTTTCTGCTTCTGTAATGGGATCAACAGTCCCTCCTCTCTTAGTGACAGCCGAGTAAGAAAACTTTTTCCCCAACACACCAACAAAACTCACCTCACTCTGAAAGAGTCAGGAATTTCTGTTAGAAAAAGAGGTTCTCAAAAGGTCTTTCCAAATCCTATATCAGTGACAGCCCACAAAACATGCAGATTTATGAATTTTTAAATTCTATTATTGCAATTTAATGAATCTGTTTTTATATAAGCACAGGAGTTTGACAGTTATTCAATGAAGTTTATTGTTCCAAAGTGTGCTGGAAAAGACTGGTAACTAGTAACTGTTAGGTATTATATAAAAAAAAAAAAAAAAAAAAAGCAAAACCATCTCCATACCAGAAGGCACCAGTAGAGAAAACAACAGCTGCAAGTCAAATATGCTGTTAATATCATGATTCTCTAAATGTTTCCTAACATCATATCTCTTCCAGAAGCTCAGGAAAAAGAAGTTGCACTAACATGCCCAAAACATCAACATTAATTATGACATCTTTCACACATTCACAATATGAAATGCTGTCTTATGGATGATAGGGAAAAGGAACAATAGATGCAACTAGGTATGTTTTCCCAAATACTAAGTTTTAAGCACAAAAGCATGTAAGATCTGGAAAATTTAAATTTAAACTAAAAATGCACAAATTTCTGCTTTAAGATCTGCATCTCCTCAAAATAAAAATGAACCCAAAAAACCAACACACCACAGATAAACACCATCTACTCCTTCACAACTACAGATAACACCCACAGGTACAGAAGGAAGTAGAAAAGTCAAGATATCTGTCAAATTCATATCTGACTTTTTTTGCATAGTTTCTTCTGCAGTTATAATGGCAAGATAAGCAAGAATCTTTTTCTACATTCTAAGGCTTTTCCTGGGATGAAATGCTGTTCTCCTACCCATAACCATAGCTAATCATGCAGTGTTAAGCCCCAGCACTGTTTTCTATGAAAAATCAAGACCTTCAGTAAGACATCCATCCTCCTTATCAGAATTCGCAGAATGTGCTGACACAGCATCCTCTAGAGCATCTACACTGCTTAGACAGGAAAGGTGCAGTGGAAGTAAAACAGAATACTGAACCCATCAACTTAAGTAAAAGGTATTCCTCATGCAAATCTATACAGCCTCCTGAAATCATTATCTCTTAAATTCACTGACTTTCCCAGAATACCTCTGTAAGTACAAAGAATTTCTGTGCCATGTTCAGAGAGGGAGGAAACAAATTCACAGTAAAGAGTAAACTGATGTCAAGTCAGACAACATGGAAACATGGCAAATCAATATGATAGTGTCATGAACACTGCCAAAAATGGAGGTTTAACAATCTCTCTGGGCAGCCTCCCAACTTTTTCCTTCCACCACTAAATCCTTCCACCACCACAAGCATATTCTCTAAAAGCGTAAGATCACCAAAAATTGAGAATCATATACAAAGCTACCAGCAAACAAATCACAGTGGTACCACCTGACAGAGGTGCATAAGATGTCAGACCCATAGTTGCAACTTTTGCTTATACAGGGGCATAAATTTATTACTGCACTAGTTAATCCCCCATTCCCCAACTTAACAGTATTTTCACTACAATACCAAACAATGTACCAGGGCATTTTCACAGCTTTCTCAAAGTTCAAATTAAATAAAAGCATCTGAATTAAGATACAAACAGTTGCAAGAATACTAATCCAATGAGAAGATTCAGCTTCAGGTTTGGACCTGTGATTGACTCCCTTCCAACTGTCTTTGGATAGCTGATTATAGTACTACTGTTAGAACAAAAACAACAACAAAAAAAAAAGACAAGGAAAGAGTGCTGTTTATACAATTTAAGGCCTTCTTTCCTTGTCTGGCAATACTGAAATACCACCAGAGAGAATCCAGCACCTTGGAGCTCTGACCCTATCCCTTGAACTGGAGCTGAATATGCAGTTAGACCTACAGTGCTACACACAGAGTCAATGTGTCATGGCTGGCAGACACACAAATGATACATAAAACAAACAAACCAACCCAATAAAAAACAAGAGAAGGAGAAGCCTACAGCACAGTTTTAGTCAAAAGCTCTAAGTAACATAAAGAATTAATATAAATTCATTCTCAGCAGTGCTTATACCAAGAACTTTTCAGCTTCAAGATTATAAATTTAGAGACAGATGGAACCTCCTCCCCACCCCAAAACCCAAGCACACAGGAGATACAAGTGAGGAGACCGTGCAATAACTGTCAGAGTGAAGAGTTTCTGGGACACCTGCAATATAAAGCAGTTTAGAAGTGATTGTCTGTCTTCATTTAATGCTCTGTTTTACAGCAAAACACCATAACACCTTTCTTAAACTGACCCTTCCAATCAGATATGTCAGGAAGAATTAAGGGAGATACCTTCATTTTATTTCAGTTTGGAAATTGGATCATCTGACAACCAAACCTTTTCACTTATTTGTAAGAACAGGCATCTACTATGTAAGCACAAAAACTGAATGCACTGTGTAGTCCATAAAGGAAAATCAATAAAAATATTTAGTCATGTGATGGGGGGGAGGGGGGGGACGGGGGACACACATGGGGATGGACAGGACAGACAATAGAAATCCCAAATTTCAGTTTTGACCATGGCAGGGTCAGAGGGAATTTCTCAGTGTCCCCAAAATACATTCCCAGGCCCCAAAATCATTGAGAATTTTTCACCTACAATAACATATCATCTCAACATACATATTTTATGTGGACAGAAGTACTCACATTTAGTTTATGCTACTTCAGCAAGTGAAGGAACTAATGCTAGGAAGAGCATTTATGCATAGCAATAAACTTGTTTAATGTGTTTAAGACTATTGTACATCTTTGAAAATACACTTGCCATTGAAACTGTTTTTTAAAACAGCATGCAGCTCTAGCATAGATCTCCCCATTTCATTAAAGGACATTCTCCAACATTCAGATTATAAACCAAATTTTGTCTATACATTTACATTATTATGTGTAATATATGTTGAGAGTTTAAGTGCACCAGTATTTCTTTCTAAATACATATCTCCTCTCTAAGAAGGAAAACCATAAAAAGGAGTTTAAAGGAAAGAACTGAAGTCCTGTGTATATTGTTTTGCCTCCTGAACAGTTTTTAAGCCTCTATCTTTCCCAATAGTTCCTCACTTGTAACTCTGCAAAAGGTACAGCATGCCAGAGCTGCAAACCCTTAGCACTGCTGTCTAAGCCAGTGATCTAATCACAAACCACTTAATGATGCTAGAAATAAAACAGCTGATCCAATTCTGTTACTATACTAACTTACAACAAATTGATCTAATGTAATGCTACTCTAAATTACCCAACTACATATAACAAATTGTGTCGGAGCAACAAAGTATGCAACATGGGCAAAAGAACTGATTTATATCCAAATTAGCAGGGAGGCAGGGGGAGAGGGGAAATGTGTACTCAGATGTATACACTTAAATTCTGCATGTAAGACAAACAAGGAGACAACTGATGCAGCCAGGTTCTCTTGCAATATCATCACAATTTTGATACTGAGGACAACTACAGCCAAGCACTTAAACTGATCTGTCACTTCTATGTTCTCAGTTAAGTACATAACCCTCTGATCACAAGAAGTGTATAAAGCAAGACTGAAGGTTAAATATAAGACAAGATCAGCAAATGATCATGCTTCAGTAGCAAATCTGAGGATAATGCAGGGGGTGGGGGTGTAGATCTGACAGTTAAGACAAAAGAGCAGTAGAGAAACAAACCAAGAGGACACAGTGAGAGGATGTATTGCAGAACAGGAATAATACCAAAATTACTTCACCTCTTTAAAGTTTAGCACCATTAATTTCTGTATGAAGCTACTCCAACAAATTGCAAAAGCAAGAAAGATTAATCTTAACATAAATACAACTCTCCCAAAACATGCCACTAATAAAATGAAGAATAAAGTGAAGAAACTCTTACAGAAACATGTGATCCCCTCATAAGCACCAAAAAAAGAGAAAGAAAAAAAAAGAAAAAAGCGATAGAAGTGATAATATGATATGTTTAATGCTTAGGCTTATAAAGAATATCCTCATTTGGAAAAGGTCTTACCCATAGTTATCACAAAGCTTCCTGGAAGAGGTAAACTAAAGAAGTAAAATGGTTGTTACCACTAAGTAGCTATCATTGCCTTTTGTTTCATTATTACTTATTACACCTAAAAGGGATATTGGTCTGGAATCACTACAGGACTACTAGTAAAAGTATGCTTTTATTGTAAAATTGTATGATTATTGGAGGGGATAATTCTGTAAACAGAAAAATCATCTCCATATGACAAGAACAGATGATGCCAAATGCGCAAATATGGGACCAAGTTACTGTGTATCCTGATGCTGAAGACAAGCACTCCAGTAAACCCTTTGACCTTTCATACTTACAATCAAGTGTCTAAAAATTGAATGCAAGAGTAACTGTAAAGCAGCTTTTTATGGAAAAATGTTCCAAGAACCCCAATGAATGCACAGTATATTAGACAATACTACTTCCATTCAGCTCTTTTCTAGACCTATTTGTTCTCCCAATTTTACTTCACTGTCAAAACAGAGTTCCTCTTTTTTTGTAAATAAAAAAATGTTAAAATTTTTAATTAAAGCACTGAAATTATAATCCTATTATGAAATGCAATAGATAGTTGAGCAATTTCTTTGGTTTGGTCATATGTACTGGTATTCAGCTGCATTCAGCAGGGTACAAGGAACAATGATATGAAGATACAGAAGGCAAACATCTTACACAACAAAACCAGGTGAGTGCTCTTGTCTAACTACCAAATTCTGGCAAGCAATGAAGTTGATGCAGTAAGTTCCTGCAAATCCCCTTCTCCAGCTGTCAGCAGAAACAGGTATGACCAGCATCTGTTTCACTAGCCTACTGGACTACAGTTGTGCACACTGCAGTCTCCCCTCTTCCTCCCTCCCTCCCCTTCCTATCCATAAAGGGAGCCTGGCAGGTTTTGGTTTTAACACAGTTTTTCTATACTAACATCTAGAGTGACTCCAGTTTTCCCCCAGTTCTGCTGGATTCACAGTTAACTGCTTTCTGACAATATATATATGCAGAAGCACGTATTACAAAGCCATCTGCTTTCCAAATAAATCATCAAAATAATATTTAGACCATAATCAAACCACTTTCAACCACTCAGATCAAAAATCTTTTCCCCAACTTTTAGCTTTTCTGTTGAGCACTATGATAGCTTCTCTCCAGTTGCAATGTAATAACTATCAGATCTCCTGCCCTAAAGCCATTTGAATTTTTGAAGAAGCCAGACACAAGTTGGGACAAAGGATCCTTCACCAGCTGTGCAGATTTATCTCTAACCTGATCTGCCCAAAGTAAACTACAGTGCTTAAAATCCAAGAATGCAACATTCTTGTAAGGAGAGAGGTTGGACTTACTGTGTCTTGAAGCAACCCCTACACCCAAATAAACAACAGCAACAAAAAATATCCCACCACTAGCTGACTAATTTATTCAAAGAGTATATTGTGAGGTGGGGGGTTATTTCTCCTTTTTTTTTTTTAAACACATTATAAATCAGTTTTCTTCAAATTCAGTTCGCTATCTCTAAAGCTTATGCACACAAGACAATTCAAGCACTTCAGAGACTAATCTTTTAGGGGGATGGGAAAAGCAAAAGTAGACAGGGAAAGAGGATGAATTTCAGCATTTTTGAAAGTCTGACTTGTAGTCTGTTCTGCATAAATTACAGTTGGTGCATTTATTTGGAGAAGGCTCTGTCGAACACAGTGAACAAGCAAATTAAGCTCTCCACATAGGATTTGTGCATGCTGTCTTTACAGAAAAGCATGCAACTGTAGCTTTATGGAGGTAGAAAATAAGTGTACAGTGGAAGGAAGAGAAAGCCCTTTAATCCTACCCCCTAGTAGCACAATCCTATAAACTGGTGAGCTGTAGTGGTCACCAGGAATCAAGAGCAGTGTGTTGCAAGCACCTTTTGAGATGCTGTCACTCAAAGCTAAACCGTGTTGGATCCCAGGTTGAACAAGCACCAGCAACACTCAGGTAGCCAGAAACATAGAGATACAGCCATTCACCACTTCTGTTGCCAAAACATAGGCTAAGTATTAAGACAGTGGCATTTGGTCCTCCCCTTATCTGACATTTATCAGATACTGACTGGGGGAAGTAGTCCTTCCATCCCCTATTCAAGATGTTTGTCCCATTCCTTAAGTGAGCTGTGTAAGAAGCATCCACCCCAAAGAAGATTAGAGTACAAACATCAAAGCAGACTCAAATCCTAATAAATATTAACACCAGCAATGCCGTCTCATTCATCCATTTTAGCTTGATAATATCTGAGAATCAGGAGATCAAGTGTGGAAGTGTCAGCTCAAAGTTAGTATTCCACCCCATAATATCCCAAGGTTCTTCATTTCAGAAAAAAACAAAGTTAGCTTTACAATGAAGGAGTAATATGATTCAGATAGCTTTAGGTGTAACAAGGGGATCAGATGGGGACAGGGAGATGGAACTGAATTCATGTTTAACTGACAGTGGCTACAAAACACATATATGTTGTTTCAGAGCAGCTCACTGCCAAACATAGCCAGACACCAAAATACTAAAGAGTAACACTCCACCATTCATCACCAGTGAAGATATCAGCATTACTGACAGTGTCCCAGACTACAGACACACACAGAGTGAGACAATTTGGGGAATTAGAGAGGAGGCATATGTCCTTTTACCACTACTTACAAATGTTCTACAGAAAGATCTGTTTCATATTTATTAGTTGCATTTAATTTAGTGCAGATCTATATAATAAAACATCTATTTTAGAAGTATCATTAGCCTATTAGCTACACAAGAAACCCCCCACCCCCAGCAATACTTCACTTGATACTCATTCATCTCCAGGATTATCATATAACTACCAGTTTAAAGCTGGATCAATGTTTTTTCACTTCACTGAACAACCCAATCAATAGCAACAAGGACATTCTGCTGTCAAAAGCAAACTGCTGCTCATGCTGCTAGTCCCCCTGGGCTTGGTGTTACAGAACCATGTTAGATAGATCCTACTATGCAGCACTCATTGTGACACTGATCACTCTGTAGACGCAGTGCAGGGTATTGATACCAAGTATACAGCTAAATCAACACAGCTAATTGCTTGCACCTTCAGAAAAATAAAGCTGTAGTCATGACAAACAAGTTGTAAAATTATTTGCACCTACTGAGGAAACTAACCTACTCTGATTCCCGGTTTAATTACATATGCGTGTAGTTACCTTCCAGGAAGGCAAAGCAAATGGAGAAGCTTACAACAAAATAATGCAAGGACATTTCTTTAATCAAGTTTTCAAATTTTTCATGCCAACCACTGGAAATCATACCGCTCTTTTTACAACTCTTCAATCTCTGGATAGCTCTGCAAATCAAAAATATCACTGTATACTTTACAGAGAAGAACGGTATTTAGTACTTACATTACCAAAATTCTAAGGGGATGGGGGAAGTTGTGTATACAAGAGATTCCAGGGGTAATCTCTTCAGAATACATGCCAAACAGTGTAACCAAAGCAAAATCCGTTCACTATTTTGTATTTGATCTGGTATAGTCAAAAAAGAGAAGAACTTACATTTGACTCATGGCTCACCTTTTTAAATAAATTAGACAATTCCTAGCTTCGTTGTACCTTCCATTAAGGCACACAAATGGAAAAATGTGTTTCTTGAAATCAATTTTGTGTAATGGGAACAGGATGGGTGAGAAGAGACCAGAAAGAACAGAGACATCACACCAAAAGAAATAAAGTATTTTTCATTACCATGTCTGGCTATCCTAAGCAGGCTAATTCCACAGTCTATGCTAATGGACAGAATATGCACATGCTTTGCTTAAACAAGATTATGAAATCTGCACCTATTGCTGCAAAAGAAGAAAAACAACACTCACAGATTTCCTGTTTTGTTTAAGGCTATGAAATATCCCTTAAACTCATGAGATTTTAAAAGTATTTAGTTTCATAATAACACTTAACTTAGAGTCCTGGACCTTTGTGAATAGTTCATTTCCCAGAACAACAGATCTAGTGAAATCTGGCTTCTGATTGGATTACCTCTTTTATACTTCCTTCATTACCTCCTCATCTCCACATTCTCAAACTATATCCCTCACACTCACATCCCCAATATTCCTCCTCTTCCTCTTTATTTACCCTAGGTCTCCAGCTTACCAAGAACGAATATATGCCACCTCTAATCCAGTATCATACATGAATTGTGTAGCTGACTACCACGTCTACCATTATATAAAATACCAACAAGAAAGATGTTTGGAGAGTTGTCCCTCCTTTTCCTTCAGCAATAATGCTTCCAAAGGCAGCTCTGTCCCACTGAATTTCCACAAACACCTAACTGCCATTTTTGGTTGAGCACAAGCTAACCATTTAGAACTGGCCATTAAGGTAAACTTTACTGAGGTAAGATGGGCAAAGTGCATCTGACGCTGACTGCAGCTGCAGTGTAGATGCAACTTTTTTAATGTATGAAAGTAGAAAGTAAACAAAGAGGTAACCTTGCCAAATTGTAATTTTTCCGTAATGGAAATTTTAGCTCCAATACTTTTTCTTCTCCTGTATATTAGGCCAGCCTCACCTCAAGCATCTCTGCTGATTCCAGCAGTGTATGTCCAAGACAGATACATCTTGGAAGAAACTAGCACTGTTGAAGCTGCATAGAAACTAGAGCCTTCCATCCAAACAAAACCTGTCAATCTGCTACAACACTAGAATTGCCTTTTTTTTTTCCCCTCCCTAGTTTTACTTGACTGCATTTAAAAATAACCTTATATAAGTCAAAACTTGGACACCTCCTCAGACCCAGTTACACTCAGAATTACTAAGATGTCAGGTTTTAAGTGCAGTTAATCTAGCTTTTGATATCCAGAGGATCAAGGAAATACACAGTAAACATTCTTATTAATAGTAGCATTCATATACTACAAAAGCATGTAAAGCATGTAAAGCCTGGAAGCTTCTTGGAGTTTCACAGGAACCCAAACTGCCTGCACACTTAACTTCCAAGGAAACAATACCTCAGTGTTGAATCTTCATGAACAATGAGCCTGTTTTGAGTGAATGAAGCCTGTGTTTCCCCTTTTGTTATATTCAAAAAATAACTAGTAACAAGCAGTCTGAAAACATAGGTCATTCATTTAAAAAAGATAAATTAGATCTTGAGACTAGTCTGTTTTGTTGTTTTGGAATTTGGCAAAGTGGGGTGGTGATTCAATCACATCCAAATCAAGTAAGCCTAAATCAAGCAAGCCTAAATCAAGCCTCTCTCCTTCTACTACCAAAATGAACTGCTAACAGAGTACATCTGCCAAAAGCACATCCTACCTCTATATCTTGGGTCTAAGAAGCAGCCACACCTGTCCCCATGAGTCAAGGGGCAATTAATAATCAGCCACCTGCAAGGCCCCAGGTCCTACCAAGAAAATGAGACAACAGTAGAAACCTGCCAGCTTGCTATGGTATCACACTAACGCCCTGGGAAAAGTACTGTATATTTTTAGTGTGTAAAACAAGTACAGCACATGGAAGTTTCCTCAAAAGTGTTTATCAGATGGCTTCAGACACATTCTAAGAAATCAAAACAGGGATGGACTGTGTTAAAGGGTGATACCTTCATGTATTTCCTATGCTATGGGAAATCAACAGCCCAGGCTCTCTGTTGAAACTTGCAAGTCCATGAAATTACTCTGATGAAGTCTTAAAATGGACAACTGTTTATTAAGAACTGGACTGAGACTCCTCATCTCAGTTGTAAGCCTGCAAGTAGCTAATCTCCCATAGTAAGGGGCCTGAACCATTTTTCAAATAGTCACCTGGATGTGAAAAGCATGATGTCAGCAGCGTTCTAGGGTAAAAACAAACAATAAGCTGCCAAAATGCTGTCAGCTAACATTTCAATAGTCAAAGCAGAATCTGAAGATCATCCACAAAAACACAGACTGACACTGAAGCTCAAGTCTTGCCAGAGGTTCCCATTACTCACGCAGAGTTGACAGCCACTTCCTATCACTGGTGTCCTTACGCTCATGCTAGTGTTTTAGTAGAAATGCAAGCTTTAGAAAAAGCAGGCTACTGCACAAAACAACAGTGATGACAGATCAGAGAAGCAAGCTCAACACTGACAAATCATCAAGCTCTCAAACCACAGAAGCAGTTAAAAATCCCTAAACACAAGGTGTCAATACAATAACTAATAGATGAAAGAACACTTACTTTAGAATTTGTTTTCCTTTCTTCACCCACATAAGTCAAAGACCACCCACAACTAGCTATGTTTCAGTGAGGTTTAGCAGAACTCTGAATGGCTATTTTCTTTTAATGCCTTTGAAAAAACTGATGATTGAAGAAATCATGATGTGCTGGATCCACTCTGGAGCAGTCAGTATAGTGTAATTCTTTATAATGCATGGTCAAAGTTACCCCAACTCATTGCTTGATTCTAGAACAGAACTGTTGAATGCAAACATCCATACATATCATGTTTTATCAACTGTATTCCAGGAAGATGAAGAAAGCTGTAATCTAATGTCTACATAAATGTAAATTCCATTACATTAAAACTGGAATTCTTATTAAACTTGAGAATAAAGTCACGCTTTGCTAGAGTGAGAAAAAGGGGATTTTAATGAATGATTATTTTGTTTGGCATTGTGAAGCATATTTCTTACAACATGTGGTAGCTTTCTGTGAGTATATACAGACCTTGCCAGTATGTACTTTCAAACTACATTAATACTCTTTAGCAACAACCATATGATGTTTTGTAGTAACACTGTAGCATAATCAAGTGTTGCTATATTACAGAATGAAAATGATTTAAAATTAATTCTGATTTTACTATTGTTATTTAAACTATATAGTGTCTGGAGTTACTAAAACACATGCTTAACCTAGGGAAGGCTGCCAAATAAACTGTCAAATAACAGATCTGATGGCAAATTTTAACAGCAGCATAGTTCTGCCCAGTCAATCTTTAAGAAGGCTGACAATTTTATTAAGCCTTTGAATATCCACAGAGTTAGTCAGTCAGATACGGATCCTGATGATGTAAACATCTAAATTTCTGTATTTCAACTTCTTCCATTTTTCTTGTTAACTTGCAGTTCCTTATTGTTTGTCTCCTTTCTTATCTATCCAAACCTTAAGTCTTCTCTAGGTAATGCACAACCTAGAATCTATCTCCAGTTTTCCTCAGACTGGTCATAGACAGATTTTATTTTTTTTTTTTAAAGTGATTTGAGAACATTATTAGGTACACCTTAAAAATAAACAAGCAAAACTGTGGAAGTGTAAGCAAAGCAGAAAACATGGTGTGTACACACACACACACACACACACTACAGAGTATTTCTCCATGTTTGATTTAAATGCTGCTGTAGGCTTTGAACTGACATACTAGGTCCAATTCCTTTGACAAAGTGAGACCAGAAAAAACGACCAATTTTTTGTATATGCAAACCACATTTAGCAGAACAAGATCAACATTTTTTTCTCTATCAATTCATTCCTAGCTTGGCGATTAAATTTAATGGAGTTAGAACAACTCCTGTCAGGACCTCTCTCCTCAGTATTACATTGCCTACTTCATGTAGACCCCAGATACCATGCTGAAACGTATTTTGATTCTCACTGGTTACCTTGACTCCATTAAACCTTAGCTAATACTGTGACATTTGCTCACAAACACTGAAGCACTTGTTTCCTGGGTCCCACTGTTTTGAGGAACATACTGAAGTTTAGAAACATTCTGCAGGCACATGCAGGAAAAAAAAACAAAACAAAAAACTACTGACCTTACTGACAAACCAACATATACCACTGGAGAAATAGCTTTCTAACCCTAAGAGAAGTTCTGTCAAGAGATGAACTACAGTAATTGCCAGGATCTTGTCACAAAAGAGAATACTGGAAGACATTTGAAGAAAGTAGGTACCTTCTAAATTCCTTAAATATAATCTAGGACTAGAAACTATTATACAAAACTTCTTCTGCTATTTATTTCATTTTTATTACTTCTTCTGATTAAAATAATTTCTGAAGAGCAGACAGGAAGTTTTTCCACTGCAATAAAAAGCAATCCTGGCCAAGAAAGGATCTGCCCATTTGCCACACTATCTCCACAAAGACAGCAGCCTTATTAAATTACAACTGTTTGAACAAGGTCAAGTACTCAGGGTTTAATTCAAAGTGTTTCCAGGTATGATGCTGTCAGGTCAACTTAAACAAGCCAACAGAGGCTTCGAGCTTGATTAAATATTAAAACAGAATCTTTCACATCTGTTTTTACCCAAGGATGAAATTACTGTACATCACTTCAACCAGCTCATTAATACACTAAACACATATCTTGCCTCAAAAGGTTACAGGAATATCAATGCTTTCAGACAGCCTGCACTGAAACCTACACAACTCAGCCAGAAGTGGGGTCATTGCATACTTTAGCAGGATGTCAATATTTCTTTAGAAATGTGAGAGGTAATCAGCTAGACATAGATACATTTTAAATTAAAAGATGGGAGCCTCCAGTGAAGCTAAATCAGTTGCCTTTGATCTGAACCTTTTAATCACTCATCTCATTTTCTTTGATAGATAACTTGATAACAGACATGGAACAAAGTTTGATCCAACAGTAATTATTTTTTCAAACTGGAGGGCTGTCATGTCCAACTAGATATCTGCTTTTAAAAACTGTGCTGTGTAATTTTTTTTAATTGAAACATAGAAAGGTCTATCAGGATCATCTATTTCAACACCTATAATTTCTAATGATACTCTGATGCCATGTTAGGGTAGGGGAGAAGAGAACGTATTTGAGGATACAACTTCTTTGACAATGATAAATACACTGTATTAACTACTCCACATGGCATCTGCTGCCCTTTAAAACACAACCAAAAAAATAGATAGTCCTCTAGCATTATCTTTGCATGAGACAGGAGGCATTAGTCAAATCATGTTTCCTGACCGCAATCCATAAACTGCACAGAGACAAATGAAAGTCATCTATTTAGAGCAACAGATGTACAAGATGGGACTTGGAAGGGAAACAATGGGAAGTGTTCTGTGTCTGAACTGCGCTTATCCCAGATGAGAAGATAATCCATAAATCTGTATACACTGAAATTGAACCTAAACATCTTATCTCTTTTAAAATAAAACAACCCACAACTAGTGAATTTGCCACAAAGTGTTCAAACTTACTATGCATTCTTAACAGCACTCTCTTTGGGAAGGGGAAGGGGGAAAACAGTGCCTGAATACAGATGTTCTGACATAATAAATAGGAGAAACCCACTAAAAACACTTCTGAATGCCCTAGCATCTATTCCAAGATTTAGAACTATACATTTTAAGCACTGCTAATTAATAAGGCATAAGACAATTTGCCTAAGACAAAATAAAATTCCAATACAACACAGTCTTCTACCACCCACTAATTTACACTTGAATAATATAATCAGCTAGACTTAACTATGCTTAATGTAAAGTCAATAAATTCCTTTTTGGCTGTTGACACAAAAACCTACTGGGAATTAAACACTTGAGGAAATTAATCATTATAACACTCTGGCTCAATGCACATCTATATTGAAATAATTTGGTCTTTAATTCACTTTATTTGTAGTTAGGTTTAAAGCAGTAAATTTGATAGAAGTGGGCCTCATTAAACCAATCCAGTTTGAGCTGCCTTTCATTAAGCTTAGTGTATTTGAACAAAGTCAAAAGAGATTCATTTCCTTTAAAATAACTGTGCTTTATAAAGTAACCCAAACAAACCAAGACCATTAATACATAATAGAATAAAGGCATTTACATTTGATCTGAGCAAAAGCCAACATTTATGATTATTTGCTTTCAATACATTTTCTTGAGGCACAGAGATAATCTTTTCTTACTGACAACAGAAACTCACATTGACAAATAGCAGGAAGACCACCAAAATAAAGTATCTAGAAGCCCAGGCTATTATGACAGCCTCTCAGCTTCCTGTTTTAAGTTCTGTTTAATTCTTCTGGCACTGATGTGGTTTAGCATGGTGGCTCCCAGACTTAGTCGGCTTGGAAATCAACACCAGAAACAGGTGGCTTGTGCAAAACCAGTTTGGGAGACATCACATCCACGGGCTGGAGCAACTTGTGCTATCACTTCACCACACAGAAGAGACAGATCCAGCTAAGAGAATTATACCAACATTCTTCTCTACATGAACTCAAAAGCAGCAGGCACTCTGCAAAAGGTGGCAGCAAATCACAGCTCCATATGTAGCTGCCATGAGACACTGAACAGTTCATCAGTCTTGGGCATGTCTCCGAATAAGTCTTAACCCCAATATCTTCCAGGACAGGTCATGATGGTCACTGCATATTATCACATGAGCCCTGATACCTGCATAATGTAGTATGAAAACCTCTGGAAAAAAACAGAGATAGGTACACTAAAAATGTGTTTAAATATGTATGCAGTACCTCAAGAGCATAAATGCTAATCACTTCCACGCACACTGTCCTTTCTACTCCAGTCTAGTTCAAGAGACAAGACAGGCAGTACACTTCATGTAAAGGGACTGCTTGTTTTCAGGTAGACACTCAAGCAAAATCCTAGATGATAGCAGTGAGCTGATACATTCAGTGAAGTTTTACATTTTTCTCAAAGTGCACATACATCATCTACTTCAGCTAGAATAAGTCTTTCATGTGATTTCCAGAGGTAGAGAAGTTCACAAGTTAAGTTTTTATCTTCCCAAGACAAAGGTGTGTCCTTTCCAGTCCCCCCTGCTTTCACTACACATCAATTTATGCATTCACATCCTCTCTTGGAAACAAACATGCATCCACGTAGTTTCAGGCCTTACTATGAGATACAGTACAATACATATGTCACAACTGAGTTGTTAATAACAGTCCCATGTTAGACTGGGGTGAGAAGGAAGAGGGGAATAACCTAGCATGAAATACAACAGTATTCTTGGCAATTAAAAAAACAAAAATCCCCACTAACATGAGTCCTTATGAAAAGGTTTTCCTATTCTTCAAAACAAACAACTACTACCATCCAAAACTGTTCAGACATACTACTTTCAAACCAATCCCAGTTACTACTACATGCAGGCAACGAAATTACTCTGCATGAGAAAATACAGGACAAGATACAGGACACCACAAGTAACAGAGAGAGGTGCTAGAACACACACCAGTGTGTAGAATCCCTTCAAAAGTACATCCTGGTCCTTGCAGCTTTATAGCATGGTTTTCATCAGGAATAGCCTGAAAACCAGTCTACACAACAGGAAACTGCTTCTTTACAGACTGAAGGCAGAGACACCACCTTCCAGCTTTACTTCCCTTCTCCTGCAGTAGTTACTAGAACAGAAAGATCATTGGCTTCTCCATGTCATTTACATGTCAACAGCAACAGCACTACCTATGGGGAATGTAGAGTTATGATTCTTATGAACACAACACACAGAAGATACATAACAAAGGCTAGCTGTCAACAAGCCAGGATGGTAGGAAAGTCTTCTTGCAGCAGATTAAGTTTGGAATTTAAGGTCCTTAAGATGGATCAGAAAACCAAGGACCAGCTCTGCAGGGAATATGAAAATCTCTCAAGGCTTATTTCTTTCAATAAGGAAAAAATCTGTAAATGCAAAGCTTCATTGCAAAAAACAGATTTAAAGGTGAAGGAAAAGCAGCACTTGGTAAGCTGATCATTAGAGCTGGTTACTTATGATCTGCATATGTTACCTGAAGACTTCAGTGAAGCATCACAGGTAGGTACTGAGACTGACAATTTTGAAAGATCTCAGAAAGCATGCACAGAGCATCAGCTAATTATCTAGCACTTTAACCAGCAGAATACCCAAGGTGTTCCAGGTAAACATGTAACTTCACAAATTATGAATCCTAGATCAAAACAAAGAGGGAAGGACATAAATAGGTTGTCTTCCCCATAATGTTTAACCCTCCATAAGGCTTAGCCTGGCATACTTTTGTGACTCCAAGTTCTGAACTGGGATTCAAGTATCTAGAAATTTTAGATCCTAGCCTAGAAATCCTTGCCCACCTGTTGCATAACAGAGTTAAGTGATGTTCAAGTGATTACCACTTATTCCATAAACGAGCACTAAGAAAGTGTGATAGCGCAGAGACTGTTCCTTAAATTCTTATGACAAAAAGAAGCAGCCACAATCACCTGAATGACTGACATACTGAGTTCCTCCCACTCATCATGTGACTTTCTCATAAAATTATCTCACAAGTGAGGAACACACTGACACTATAGATTCCAGGACAATTTTGCTAGTGATTTCAAAAGGCCATCAAACAACATGTCTGCAATAAAAGCCCGGTTATTGCTGAGGGACAGGGTGCCATGCTGTTTGTTACAGCAACCCTGCATCTTTTGGCCCAAGCATCTGCAGTTGGCTTCAGCTATCACCAAGTTGCTCAACTGACTTGAAAAGACAAGTGAAAAACATGAACACTGCTGAGAGAGTACCTGCAGAAAGGAAGCTGATCTAAATGATAAATGTCACCATTACAAAGTTAACAGTACACAGAGTATTTTCTTCTTTCACCTTTCTTTCATTCCCTGTAGTCTTTTGTTTTTCCCTTCCATCCTCAATGAATCTTGTACCCTACTTTTCTATTTTAAAAGTAAAAATCTGTCAGTCTTCACAAGACGACAAGATTGGTAAATCACTGTCTAAATGAAGGTGATGCGAATAAAACATTTATATATACACATATACATTTGTGTATATATAAAAGTAACGTGTAAAAATACAGTACCCCAAGGCACACATAAATCACTTCTCAGAAGAAAAAAAAAAAATCACTTCCCTGGAAGCTGTTTATTTGCATCAATTCCTAAATCAGCGCTGCTAAGCAGCATTAGAATGTAAAAATCACACTCCTACAGTTTTCTCCTCTTGAGATTTACAGTTAAATTATAAGAAAAAGACGTCCTGGTTAAATTGGACAGATAATGCAATATAGCTTTTATCAAACCAATAAATATGTTATAATACATAAGCCTCTGGCCCTAAGAGACTTCCTTCTTCAGGTGCTGGCAGTTTATAAATGAGCTCATTTGTAGCACAGAAAAAGCTTCATAATTAGTACCTATAATAGTTTATCATTAAAAACTTGCATTCACTGTATCATGTCACAGACTAACGAGTCTGGCTCTCATTTACACACTCTATTTTCTGGCAACTCAGTACAGTCGATCCCATTATTTGCTATATAATTGACCAACTTCAACAGCTGCAATTCTTCTCTTGCAAATACAGAGCACAATGCACGAGACAGGATCATAGCTATCACTCTTAAAATATTCCACATAATGTACAGTTTAAGTTTGACAAGGCCTAAGGCTTTGCCCTGCAGCCAACAGAAGTTTGATTTAAAAAGCACTGTACAGTAATTAGATTTAAACTACAGAATTATTTAAAGTACCACACTCACTGACTGGTAGAGCTTTTACTGCAATAGATCAGACTCATCAGACTGAAAAGCAGATTCGTTTACCCCCAGTACTAGAAATAAATACACTTCCTTCTGATTACAGCAGTGAATGAGACATGCAGATAGAGATAGAAGTTCTGCAGGTCCAGCCATGCCAGATACCCTCCTGGACTAACAAGGAGCAGGAAGTGTCCTAGCTGATTCAAATCTCAATTACTGACCGATGTGCTAAATCCTCCTAATATACTTCTGGGAAAACCTGGAATGCATGTTCTTAGAATTTCTTCTACCGGAACAGCTTGAAATGGCAACCCCCTGTAGTGCATACGTGAAAGACAATGGATGATTCAGTAATTTCAAAGAACCATGAGAAATTCTCAGAAGTTTTCAGCTACTTCTGCAAAATCTTTATCTCCAAGAACAAGATCTGAGAAAATACCTGTATCTTGTTTAGCACATAAAGGTCTGAAAGTCAAGAAGCCATTTCTTATTAGCCCTCAACATGTGTCATGAATGGTCTTCAATGAATCAAAGGAGAAAGCAGTAGTAGACAGACAGGATTCAACAGCCTGCAACAGTACAGCACAGTACCTACCCTTCATCCCTACAAAGCAAAAAGCAATAAGGAAAGGATGCTTTCCAAAAATCTAAGTTTGTATACTGCCATGCACACACACAGAAGACAACTTTCATAGGAAGGTAGTGTTTCTTCCCCCTCACTTCAATCCTTTATCTTATAGCATGAAAGTGAGTAACACTCCTTTTATGGTTTCTTTGCATCTTGCTTGGAATTTAAAGGACAACACCTGTTAACTGCATACATAATACAGCTTTTTATTATGGACTTTTAGAGTTTTATTAATATGGTTTTCACATCAGGTATAATCATGATTCCTTGGAATTTCAGACAATTTAAAAGTATTTACTCCGTATTACTAGGGATGAACAACCAAAAAAAACAATGACAAAAAAACCCCCAACCAAAAAACAAAGAGCCATGAAACTGCTTCCTGTTAGGAGGAAAAACACTGCCTTTTAGTTGTTGCACTTTTAGCATGTCACTTGTCAACCCTGACAGCCGGCACAGAAAAACATGCTAGCACTCAGGACATTTTACTTCAGAAAGAACGTATTTCATCAAGGATAACACACTAGCCAAGTATCTCCAGAAGTTTTCACAGGTAGGTACCCATCACTACTGGTAAGAGTTGAAAAGTGTCACAAGAATCTGCTGATAGAGTTGCACTGCCTGAAGCATCATTCAAATGAAGCTATATAATCCATGGGGAAATGGAAAAGAGGAGGGAAGATTCTACTTTGAAACCTGTACACTGCACTTAAGTTTTTATTTGGTATTTCTGTTTTACACCATTAAAGATACTTCAGGTTTTCACCCCATAAAAGAATGGTGATACTTAAGGTCATTACGGATCTTGCACATAAATATTTGTACTTACCAAGTTCAGGAAGTCTTCAAAATCAAGGTAAACACCTCACCCAATTCTATAGATGGCCACATGATGTAAGAGCATAGAAGTACAATTGAGCTCTGTAGCCCAGCATACTTCTGCCCCAATGTTTTAGCATTTAACAAATTATTTTTATCATTTATCAATATATTAATTACACATTTGTGTTTATCTGCTACAGATACAAAAGCAAACCCACAGCAAAAGAACAATTTTTTTAATTATATGGCATTATAACTTCAGTAAGCTGTAACTTTTAAGGAAGAAACTGACTTTTGTGGCAGAATGTTAGGCACAAACCAGGAAGTTTTTAGCACTCCATTAAGATCTGAATATTTGTGTTCAAGACAAATTCAAACAAGTCAACCTTAACATACAGATAAGGCAGCTAGTAAGGTTAGCCTTCAGATTCCTGCAATTCATTTCGTGGTCACTGATTACAAGTTAGTTACCAGCATACATTAGTTAAGATGATATATGGATAAAGTTGAGGGTAACAGCTTGGTCCTCTATAAGAAAACATTACTTTATAAATTGTTATACCCTGGAGAAGAGTGAGGATGTTCTTAAATTAGGTAAATTATTTCAGATGTCAAACAGAAAAAGCCTACAGTACTACAGAAGTGCTACTGCAGGATAAATGAGGCTACTCAATTCTGAATAATGTTTTATTAACAAAAATACCATCTTTTTTGTTTGCCCTCTCCTAGGTAAAAGCCTTTCCATCCTCAAATAAGACATCTGCATGACACCTCTCAAGACAGAATCTTCCTTCCAAGTCCAAATAATTAAGTATTAGGCTCTAAAAAACTACCTTCACTGCATTCATTTGGTCTTTTGATTCTACTCCAATGGATTATTTATTTAATATAGTCACAGCCTAATCCAGTGTTGTAACTCATGATCAAAGAAAGATTATTTTAATCCAGCTATAAAAGCTTGAGCTGTTGAGCTAACATACAAGATAGCCCTACTAAAGCTTCACCTATGCTACTACTACTACTGCAGACCCTGCAGCACAATATACAAGACTCAACAGTCCCTTTCCAAGGCTTTGGAAACTTAAGTACTGCCTTAAACCTGAATTTTTCTGGTCAATGCTACTCTAGTCAAAAAATACATACACTGTAGTCAGGGCCCCAAGCCAGCTACTTTTTTTAAGATGTGTGAACTGATGGTAGAAGGGAGGTAGGTGGGTGGAAGAAGCTATTGCCAGTGAAATAGAAAGGTGAGAAAAAGATTTTTTTCCTCATTCCGCAGGTAAGAAGTCCAACACTTAACATGTATGTTTCCCCTTTCCCCAATTATTTTAAGCTAAATAATAAAATATTTAATTCTGCAAAAGACCCTAATAAAGATCATGACAAGACAGGAAACAGCATGAACTATACTGTGTCCTATACCACAATGGTAAACTCACATCATAGTTGGCCTTTTCCTTCCCCTGATTATGAGCAGTGAAACCACAAAACCCATGTTAAGATCTTATCAGTTAAGGTCCCCTCATGGGAAAAGTTCAGGAACAGCTGTGCAAAGAAATGAACACTGCTCAGCTTGAGGTTTCTAAAGCGGCCACAAGTGTAGAAGAATGAAATCTGTCCATCTTGACACAATATTTGGGCCTCCTCTATCACTTGCTGTATTTGAATTAAGGACTTCCTAATTAGCAGTCCAAAGAAACACTCAAAGTGACTACAAAAGTACCAAAAAACCCACAGTATAATGTTTTCAGTGATGCTGGTACCACCTCAGAATTATAGAGTCTGAATATAAAGTGGTAATTTGGATAAAAAGAACCCTGAGAATTTAGCTGAATTATACACAGTGTGAACAAGTTTTACACAGATTATATGCCACTACATCCCACTCATAACAGGGCACTTCTTAGTAACTCCATGGAAGCTGCTAATCATTTGCTATAGCTTTTCCCTCCAGCTTTACACAGATGAGGCTAAACAACAAACATCAATCTCAAAAAAAAAAAGTCTTCAATACACTTCTACTACACCAGCATAAAAAGTATTTTTTAAAGACAAACCAGGAAAAACCCTGTTTTGTTATTAAGTGGGTTATCTGTTCTAGACTAAGCTGCTCTTAAGACAGCCTAAAAAGGACTTGGAACCCCACTCATAAGAAACAGAAAGTCAGGCATATAGCACAAATACCAAACCTGTCTTCCGTGGTAATAACCACAGAGGGAATAGGTGCTGCCAGCAAGTATGAGCTGTATCAAACAGAACGGTGCTGGAATTTAATAGATCTACTAAGAAAAATATTTTTGTAGACTAAGTATTTACTGTTTCGTGAATACAAATGAGTTAAAACTGCAAGTAAAATGTAAACATTACTTTCTTGTAGTATGATGTAGAAACTCTTAGCAAAACTGGTGGTTTTACTCCTATATGAGTCAACATATCAACAGACTACAGGAGAACACACATTCATATAGCTCTTTACAAGAAATAGCTGCCATCTTAGTTTGAAATGCAGTTCTAACTCATGCTCCCCTGTTGCTGTTTTGCTTGTATCAAGACATTTGTCATTGTACCTTTGCTAATATCAGCCCCAATTAAGAATTTAATTACCCTCTTACTGGCTTTAGAGTTTAAGAGTCTGTTTTCAAGAGTGTGATATAATAAGGCAATATACAATATTCCCTGTAGTACCTCCTCCTGGTGATACTCCTTCCAAGAAAACTGTTTAAAATTAATTAGAAAGTTAGGGGTTTTTTTTCTCCAACCATAGCATTTTGCAATATTTTAATAAAAAACTACCCAAAAGAAAGCACCCTTTACTACAGGACTTAAAAAGACCTGAGGCAAAAATTTCCCAAGTTGTAGCAAGTCTGTGCAATGTTAACCTCCACTATTTTTGGCCACATTATAGCACTATCAAGAAACAGTGCTGTAACTAAGACTGGGGCATAAACTGTCATTTTGAACTCTGATACTAGACTCTGGTCTTTTTGAAGATATCACGCAGTCTGCATATCTTCATCACTGTCTCCAATGAGGCCACAGTCTCACAACTGAAAAATACTACTGCATGAGCAGTATTTAGGTCTAGCTTGCCTGAAGAAACCATTTAATCACCAGTTTACCTTAGTCACCCAGTATACTCTAGAAAAGGTTGCTTAGAGATGAAAGACTTGATTTTCATATATACTATTATGCAATAGCTAGTTTTAACATCAAGGCAATCAGCTTTTATAAAACTATCTGCTTAACATCTGTTTCTCTATGACAGTATCTCAGATTTTTATGCCCTATGAACACAATTAATTTTCAAAACATGAACCAGGTCACAAAAGAAACCTGTTAAGATACTTAACAGAGGTGGAAGGAATTCCACCAGAGGTGGTGAAATAACATGGCAGCATTTCAGTAAACCAGAAGGGGAGGGGAAAAAAAAAAATCCATCAAAAAATTCCACTAGGTACAAAAGAAGAGTGATTTCTTGAATCTGAGAAGCTATTGCAAATATTTATGGTGGAATGTATTCCACCTAAGTGTTAACACTGTATTCAGAAATGGAAATCAAGTTGATTATTAGGGCAAAAATATATTGGGGGTAATCAAAAAAATATGAAGCTGCTTCCTCTTTTCCATAATTTCAAAGATGTATCATTTGACTGTGGTATTTTTATAGCAGGGATATTTCAGCTCCCAGGCTTCCTGCAAAGATTTCTTCAGAGTATCACATGCACATCTTACTATAGTTTTATGTAACATAAAATTCAGTCAACTTCAAAATAGATTAATTTCTAAATTCTATACTTCATATACTGATTTTTAATAATCTTTTTCATTATAATCCTGACATCAAAATAGATTTTCTAGTTTTTGAATAATGTAGCTTCAACTGAAACAGCCCAAGGATACTTCTTGAAACTGCATGGAAGATGAGCAGCTGTTTACCAGCAGAAGTTTAATCAGTATGTATGATTTCGGTTGAGGGTTGGGAAGAAACCTAATAACCCATTAAAACATTATATACACTTGACAAAATAAAAAGTAAATCCCCCACACACTTTCAAGAATTAAGTCAAAGTTACACTTAAGCAGTGCAGGGAAAAAGAACCTAAACTGGACCTCAGAAACACCTTCTCTTATAGTGTATTAAATAGTGACCCTTAAACCTCTTAGCCCTCTTCTCTTTACCTCTTACCCTGGAAAAGACGTACTGTGATACCAAACACAGTTATTTCTAATCTATTTCTAAACCTCAGCAAAGGACCATAATGCCTTGAGAAAGCATCTTTCTAGAAGATCCTTAAGTCCTCAATCCATTACTGTGTTACAGAAGAGAGTATATTAATCCCTATATACAGTTGCTATAACAATATTTTATCCATTTTATTTCTGAAGCAAGATAATTATTCTGAAAAACCCCTACTTTTCATATCCTTACAAAATAGAATTTTCTTGGACAAAACTATACTGAACTGAGGAACTGTTTTTTGAAAGCCTGTACACACTAACAATCCAGACGTGGTTTTGTTTTCTGAAATCTAAATAATTTAAGCTTTACCTGCTGAATGATCCAATTCCTTCCCCAATCCCTTTCCAAAATTGTTCCAGAAACTAAACATTTTATTTAAATCTTGAAAACAGTCTTCAATAAAAGCAACCTAACCGAAAACCTAATTCTACCCACTAATCTGTTTTCAAAATGGTAGGGAAACAAGTTTACAAGCAAGTTTTAATATAACAGTGAACTATGTCCTTTAAATATAACCCCCAATAGATGAGGTACACACTCACATGTGTAATTCAAAATAAACAGATATATTTACGAACTTCATAATCATCAGATTGCTTAAACTGTTTTTGAGGCAAGTTTCATCAATAAACTACAAATTAGTTTTAAGTGATACTTGCCAGATTGAGCTAGTATCAAGTCAGACTTTTGGGGTGGGGGACAAAAAAAAAAAAAACAACACAACAAAACCACAAAAAAACCCCTACCACCACTCCCAAACACCCCCACCAAAACAAAACAACCCAAAACAATACAAAAAGCAGGCAGAAACAGGAATTATTTCTCTTTGTACCACTTCAAGAAAAGCAGAGGGAGAGGAGGATGAAGGAAAAAAATGATGGTTCTTTGCAATCTCTTTCTGACAACTTCAGAAGTTTTAAAGTATCAATGAGTGTGTGGTGACAATGAAGTTGAAAAATACAGTTTAGTCAAAATGTTGAAGAGACTGTCTTGATGACTAACACACTGGAGATAATACTAAATTAAAAAAAAAAATAAATCTTACATTGGTCCAATGCTCAGTACCTGGAACAGGACTAAAATACCCTTTAGCATAATCTTTGTATTCACTAAACCCAGAATTCAACAGTAGAGCAGCTGCTCAGTGCCTGGTCTGCAGAATTCAATGAATGACAAAAGGTTACCTTAATTCAATGAGATAATCAGCACACATTTACCCACTACTAAGACTTTTCCAACCATCTGCAAGGCGGCAGAGCTAACTGCCTATAAAACAACTGGTAGCATGCTGACATGTCCTCACATCCCTCATGTCAATGAAAGTTTATCTCTTAGCAACAGCTAAAAAGAAACTGTACTTCCAGAAATGTTTTAGATGCATCATGAGCCAACAATTTCTTCATAACTGATTCTGATTGCTACTGATCTCCAAACAGATGTCTACTCTAGTTGGTAAAATGTATTAAATATACTTAAAAGAAAAAAGTCAAGTTGTCATGGCTTAAGAAACCAGTAACAATAGAAATCATAGCTGTGTACATAAAAGACAAAAGCTAACCTTATTTAAAGCTGCTGGTTTTGCAATGATATCAGTAACTGAAGTATAAAAATGCATGTGTTGTGGGGAGAGGAAGACACTTGCTGTAAAAGCTGTTATCAGAAATTGAAATGTAAGACATCTGCTAAAAACTGTGATAAATATTTTTTGAGGGGAAAAGCAAAATAAGATTCAAGGTTAAAACCACTTTAGCTACTAAAACTATTTTAGGATTCTCTCCTGTGCTACACAGGGGTGAGAAAGTTACTTTTGTTCTATTAAGAACATCAAGATATTTATAACTTTAAATTAAAATACAAAGTGTTAAGGCATCAAGCTTTACAAGTAAATTCCATATAAAACTTTTAAGAACATTAGAAATTCACTTGTTTTAGTGAAACTCACTTGTAATAGCAAAACATCAACCCAGTTAGAATTTTACCGCTGGCCAGAGATCAGGAAAGTGAAATAACTTGTCCTCAGCTATATTAGTAGCTCTTCTGTAGAAATCCAATCTTTGAGAGGTCTCTTCAAAATACATCCAAACACAATATTGAGAAGGAAACAATATAAGTCATTGAGATTCAGTTTTATGTTATCAAATTGTGGGCTGTTCTGTTTAGAACTACACATAGAAAATTAAATATGCCATGTTCAGGCTTCATTGCATGAACATCCAGCTTTTTTTGTTTGTTTTCTTAGGCAGAATAGAGTTGCCAGCTGCTAAAGTTGTTTTCTCAAAGTCAACTCCAGCAGGTTTATTAACATTAGACCAGATAAATCAGTTTTATTTCTAGTCTAACTCTGAAAATTATCAATAACTTTTCCATAACAGGCTGAAGATACCTAATAAATATGTTGAAAATGTTACTTTAGAAGGCAGAGATATCAATGATAGAGGGGTACAAAACACAACTCCAGTACACCCCTCTCCCACCACTAGTATCTTCTAGGAAACATAAAACAAAATTTGGCAATATGGGCTGAATAGCAGCCCCAATTATTTTCTTAATTTCACAGCCAGATTTGAGGTACCATCTTGAATTCGGAATAGTACAGGAAGTTGGGAACACAGGGGAGGACTCCTCCAGTGGTTTATTATTCCAAATAAAAAGACTCCTACCACACCTCTCATGCTCAGATCTGAAAAGACTTCTGAAACTCTCTAGTGAAAAACTGAAAATATGCCTGTGAGATGAGTTGCTACTCACTGGTTTTTGAACACAGTGCAGAAATGGATGAAGTGAAAAAAATGCCCATCACCATACAAATACCAAGTGGCAAAGCCGAGAGCAGAATTAATTTTCAGATTCCTAGTTCTTAAATAGTTGTCAATAAATGAAAGACTACCTAAAGCTAGGATTACTGCATTTCATGTTTTATCCAGGGTAAAACCTCTCTGACTTTTAACCATGAGAAAGTTAAGTGAAATGCACAGATATAAAGAGAAAAATTGCTTGACAATGGAAGCTATCACCTTTACAAATGTAATAGTTTAAAATTTGTTTTAAGAACATTTAGAACCATCAAAAGACATAAGTACTCCTCAAGAGTATGTCCAGATCAAGTGACCTAACAAGAGAAATTCTTTAAAATGGCCACAGAAGAATAAGTCACTGGTTTCTGAGTGTGAGCTCCAATACTTTTTCATGTAGTTAAACATATGCATATAGAAGCACAGTAATAGACCTTTCTGTATGCACATAGCACATGGTGCTATGTAACTCGAGGGGTTTTCTCCAGTCATTTCTTGATTGATTTATTTGTAATTTTCAGACCTTCAGAAAAACATCTGTAACATCTGAATGAAAGCTTGCTTTGCTACATCAGCAGGATGTGTGCCAAACATGTCAAAATAAATAGAAATTGGTTTTACTATTCAATTTTCCGATATTAAAGCAGCATTCATATTTGTAAAACATTAACAAGTTTTCAACGACATTCAGTTTTCACAACTGGATAAAGAGGGAAGGGAAGAGAGCTGGACACTTCAAGGCAGAGCAAGAATATTCAGATGAGAAAATACCATGTTTATGTATAACCTCATTGTTTATTACATAAATCTCCATGTGTATATTTATAAACTGACTGATAACCACTTACTTGCCAGAGTCAATACACTGTACTCTTCCTCTACCTCTAACATTCTCCTTTATCTGACTCCTACAGCAGGTATACTTGTGTTCAGAGGACAAAAGAGAAAAAATTAAAGCTGTGTATCTTTTAAATTTGGAACAGAAGGGAGGGATACAGCAGCCTTTATAAGCATAGAACTTGTTAAGTAGCTACTATTAAGTTCAATGATTATAATGATTACTTTGGCTTCGGACATTTTCAGGCTTAAACACTGCTTTTTTCATCACACTTCAACTGTATTTTTGTATAACTCCTTTGCTAACTACTCCTTATCATCCACTAATCCTAAGAACTTCAGAGAATTCTGCAGTACTTGCAAGCTAAGCATTACTCACAGTTTTACAGATCAATGCATTACTCACAGTTTTACAGATCAATATAAAAGGACAACAGTTCTCCAAGCAGCACCAAATAAGGTATCCACACAACATAATCATGAAACTTAAATGAAGCCTAGCAGGCTTCAAACTCAACATCCTGCATCTTGTATACATATATAAAAGTTCAGCGACCAAGCTCTTATTTTTCCAGATTCAGAGTCCCAAGAAAGCAGAAATCAGGATGCTCACTATTCCTAAGGTGACAGACACAAAATGCACTTATGAAAGAAACTTTAACAACAAAAAAACCCAACAAACCCACCCACACACACTGGAAATTCTCCAGCAATGGTTTTCCCCGGTGAAGCTTCCATCCCTCTTAAAACTTCTTTAGCTTAAATTTTGGCTATTTGATGCAGCTGTCTGAAAATCTTCATCATCACAGCCTTGCATAAGTAAGCAGTACTTTCGTTTTATCAGCCAACAGTTAGAAGAAGCTGATAAACTTTCAATTCAAGTTGAAACAGAATACTCTAGGCTGGGAGAGACCTCTGGACGATGTACCCCAACCTACCACTCAAAACAAGACCAGACTCAAGTGTTCCCTGAGGTTGCTCAGGACCTTGCCTAGACAAGCTCTGACCACCTCTGAGGGATGGAGATGTCACAGCCACTCCAAGCCCCTGTTCCATGTCTCTCCATTCTCAATATAAATTTCTCCTTCATCTATCTGTAATTTCCATTTCTGCAATTTTTGACAGTTACCTCTCATTCTTTTGCCATCTGAGAAATCACAGTCTCCATTTTCACTATAATCACGCAATAAGTAGTGCTGAAAGAGGTGCTTCAACACAACAGTCCCACACAAAGTCAAAAACATTCTACACATCTATGGTAAAGTTATCCTGACTATACTCCTTTCAACTGTGACTTGTAACTACTTATTCATTAGTTAAGAACCATGTCTATTCAATGTCTGAAACACAGGTGCCACATTTATCTCTTATTGAACCAAATGCAAACACTGTTAGTTAACATTGCCACAGATACATGAATATTACATAAAAATTGATTCCTAAAACTACAGTCAGTCATTTTCACTACTTTGGAAAGAAAAAGAGCTGTGAAGTTGAAGCCAACTTCAAAACATCACTAGTGATGAAATTAAATGCTTCAGAGCATGTGGAAAATATGTGGCAAATTTACCACAGCTTATGCTAGTCCCCACTTCTATTAAGGATTCTTCCTAGATGAACAAACATCAGACATGCCTCCCAGACAACTTTGCTGAGATCATACACAGCTTTTCTCCTGAGCCAGAGTCCTGCTTGTAATTAAAAACAGAAGTCTCAAGCCTACTCCATCTAGTACCACATTAGTTGGTAACTGATGAGCTGTACCACCACAAGGGGAGATAAATGGGACTCTCTGCCCATCTAGAGTCAAAACACTTGATAAAGCAGAAATTCCTGCACATGTGTATCTATTACTGTAGAAACAAAACACAAGAGTTGACAATTTACAAGTCTGCAGCTACCCTCCCAAGGACTTTTTCCTTGTGTAACATCTTCTCTACGGTGCAACCCGAAATCACAATAATCCACAAAAACCTAGAACTAAATGCAGCAAACACAGACATTGCAAGAAGGCTGCCTGCGCCTGCAAATTGAAAACTTTAAGCTCTTCCTCAAGAATCTGGAGAGGAAAAAAAAAACACCCAAGGAAAAAAATCTAAGTGATGTTGGTTATAATTTCCCTCAATGAGGATGTACACAGACAGGGAAAAACAACAAACATGTGTTTGCAACTGAAGGAAATCATACTAGTTTAAAAAAGTTAGTTTGTCTCCTATCACATAACACAAAGGACAGCAGTGGATCTGTCAGCTAAGTGACACCTGATTTGTTGTGAGTCATCTTCAAAATTCTACAGCCATAATCTGAGCCCTAATATTTCTGTACACAACAGCAACCCTCTCCATTTGGTTCCAGAAAGTCCTAGTGTCCTGACATGAAACATGCCCTCACAATCACAGGAACTATGGGTCTGTCCTTACACCCAGGCAAATACAGTCCTGAATACAGAGAAGAGAGTTGCCTTTTGGAAGAAGATGCTAATAGAACCATAAATGGATTCAAAGTTGCAAAGAAGACTTTTACATCAATTAACTGTTTTCTCAATGCTAGCTTGAAATTCTTTCACAAGTGACAGTATTTTGCCATTTGCAACCACCAAATTGGAAAACTACAATTGATCAGCAGTTGATCTACACCTGGGGATCTTTCGTGAGAGTAAATTTGTTAAAAAAATATCAGACAACTTCACCTGAAAGTTACCAATGTTCTTCACCAGTTTTATAACAAAGTTCCTGCAACAACAAGAAACAACATGGAATTGTTATCACATTTCAACTGCCACAGAAAGAACACCCAAGAGTCAAGACTATCATTATTTCTGACCATAGAAGAGGAAAGACACTTAAGATAAGTAAGGATACAGCACTAAGGAAATGGTAATGCAAGGTAATTCTCCTTATATCTAAGGCAGACTTCTGGTATTTCTATATTCTATAAGGAAACTGGGTACATGGATATCTCCTTTGTCAAGTGGTTAAAGATAATTGGAGGAAAAATGCAACAAGTAAAAACCTCTAACCGTAGTATAGGAATCAAATGTCACTCCCATTTAAGAGTTCACAGAAAATAGCATAAATGAACAAACACAAACAGAACTGCTGGAACTACACAGGATTTCTTTAACTCACTGCTGTCAGTTTCAATACAGGACTCACAGCAGTACATCACAGCAATTATTTTTGAAGTGAGACTACAAAAAAAAAAATCAAATTTTAGCAATCCTTACAATTAAAGAGCTAGCAGTATACGGTCTGGAATTACTCCTTGCAGTAAACAAGAATCATGAGCACATCATGCAGAACTATGTTCCAAAACATCCAGCTGGGGGGTGGG
>NW_020799105.1:2709247-2719756 GCF_003259725.1 Athene cunicularia
GGGGGGGGGGGGGGGGGGGGGGGGGGGGGGGGGGGAAGGATGAGTCTTACAAGTCTTCAGTGATCTGCAAACAGATAACCTGTTTGCAGAAACCAAGTCACTAACATCAGAAATTGGAACCCAACCTCCACCTCTGTCATACCTTATGAAGGAGCAGACAAGTCTAACTCAGGAAATAGCAGGGTTTAATTTCCCTCCCACCATACAACCCCAGAAAACTTTTACAAGCATGGTTCTTGGTTTGATTCAAATGTGCCAAATTGTAAAATACAAAAAGGCCCCAAAAGCTATCTACAGTGGCACAAACCACTCCTCCACAATCTGAGACAAGACTTTTCCACTTCAGTTTTAAATGTCGAAAAGATGGGGTAAGTCATTCTTCCATTTCTGGCAAGCTCCAGTATCTCAAGTGTGAATAGGATCCATTTGTAAGTGTTCACTTGGCTTCTGCACGGAATTTGTACTTTTAGAATTACAGAAGCTACAAGTACAGCAGAGAGGTGACAGAGCAGCAGCACCTAGCAACCATCCCAGAACTTCAAGGCCAAGAACAACACGCACTGAGGTGCGGGCCATACTTCCAAGAAATAAAGATGTCTTGTGAACTGAGGTAATTAAGAAGCACAAATGTGAGTTAGCATTTGTCAAGTAACACTAACATTTCTCAGTTTTTATTACCACAAAGATGTTATGAGGGGAAGAACACAAGTTATCTCAAAAGACAACAGTATTTTATTGATTGACAAAGTTCAAGCCTAGATTTCATTCTTCTTTTTTATACCCCTGTCTACAGTGTCTTCTACTGTTGTACTGCAGACACTCTCCTACAGCAACTTACCTAACACTGCATTTTGGACCTCAGACTCACCCTCAGGAGCACAGACTGCATATAAAGACAGCTCCAAAGTTAGGCATTATGAATATCCCCTTACATCTAAAACAGCAAGACACATTCTGTAGCACTTCCTTTCCAACGAACTTTTCTGTTTCTGCTCAGTGGAAAGTCTAGAGGCCAGAGGGGAACAAGGTAGAGCAAGCAAAGAAATCTCAGCCAACAGTCTCTTGTTGCCTACCCACAGGAAGGCAGGAAACTGAAAAACTGAGCAGGGAGGAGCCTGGATGCCAAAAAAGCAATTCTCTATAGATTGGCCCTTTGCCTGAAAGACAGAAGGAGGAACACGCAGTGTCTGCACTGGCACAAGCTACATACCAGAAAACTGAAATTTAATCCATGCCAAGTTACACTTTGAAAAGCTAAATGTACGTAGGCCAGTGAAAACAAAATTAGATAGGAGTTCAGAGCATGAAAAATTAATAAAACAAGTTTAGTTTTGCATGAAAGTCAGCTTAGAAAGACAAACTAAAAGTGAAAGGGGGATTAAGAAAAATGTTCATGCCAAGAATCAGATGGAAACAGCCATTAACACAGTCGCTAAGCTGTTCAAGAGAGTGTTCAGGAGAACCAAGAAAATACAGTATGGATCAAGTCATCTCCATTTGCACTGCATCTTTCAAAGTATACTTCAAGTAATTATTTATGTAATTATTCTGAACATAGCAAAACTGAGATGAAAATGTTACGGTGGCCGTTGTATCTTCACCTTTTAAGCTGAATTTATTCTTTCTAGTTATAGTAAAGAGCTGTCTTAAGTAAAGTATAAGTAAATAAATAGCCTACAAACACCTGCTTCTTCAGGTTTGTAGTCACACAGCATTTGTGCTCAGGAGTTGGCTAACCCCTGTGACCTAGTAGGTTTCATGCAGCTCCCAAACTGCAGAACCTTCCCAGCGCTTGTCCAAGTGACAAGGAAGAACACAGTGCACGTGTGCACATCCACACAAAACACACCCCCAATATTGCCATTCTACAGCTGACACCATTAAAGATAAATTAAACACCCATCTAAAGACTAATACAACTTTTAAATACCACTTTACTGCTGCATTTCCAGAAGTGTATTTTAATTCATTAAAGGCTTCTCAAAAAGCTAAGTATCTCTCAACAAGTTCAGGTTGATTTTCCTCTCTGTTCACACCCTTTCCTACTATGTTATCAGTTTTTACACTGCATTTTCTGATTAACATACTCATACAGCCCTTTTCAGAAGATGTTGGGTGAGAGAAGGTGTGAAGCACATGAGAAGGTATCTATGCAAGATACTCTGAACATAAGGAAGAACACATACGAGCAGTTAAATTGTTAAAAGTAACTATGCACTGCAATATAGTAAATGCACAAGATCAAACTACTAGGTAACAAATTTCCTTCCCCCCCCCATATTTCCTGTGTCTGTGGTTTTTGGTTTTTATCTGCAGGAAAGAAAAAAAAAAATTACAAGTCTTCATCCTAAAGGACACCACTGTTTTCAGTTTCCACCTCTAGCTGGAGGCTGGTCCTTTAAACACACCAGTTTAACACTTTAGAACAGGCATCTTTTGAAGTGCTTTCATTCAAGTTACCTGTCTACATCAAGTAAGCATCCACCTTAATGTAACCACCAGAATATTCTGGATAACTGCGATGTCCCTTTGAAATATAATTTAGACCACTCATTACACTTTATATCAGGTACAGCCTAGATACTGTATACTGTTGAGAGCTACTGACCTTTCAATGGAATATGTCTGGGATCTGTCCTTCCTGTGAGCCTTGTGCTTGCATTTCTTCACACAGAAGCGAAAAAGCAAACCTCTACACACACTAGGGAATAGAAAGGGGTGGAGGAATAAAAGATCTTAACAGCTGCACTGCCTACTTCTTTGCCCAAATCTGAAGAGTCAGGGTATCACTTGAAGGAAACACCATCTTTACTCAAATGTTTCCTTCCAGGACTATGGATAACAGGAAGAAACACTGCAATACAAGCTACATTGCTGTAACTACCTGCAGCTATTTCTACATCTGATGAAACAAAAATCGCTCTATCTAGTTGGACTGGAGTTAATATGAAGACAAGAAAAGCAGCTCCATATCATCAACACCAAGAAGAAAATCTAGCACTTTAAGTTCCCTGTTCCATGTAAGTATTTCATCGAATGCAAAACACTCAACACCCCTGCAACACAGTCAAGGCTCCAGGTCTGCAAAACTAATGTCAGTGGCACTGCACTGCAATAGTACCTGTCTTCTCAGTGCATTAGATACTTCAATGCCTCTGGGGGATGGGGGGAGAAGACAAGAAAACCCCTACAAAAACAAAAAGCACCCCAAAAAACTCAGGCAAAAACAAAACACCCCCACAGGCAGTACTATCTCTCTTCCCATCACCTTTTACTCGGGAAGAAAGGTTCAAAGCCTGCATCTGGTACTTGTGTGAAAGTTCAGATTGCCAGAGGGAACTCTGATGCACTTCTAATGTACTAAATCTTTTAACTGTCATCTCGACGAGATATTAATTATGCATTAAAAAAGTCAACATTATTCAAACTTTTGCAGTTACCTAAACAGATTTCTGCACATCCTCCTGTTCTTTTTTCTCCTCAAGGAGAATAAAAAAGATACTTGAACTTTACCTCTAGTAACTAAAACCAAAAAAACGCAAACAAACAAGCAGCTCTTACTGTCCTAGCTATACAAACTGCCAAAGAAACGCTAAAATACACCACTCTCTTCAAAGATTAGCCATTCCTGAGAGATGCCAGTTGGCTGCATTTTACTGTATAAAATTCAATACATAATCTTGACATGCCCCATACTGACACTAAAATACTTCCAATAAAAACGGCCTAAAAGTTTTCCTGCATCGTCATTCTCCTTATTCATGAATTATCAATTTCAAATGAACATGCAGTCATGTAATAGACACCTATGTACAGTTACTTTCACAACTGCCCTTTAAGTGTAAAGCCATACAGCTTGAAGACCATCAAAAATCATACATACAAACTTGGTTTAAATATATTTATCCAGTAACCTGTGTCACAACTAGCACAACAAAGCAGTGCACTACACTGATATGCAATTACTAATTCGCCAATCTTATATCAAAACTATTTCTGTCAGGAAAAAGTGCATGCCGAACCATTTTTAAACACGCAAATCACACTGCTAATTTTGAAGCACCCAAATGAAATCTTCTTTCTTGCCAAAGCACTTGCTACGGAACAGATTTGTTTGGCTAACTTCTAAAAGACAGATTTATCCTTATACCAGTATTTCAGTACAGCAGTAATGGCTTTTTCAGCACTGTGACCCAAGTAACATTCCTTGCAATGGATGCCAGTCCCAGTAGGTAGCCTACCAAAGGAGATTTTTGCTTCCACAGAATTCACGTGAAGCATCATACTATTAAACTATTTTGGTTGCTTGGTAGTCCCATCTTCAATTTTTTCACATCACTAGAGTATCAGAATTACAGAAGAATCTCTGAAAGTACTTCAACAGCTTTATCGCTACAAGTAATTAAATCTTTATATGGACGGCTACAGCAGTAGTCACACAGTAAGCAACACCTCTGAATTTCCATTCTGATTTTTAAGAGTGCAAAGCTCCATGCATCCTTCAAATACCTGAGAAGTCCAATTTGACAGAAATAGATATCCATATATAAAAGGAACCATATATTTAGAGAAGCTCACAAAAATCAACCCACAGCTACCAACATTTGTAGTTTACCTCTGACATTTCCACAAACACCTGTTCCTGTCTACACCACTAAATATTTCTAACACAAGAACTTTCTACTCTGCATCCTTCAGTGCCTTCCACTCTTTCCTTCAGATGAAGGAAAAAGGCAAGTGAAAACCAATGATGCAGTTTCTAGGAGACACTAATAGCACCTCTAACTACAGCAAAATTGTCTGGATTATTCCATGTCAAAAAGAGCTGCTACCAAACTTTCCCACTAATAGTGGGAAAAAAACCCCAAAACAAAAAACCCCACAAATCTCCAACTTACAAATAGTCAAACTAACCCAATTCAAATAGAACAGGTAGCCTTTTTTTTCCCCACAAATACACTGAAAACTCAAAACACTTTATCTTACTAAATGGGGAATGATCAAAGAATGCCTACAGACATGTCTTTGACACTATCCTTTCAAAAAAACACTAATTGACACCTCCTTCTCCCTCAAGGCAAACCATGTGAATAATTAACCTAAAACCAAGGCCCAAGAAATAGCAAAAACAAACCTGTGTAGGAGTCCAACAAAACTGAAATAGGAGGAGGATTCAGCAGTTTAGCTCAATTTGTCACTCTGACATATTCCTAGAATATTTACATTAACTCCAGTTCCTATTAACTGTAGTTTGAAAGCTAAGTATCTATATACCAATATCCTTACAAATAATAATTCTAACAGTCTTCAATATCAAGGGTTCTACTTGCAGTATTTCAGGTGGGGTTCAAACTACAAGAAAATCAGTACACCCAGGCATAAAATAAAGGCAAAAGGCCACAATCAAATCACATTGTAGATTTCAACAATGCCAGTCTGCTAGGCAAGACAGAACAATCTGACACTTAGACATCTATGCTCTTTCCTGATGCTCTGTTCATCTACTGAAAATCCAAAGAGCAAGCTATTCAACACAGAACAGCAGGACATGGGGAGCTAAAGTAAACTTCCTTTAGTGGAATTGATTCTGTATGGATCTTTGACATGCATCCTCACTTACATACCTTTAAAAGGCTAAACAAAGCAAGGAAGATTCATTATTTATGCATTAGGTAAATAAACAAAGAACAAGAATCATTTCTGCATTACTACATTTGCTCTCACTTTTCAGACTTACCTGGTCTTTTTCATGCGGTAGAAGGCTAACAGGTGGAAGAGAAGCTGGGAAAGTGCTGGAGTATTTTGGAACTCCTTTGCTTTCCAAACTGCCATAATTCACTCTATATTGAGGTCCATCCTTCAGTAATCTCCCGTTGTTCACAGCACGTTTGGCCCCCAGACGCAATCTCTGCTGAAAGGCAGGATTGTTGAAAATATTTGCTAGGTCATTCTGACTTCTCAAATACTTCTCTATGTTTTTCAGGGAGGAGCCATTTGGTTCTTGAAGCCCTTCAATTGCTCTTCTCAAGAGTTTATTCCAATCCACATTACGAAGTTCATTACAAGCTCCTCTAGATCCCTTAACAGATTTAGGAATAGTGCCAGGTTTAACAGATGAAAACCGTCCAGGATTATCTGGGTCCTTGTAGGATGCAAGGCCTTTGTTGGTAACTTTAAGAATAGAACCATCTTGAACACTAAGTTCCAACTGTTCTGAAACAGTCTTCTTATCTAATCCATGGGAAGCACAAACAGCATGACATATTCTCTCTTCAGAAGGCCTTTGCTTTTGCTTTTTAACTTTCTGTATAGCTTCAAGAATCCACTCCGTATAAAGAGGGTTGGCAAGTTTTACCATGGTTGACCAGTAATTGTTTCCAGCCAAGGGTTACCCATAGAGGTTCCTCCTTATCCTTTTCCAAGATCTTTCAGAGGTTGTTCACACCTCAAACACAAATCAAAGGATTCCACATTCTACTTGGATGCATCTCAAAAATATCCATCCCAAGTCAGAAAAGGCAGGGAAATACCTGCTGATTGAAACTTCCAATTACTTTACCGTTATGGAAAGGTAGAAGGGATTCATTCGTGATGATACTGGTACATCCTTATAAGAAAGTCTGTTGCAACCTTTAAAAAGAAAAAAGAAGAGGCAGGAAGAAAATAGTTAATGCTGAAACAGTAAAAAGAAACAGAACAAATTCAGACATGCATTCATACCGTAGATGCTGCAGCATGCAAAAATCTGTGAAGTATACGAAATGTTCGCCAATTCCCACGCTACACCAAACAAGTAATCATAAAATCCTTCCACACTTCTCATAACATTGAGTGGATTTAGTTTTCCTAAATTCCATCACCCCAGAACTTAACCTACCGAGTTGTTCAACAATTCCCATTCAGCCAGAGATCTGAACATATTCTCTAAAACACAGTGCCTACAAATAGACCCACTGGTATAAGAAAATTACTATCTACATGGATTATACATGCACTAAGAAAAAAAAAGAGAAACAACCAACAACCCCCAACCAATAAATGCTAAATTACTAACCACTGCCATTTCTTACAGAATGTTGTCTGTAAATGCCATGCCATACGCTGATTATACAGCTTGGAAAAATAAAAAACTAAGTATCAGAACCGAGTTACTAGTATTACATCCTTCATTAATACCTAAATACACTACAATACAGAAAGGAATCACAAAGGCACTTCTCATTCTAAGGTGTGCAGCAGAGGCATGCATTTTTGATGCAAACTCTTAGAAACTGACATGAAAATGAAGTAACAGGAGGGATTTTCACAGAAATAAGCTGTCAGCATGAAGACATATAAAGACGCCACATTGACAAAATGTTTTGGTGACTCACTGTTTTTCTTTACTTATTATAGAATATACCACTCCAATAGAAACTTCAGTGGCTACAAAAACTTACACAAGAAACCTGAAAGCACATTTTGATCAGGACTGATTCATTCCTCAGGTCAATATATGGGGGAAAAAAATTTAAAAAATAAAAACACCATACAGATTGAACTAAGACAGTAGTCACCTAATGAAGAAGTAACTCTATTTGAGGTATTAGTTTTCAATGCCATGAAATGTGAGAACTTTTGAAGACATTAACAGAATTGTATAATTACTTCAAATCAAAGGAAAAAAAATAAACACCAGAAGAGGAAAATATTAATTCTCAATAAATAGTTTGTTTTGTAAAATAGAAGATTCACCAGTTTCACAGGAAAACTGAGTCAAGCTGGAACTATGTTTATAAAGCTATGGCAAGCAGCCTGTAACTAACAATAATATTTTGGATTTGTCTTGGACCTTATTTTTATTCATTTATTCAAGTCATCTTGCAATTTCAGTCCTGTTTAAAACTTGAGTAAATTATAAATAGGAAAAAACCCTGAATTGATGCAGTAATCTAAATTATTTTCAATTTGTTAAAAAGATTCCTCTGCAGCTGTGAAGAGGATGAGTACAAAACCCACCACTGGTCCCATACCTTCTCCTCCCTCTACCTCCTCAAAAAATCTCTTTATATTTAAACTCCAGATCATGTTTCACAAATTATTATACCTACACAACAGGATTAGTAACAAAAGAACAGCAGATTATTGGTGAATATAAAATTGCTCTATACCCAAACAGTAGAAATATTAATCAATTCATTTTATTAATTTGTCATTCTCTAGGTTTGATTGAAGATTAAGCATTTTCAGATTTATAAATATGAAATTTCAACTGATCAACAGAATGAAAAGACAGAGTCCTGATACAAATGCAGGGCCTGAATGTTTAACTAGCTTTCATACTGAACCCCATTGATCTACACAGATTGGATCCTGTTTCATGCATCCAGTTTGTACCCATGCAAGCTATATTTGATAAGTTCTGTATATTTCAAGTATTTGTAATAAAACAGTAACTTGTTCTGTAAACAGACATTTTAGTTTAATCCAACTTGAAAAAGCCATTCTTCCTCCAACAGCATTGTTTATACTCACTGTTTTCAGATAATTCCAAAATAACACTGTAGCTGTAAAATGCAGACAAATTTAGGGAAGAAAAAGGTTTCCATGGTATTATGAATCCTACAAATTCTCTCAACACTCTGACACCGAAAATACAATAATACAACAAAGTAGAACTCTATACATAGTGGAGACACACACACTGAGACTATTTTAGATGCTCTGCCTATATATTGAGAAGATCTCTGTGGCTACATAAAACCCCCCAGATTCCTAGAAAGCCACTTTTAAGTTATTTAAACTGTTCTATTATGAGTCTTCATGAAGATAGTCAGTACTTAATTAAATGCCAAACACTGCATTTGCTGAGTCAGACGTACTTGCCTTATTTTTAAGCCTACTGCAGTACCGTCGTATTAAATTTCATACAAGCAACCACATCACTTCCATTAAATTCCAGAACACACAGTGCAAGGTCTGTTCCAAGCACCTGGACACCAATGAACATTTCAGTATAAATGCTGTAACTTGTGAGTTAAAGGAATTTTTATTGGGCAGTGACTGTGGCAAAAGGTGAACATAAACCTGTATCTTAATGTAAAGTCTGCTGCTTGGTACAGGAATTCACAGCAATATACATTCACAACTACATTTTTACTTATTTACTTAAAATTCCTTATGTGTAATACAACCTCCTGCATACTAGTGCCTACTAAATCAACACTAGCTGAGTGTATCAGCAGAAGCATAGTTTCCAAAACTCACGACAGGATATTTCAAGAGGAAAATCAAGACATCTTAAATTCACACCTTCCAACAGAATATAAGTTCATCCTACTTTAGGAAACCATGCAAAGCTCATCTGATCCAGTTTTTGAATTGTTTTACCACAATCTAGAGTCTCTGTTATGCTGCCACTTTGCATACATGCTTGAAGTGTAGCACTCTGACCTCCACAAATGGTATGACAAAATATAACATACATAAGATTCAGAATAACTTCTTAATACCTCTTAATAACAAACATCTTTGCCAGCAATAAAATTCAGCTCAGTGATCCTGGAACTGCAAGTTATAAAGGTCTTTCATAAATCAAGTTAAAGATAGACTGATCCAAGATTAGCAATACAGAGATATAGCCATATACATGCTGAGTGACTGGATAAAGACAAAACAAACTGCTTTAGAAAAAAATTTTCCAGAGTTAACATAAGAGGACACACAGAAACTTAACATTCAGGTTCCCAAATTCACAACTAAATTTCACCAAAACTACAAGGTGGTCATACATAATTTAATATCAGAAGTGTGATACTTAACCAAACAGATTTTGAGGAAATACCAATTTTTAAGAGTGATTATACATTAGTAGCAGGCATTCATTTCTATTTATTAATTTTCCTCCCCTCATAATTAACTGTTAATCAAACCCTCAACAGTACCCAAATCTATCAAAGTACACAGATTAGATTTTCCAGACTGCTGAGCTCACAAAACCGCTTCAAAGTTTTATGGCAACAGTCATTAAGCAAGCTCTTTCATGTCATATGTCATATTTCAGCTTCTATCCACTATGGCATCTTATTTTGAAAATAAGAACATTTGAGAAAGTTTGATTGCACTATATTACTGACCAAGTCAGTTACTGAAGAACTGCAGAACATAAGTATTCAGAGTTAAATACATTACCTTTAAGACATGAAAAGCCATCTCTAGTCAAGGCTTGTCCCTTTACCCAAGTCATAAATTATCAGATAAATACAAAGAAGTTGCAAAATTGCAGCTTGGGATTTAGAATGACTGCAAATACGTCCTTTATAAAGCACACACATATCGTACAGCTGATTCTAATTAAAGAATACACTGACTGAACATGTCAGTCTTGGGTGTCATCAGTAATCCTATAATCCTGTAATAAAGTCTCTTTTAGACCAAACTAGTATCTAGAATTATTTCCAAGTGATCCAGATTGTGAAAACAAGCTGTGTAGGCAGAAGAAAAATTAGCTACGCTTCCCCCCCCCCCCCC
>NW_020799105.1:2719806-2720919 GCF_003259725.1 Athene cunicularia
GATGGAAAAGCATGCTCCCAGCACAGCCCTCCCGAGGCGCCTGGCACTGGCAGCCGCTTATCGCGCACACACACATACACACACACCCCGCACCGCGAAGGGAGGGGAGGAGGGGGTGGGAACGGGGACGGCGACAATGACTCCCAGCTCTCCAGCCACATGCAGGTCCCTGCAAGTTTCGCCATGCGAAGCACAGGGACTTCTCTGCCACCCCGTCTGCGAAGGAACAATTGCCGCTTCAGAAAGGCAGGGTGGGAACATGCAACACAAAAACCTCAGCCATCCCCTGCCTCCCTCCGCCACCCCATTCCCCCTCTCCCCACCCCATCCAACCCAGCCATCACCTCCTGCTGCTGCTCCCCCTCCCCTACAAAACGCAGAGCATTGCAATGCATTTACCGAGCACAAGTGTCTGCAAACACGTGCATCAGCCTCCAATGCAAAAGGGAAAAAAAAAAGTACCCAGCCTAGTGACAAGCCCCCTGCACTGGGAGAGGGGAGGGAAAGGAGGTTATTATGGCAAATTGCAGCCTGTCACCCAATGCAAAACAAAACCCATCGCATGCTCCCTATTATCCCCCACATAAACTCCTGGGAATCTAACCTCCGATGCAGGTTTTCCCCCCTTTGCTTGCAATGACCTCCTTTCTCTGCCTGTGTGTGTTTCTGCAGCAGCGGTTCCTGCGGAATGTGCTGCCCCTGAAACGCGATCGCGGCTCCTCTCTCTCTCTCGCTCGCTCCTTCTCTGTCTCTCGCTCGCTCTCTCGCTCGCTCGCTCTCTCTCCTGGCTGCAACCAGAGCCAGGAACACAACAACAACACAACCTCCCCCCACCCCCTTCCCCAAACACATACACACTGAAGAGACCCAGCCAGGAGAGCCAGACGAGCCGGGGAGGGGGTGGAGGGAATCCCCAGCCAGCGGATTGATTGCACCAGTTACCTTCTCTAAGCCCCTTCGCAAGAGGGGAAAAAAGAAGATGAATACAGAGAGAATACCTTGTCTCCCCTCCTCCTCCTCCGCGGGGCTCCTCACTCCAAAACACTAAAAGGTGGACGGGCAGATCAGACACAAGACTTCAGCTCGCGGCGGGGGGGAGGCGGGGGAGGGGAA
>NW_020799105.1:2720969-2722251 GCF_003259725.1 Athene cunicularia
GGGGGGGGGGGCGCCCGAGGATGACAGCAACTTGTGCAACCTGCCAGTGACTTGTGAAGCAGTTTCATTCTGCTCCCTCCTACCTGCTCTGCACACTCACGAGAAGCAGCAGCAGGCCAGCTCTCTGCTGCAGCATCAGGGTCAGGTAAGGATTGCAGCAGAGGAGGAGGAAGAAGAGAAGACTGCCATTGCATTCAGGAAGCTTTTTGCCATTTTTCTTTCCCCCAAGCTATTACTTAGAATTCTGCCGCTATTCAACTCTGTATTCCACCCCCATCTCAATTAAAGAAGCAAAAGAGGCAAGATACTTGTTTCCCCGTTGCAAAATACATGCAACTCAAAGAAACAGAGAGAAAGCAAATCCTGGGAAGGACTCCCAGCACACATGACACTCTTAAAATTACTCAGAACATGAAGCCAGCTACTGTATTATTCTTTATACAACATATAGTTTTCAATTATAACAATGATGGGCAATGACACTTGCACACGCTTTAAACAGACAGATGAAGAGACATTACAGTAACTTCAAAACTACACTAAAAGACTTGGGGTTTTGGGGAGCAAAAGAGGTACATGTGAATCAAACTGATTTGATTGCACTCTGCAATAAATCACAAGCTAGTTTCAGATCATATGCTAAAAAGCAGTTCACAACGTGACAGCAGCAAGCACCACCAGAGGAAACAGCATCAGCTCGACATGACACCAAAATCACCCAAATTCACCCTTCCCACCCTCTTCCGCGGAAGTTCTAAGCACTTTAAATACGGTACTAGTGAACACTGGGGATCATGGGAAGGTAATATTCAATGCCCGCAGTTAACCTGGGAAGAGGCTTTCACTGAAAACATTTCTTCTTGGGATAGTGATTTTTCCACAGAACGGGTATCCGTTTGCTTTTTGCAGAGTAGGTTATTTTCAATGCTCGGTGACAGAACGCTAAAGGTGAGGTCTGGGCAAAGAAAACATGGTGCGAACATCACTTCTGAAAAGTGGTTTCAGAGGCTTGAATATTCCCCTCCCCAACTTACTGAAAATTTTTGCAGTATACCCAAGCCGTGGAGATTTGCAACGTCTAATGCCTAGCGCCAAGGCATTGTCGTTTTTGACAGGGGCCTCCAAACCTTACTCCGGGATTTTTCATTTCAAAGGCAGAAACCCCAAGCCCGAAGGCTCTGCTCCCTGGGGCACGGCGACCCCGCAAGACAGGGCAGCCGGGAGAAGACGGAGACGGCGTGCACCTGTACCCACCCCACAGGGGCGACGGGCGGGCGGTGCC
>NW_020799105.1:2723351-2725646 GCF_003259725.1 Athene cunicularia
GGCCTGAGGGGAAGTGGCCACCGCCGCCTCCTGGGGGGCCTTCGCGCCGTCCCCGGGGGCTTGGGTTAGGCTTTTCGCTCAGCATGGGGCGGTTTAAAATGTCTTGGTGGAAGCACCACCACAGGCAGGCTTTGGCAAATCCTTCCAAATGGGTTTGAAGAGTTCTTCGGTCCGGAGGAAGAGGACTGTGTTTGAGGCAACCATAATTAGCCTGAGGGATGGAAGGAGGGTAAACAAATTACAGATGTTCTCCACCCATTGAGTTTGTTATAAATGTAACAAGATGTTAGGAGGAATGTATTTTAAAGGACAAGGTGATAATACATATGGGCTTAAAACCTGTGCAAACGTTTTCTCCGTGCTGTCTTGAACCATGCTGCCAAAGGCCACTCACCATGATGAAGTTTTAATACTACTCGTGATGATTTTCTCAGCTATGGCGAGCAAACACCACTTTCTGCAGAAGTATGATGTGACAAAATACCGTAGGATATATACCGTAGAGTATCATGTAAGGAAGGAAAAGGTAATCTACCTGCCTGAGCATCTCCTCAAGCAAGCACCAACTAGACAATCTGTCCAACAAGGCCATTTACCCAAACCTGAAATGTGACCCATTCTGAGGTCTCCTAGATGTCCTCTTTTCCATGTCCTGTGGGAGATGTGTTGTGTTAGATGCCTGTCTGGAAAGTTTTCTAAAAATATCTGGTCCTGAAGAAGAAAAGATAAAGATAACATTTTTTAAAAATATGCTTTTATAGTGGGTGGAAAATGACCTTTTACAATAAATTAAGAAGGCCTTTCCTAGATGTTGTACTTCATGTAGACCAGCAAGTAAACAAAGTTTTCATAATAAAATATTAAGCGTTAAAGTTTAGTGCAACTTATTCAGAGTCAGTTGCTGGAGATGCTTTATAAGGAAGCTCTTTGGTGATGTTTTAGAGCACTGTAGAATTGAATGACCTACTTACAGAAAGCTACTGGGTGAAAATAATATTCCAGCATGTATCTATGACATCATACCTGTTGATTGAGGTTTTAGTGTTTTAACTGCCAGATGCAGCCTTTCAAACATAGTGCGGGAAATTGAAATGTGTAGTGACCTAATATTTGTTGGAGAATCCTTCAAGGTTCATATATTTTGCAGGACTTGGCTGTGATTCAAAATTGTTTTTAAAGTATTGGAAACAGTATAAATCATTACAGCGCAATTTGTAGCAGAGCCTCACATTTGCAATACTATTCTGAATGTTGTGTCAACATATCCATTATAAACTTTTTCTTTCCGGGAAATTTACAACTTGGTTAGTGGTGAAAGAGAAAAATAATCTCTTGAAACTGAAACTTGGCATGGCACATCCCAGTTCAGGAAACAAAACACTGGAGAAAACTCGACAGTCTGGCCATTTTGAAATTACAAGTGTGCTGAAGACAGAAGTAATAGCACAGAGAAAAATCATGAAAGTCTCTGGTTTAAACACTTCCATTCTTTCGTCTTAATTTAATTCTTTTACTAAAAATATTTTTTGTAGGACAATATGTCATTGGGTGTTGTATTCTAGTTTTTAACATATTCAAGAAGCTTTTGTTTGAAGAGACATTCCTATGGATCTTGACATTTACAGGTGTACCTAACACTATGTAAATTGTGAAGTTAAGCACATGAACCTCTTTGTACATGAATCATCCTCCAGTGAACTTAGATCCACTATTACTGTCAATTATACTATTTCCCAAAATAATTACTTCAGAAGAATTGCATTGTGAATTTAGGGCAGTTCAATTTGAGACAGTGCATGTTACACAGACAAGCCATAAGTACCTGAAACACTTTGAATCTAATTGAGAATGTCTAATATGTTGTGTACATTTTGGTTTGGGATCTAGATAAGAAATGTTTTTGTTTTATTTTATGAAAAAAAAATTACAGTAAAAATATCCATGGAAAAGTTACAAGCCCATCAAGGAAGTTGGTGTAAGCAATAAAACTCACATATTAGTATGCCTCCTACTGTCAGACTTTGGGGGATTTACTCTCCCATAGCCACTGGGAAACTGATGAAGTACAACAGTTAATGCCCCTAAGCAGTAACAGGTGCCTAGACACCTACACATTGAATACACCCATTCCATCTGCTAAAAAGACATCCCTGGTATTAAAAAAAGTATCTAAAATCAAAACCACTCCATCTCATCTGCTTTTAGACAGAAGTACTATGACCCTGTTCACTCTGTTCCATTTATTTCCTTGCTTTAATTATGGTTTAAATATCATTATTTAAAGGATATTCCCCC
>NW_020799105.1:2725696-2728376 GCF_003259725.1 Athene cunicularia
CCCCCCCCCCCCCCGGGAAAATATATTTGATTACACATTTATATTGTAGTGTATGTAGTAAGGGTATCCTTCTCACTAAAAGTCCTTAAGATTATTCGAAGAATGCATGTTCAGTTGCTATTTTTTGATCGCAAGTGAGAGAAAACAAGAAGTTAAGGTCTGAGCATGGTCTGAGTTAAATTCAGTTCTCAGAAATCAAAATCTTAAAACTGCTATATGTATAGAGTGCTGTAAGACAAGCTGGAGACTACTGCTTAAATGAAGCTCAGCCACACGCAGACCAAATTCATCAGTATACAAAAAAGAACACTAAATTAGAGTTTGAGCATTCATTTGAAATCAGTGAGAAAATTCTTTTGCATGAAATTACTGCCATAAGAATACGAATTTCCCTGTGAGGGCTTTAATCACTGGTGCAGTTCCATTGGAACTGGTAGGGCTGTTACATATTTAGAAACAATTATATAGTTGTCCATGTTGGTATGGTGACAGATCCCTGTTTATCTTTGGAGCTGCTAGAGGGTGAAGTCTTGACCCCCATCAAAGTCTGGCAAAACTTCCTATGACTTCAACAAAGCCAGGATGTTCCTTGTGTAATTACCATACATAACCACACATATGACTACAGTCACCTGGAGATTGCCTCCCCTGGCATATGCTGTTGAAGGAAGTGAGCTTGGGGAGAGAAGTCATACTAAGAGTGCTGCGAATTTATCCCTAGCCCCTACAGCCATCCTGAGTGTGTGTTCCTGCTGATGAGCTGAACCCACATATGCTTTACTTGTATCACCTCCTCTTCATTGCTCACCTGCCATGGGTTCAGCAGCTTCCCTGTAACCCTAACCCTCAACCTCATATTCCTTCTGGATTAAAACAGCCTTTTCTTTTTTCACCTATGAGATTTATTTCTACAGCCTTTTATACTGAAATTTAATCTGAAAGATTAATCCATGAAACGAAATCTACCCCGTGAATACAAACAGAATGTTTCTTCGTTTATGTATGAGGATATGCATTGCTTCACACAACAGAGTCACTGCCCAATTTAAGCACTATTAATAAATACTAATATAGATTATATTAATATATACATGCATGTATTTATACACAGACACACACAAAGTGAATAATTTGTGAGGATATTTTCTGATCATTTGCTGTCTCATCTATTGCATTTAATAAAATTGAATGATAGTATAAAATAGTCTCCTGCTGCCATCTTACTGATCTGGGGGCTGTTTTAATTCCTGAAACTAACAGATTATAAGGTAAATGCTATAACAGTCTCAGGAGTTGTAATTGGCGTAATACTGTAATTTGGAAGTGAGTGTTTGTGGTAGATCAGCTGTCATCCCACAGGGATGGAGACAGTGACTTTTTATAATAAATCCCACATGTTCCATTTTACTTCAGCAAATATACCACGTTGCTATATCAAAGTACTTTACAATCCTTAATTAATTATTTCCTATAAGAGCTCTGTTAGGTGAATGTATATTATTTTTCCTATTCTCCAACCAGAGAGACAAAGCATAGAGCAAAGTGGTTAGAAGATGATGCCAGTTCAAGGAAAAATCTGGCCACCTGAGTTCCAAGGGACCTGCTCTAGCCACAGGACATCCAGTTACAGAGTAGCTGTGCTAGTCATGAAGAAACTAGTGGCCTGTTAATACATATTTGAAACTTTAGCAGAAGCATGCCTTTTTTGGCCATTAGCTGTTATACATCTTAAAGAGGCAACAGGATTAATAGAATTTAGGAGCACAAAGGAAAAGGCTAAAAGTAAGGCAGAAAAAACCCAGGTGGCTCTTATACATGATAGTGTCCTATAAGACTGTGTCTTTCATATACACAGTATCTCACAATACTGCATACAGAGGTTCTATTTATATGAACATGATAAAGGATTAGTAAGTGATTAATAGATGTTTTAATAAATGTTGATCAATTGTTATGAGTCCAATGGGTCGGGAGGGTTTTTTTATCACAATAGCTCATCATTTTCTGAAACACCTTACTGGTATATTTAAACACTCAACACTTTATGTAGAAACACCTGCTAATCTTGTGTTAAACCTCACAAATGTAATCTTAATAGAAAGTGTGACTCAAAACAAATTTGCTGGAGAAAAAAGGATTAGCATCTAGGCTCCACAGTAAATTGTTGGTTATAGCTATACTGGATTTAAGTTTTTCCTTTTGCTGTGTAAAATGCACTGATATGATGGGAAGCATTTTGCCACTGTGTGCAAGAGTAGTGTGTTCAAAGCTAATCCCAAGAGGAAGGCCTGGGATATTGCAGGACTCTATATCAACTGGCATCACTGAACTTGATGCAGCTTTGTGTTTTTATATGCATTTACGGTAATACTTTGTGAGGGCAGCTGATGAGATGAAGGATGGAATTGAGAATGAATAAAGAACAGTTTGCTCAGAGCTAGGGAAAGCTGCCATAGTCAGGGGCTGCTCAGGTCCTGCTGCTATGTCCTGCTGTGATTAGTTGGTCTAGGAGAAAGGGGAGGGTGCTGGTGTTTGCAGGAGCCATTTTAACACCTCAGCTTGTTTTTGTGAGCTTTTAAGTAATTAACTCTCCAATCATTATCGGTTGACTTTGTCCACAGGTTTAGGTTTCCCTCCTGCTGTTCCCTTTGGGGATATTGGGTTGTCACTTTATGAGGGG
>NW_020799105.1:2728426-2772104 GCF_003259725.1 Athene cunicularia
GGGGGGGGAGATTCATTTTAGAGTTCACACAAAATCCCTTTCACAGCTTCCCAACAGCTTTTTGTGCTCTCCAAACTGCTGGAATACTCTCTTCCTCTCTGTTTTAATGAACATTACTTTTATAACTTTCTCCAGATCCAACTGGACAAGAAGAGAGAGAGAGAGAGAAAAAAAAAAAAGCCTCTCCAAAAAGCCTGGCTTCACACTTGCTGAGCCCTTCAGATGAAAAGAAGGCCCTCCTCAGTACTTAGAAGCCAATAAAAGAGACTGCAAAGGCAGTTTTGCTAAATAAGGTTACTTTGAGCCTCTAAAGGATCCTGACAGTCCTTAATGTAACTGAATGAATCCTCACAACTTGCAACTGTGATGTGGGTGTACTACATTCTAGTTCAGTTTTAGCCAGGAGAAAATTTCCAGACTTGTCGTTGTTGGCAGTCTTTTATTGGTCAAACATTGCCAAGAAACATGGAGCAAAAGCAGGGGGAAAGAGCTTGACCATATTTTTGTTAATCCCATTCTCATCCAGTTTCCACTGTATTTTTAAAAATCCTATTAATAAGCTGAAGAAATTGGAATGACCAGAGAGGCTGTTATCAGCCACATAATTTGGAGACTGTTCTGATGCTGTCCAACCTGTGGTGTACACCAGCACTAGACAAGCAGCCAGAGCAATGAAATCAGACTCCATGAACAGTGAAAATCTTTGCCTAATGTAGAGCTGGTTGGAGCACTTTCCCTTTCAACTTCTGTTCAACATCTCCTGGCACACCTACCTTCTCATAAAGGATGGGAGTTTGGTAAATAACCCATGTGACAAACCAGCCCTGAATTTGCTGTGCCCAGACTTAGAAGAACCTTAGGTCTGCTCTGTATTGTTTGAAAATTGAGCAAGCTCCACATGAGTCTTTTCCTTTTGCAGCTTGAACCAAGTGGAGTTTGGATGGTCTCAAGGACAAAACTGCTATCTCCAGCTGAAGCTTTAGCTAGGTCCGTATAATGTTTTCTTTACTTTCTTTGTTGGCAGCATCAATACTGAGGTTCCCTTGCTAAATAAAGCTCTGACTGCACAGACAATTTATTTCAGTCACTTCCCATAGCTGCCGGTACGAGAGCAACTCTACCTCTGTTAGCTAGACTGGGAGGCCTGTCAGAGTCAGGTGGCAATATACCACATCATTTCAAATGCCTTTCAGAAACCTTTAGATTTTCTCAATGCTGCTTTAAAAATAGCCAGTGGCCTGCTGGTGTTAGGGCTCCTAACCTGACTAGCTCTGGTTGTTAAATTATTGTCATGCACAGTAGGATTTTGTATTAAATATCATTTAGGAAAGAAAATCTGAGTGAAAAGGGATTTGGGGGCCAGGAGAGACTTGCTTTTCTGTGTCAGGTAATATAAGAATGTGAAGTAGCAACTAGAAAGAGCTAAGGTGATAATATATCAGTGCTGGAAACATAAAGTGTCATCTTCATACACTTTGAACTACACAAACTGTCTCCTCGGTGGTACATAGGATAGGTGGCTGGTTATTTATCAAGATGCCAGAGAAGGAGTTGCATTATCCAGCATAATGAAGCCCTTTGTTTATTTCATTTAAAAAAAAGACGGAAGTTCTACCTCTCAGATGATGGCAGGACCTGGGCAAGCAGTGAAATTGTCAGAATTGTTTCCTTAGCACTGGCCAGAACCCCCCTGTTATCCTGATATTATTCCCCTTTGTTATTCGATATCCCACAGTGCCAGCTAAGTCAGGAGTTGTCACACTCCTCACTGGTGCAGCAGGATACAAAATAGCTGGGGGTGGGGAAGAAGACTGGAATGGTTAGGAGGTGGAAGGGAAAAGGCCTTTTTTTTTTTTTTTTTTTTTTGTGAAAACAGTAGCACCAGCTGCATCCTGCAAGTCGCTAAATTAGCCAGTCAGTTGTTTTTCTTTTAATTTTTGTGTGAATTCAAGAATAGGTTGTGGATGTCTTGGCAACTCATGAATGAGGCTCTTTATGAAAGAATTCACCTTGCAGAGGGGCTGCTGTCAGATGCACAAGCCTCTTTCCATTAATTAAGCTGCAGAACATCCCCTCTTTTTTTTTTTTTTTCCCCATCCCTCTCAATGCCTGGATAATCAGACCCTGTGTCTTTCCATAACATCCACCGCTGTCTCTCTTGCTCCTCACAGTATTTCACCCACCCTCTTAATTCTGGGCTGCCAGATTTATTTATTTTTTTAATGTAGTTTATTGCTGCTAAGTGAGATATCATGCTGCCTGAGCTAAGAACCAAGATGAATATTCTGCTACACTGCAACCAGTAGCATTCTCTGTGCATTATTTTCAGCTGAAAGGTGGCCTAAGAGCAAAGTTGGATATTTTCAAAAGCTCAGCTGGGAGTTAATCAACTCTTATTGTGTTTCGACAGGAGCTGGGTGCTTAACTTGCATCCAGTGAGTCATCCCCTGGATTGTCACTTGCTTGCATGCAAGCAGGCCCACCGAAGGTGCAGAGAACTTTCAGACACCCTAGAAATTACCTGCCATTAAAAGTGTATAAGCTAAACTGTATCGGGTTAGGGAGTGATTACAGATATAATTATGCTTGAACAGTCTGGGGAGAGAAGGTGGGCAGTACCAAGAACCTCAACCAATCCTCACCCAGCTTTGCTGTGGTCTGAACAAGATGTGTGACTGCAACTGAATAGTTTTGAAGTTTTTAGTGGGGATACTCAGGTGTATATTTATGAAGTTACATACCTGCTTCAGGGAATAATCTCAGATCTATTAAAACCACTGAAAGGTTTCCACTGACTGATGAGCTCACTATCAAACCTTAAAATTTTGCATGTTTAGGTTTAATTTTCTATGGCTGATTTAAAATCCCAGTCATTAAGAATAGAAAAATACATATATGGTATTAATGACAGATTTTTTTAAATGATCTGTTCATTTTTCTTCACTTCGAAGTAATGCTGAACATTAATTTCCTACAAATGAAGCAATCTGTACTAGAGTGCACAAAGTAATTAATCTTATTTTTAAAAATTAAAATAATTTAAATAAAGAACTCATCTGTGGCCTCAGTGCTCTTTCTGGAAAGGAAGAGACACATATAAGAATCAAAAAGAAAGCAAATACTAAATTATCTAACAGGAGAGGAATCTACAAATATATGTAATAAAGTTGCACATTACATCATAAAAATAACTTTCTCACAAATGTTGTCATTGCAAATGCCAAGACACATAGCAGACCATTCAATTAGTAGTAAAACTGAGCAAGCAAATGAGAAATTATTTACATTGGAAATATGTATTTGCTAATTTGGGGGCTTGCTGGCATTTTCTTAGATTGTCAAATTATCTATTATACTACAGGTTTTCCTTATACTAAGAACTGGATGTGGTAGAATTTGAAATCCTATTTAAATTGTAAACTTGTGGAGGTAGAAATTCTTTTTATGTATGCATGCAGGATTGCAAAGAATGAGCATTCGCAATAAACTTAATGTTTTCATTAGCAAATGTTGACTTTTTAATCCAGCACCATAATTTGGTTAAAATTAAAATATAAACATAGTTGAATAGCTATCTGTAAATGGAGAATATTCAGGAATATAAGAAAAATAATTTCATCTTCATTAGATCCAGGAAAAGTAAGACTGACTTTTTTTTGTTTGTTTGTTTGTCATCTTCTCTGAAAATCAGGCCCTGAATTTCTGTGCCTACATGTAGCCATTTCAGGAAAGACAGTAAATAAGCTATTTTTATTTACCTTCTGCAGAGGCAATCTGTAAAAATAAGTCATTAATATTTGTAAAATAGCAGTCACATCCTCACAGAGAAATTATACACAGTAACAACATATTCCTAAAAACCCAGAAGCTTACAGTAGAGCATTCTTGTCCACATCCCTTTGGCCCGTCACCCTACATGTCCTTTTTCACTTTCAGGGTTTTACTTGTATTTTTTTTTAAATATTTCCTTAGTTTCAAATCCACAGCTATCCAGAGCTATCAGAGGCAAATAGTCTAATGGAAAGTAATATGGTTGAGGAGATTAAATACAATAGTGGGCAGCAGGATCTTTTGAGTTTTAAACACATGGTACTGTCTCCAGTCTTGATGAAAGCTCTTTGCTACAGTTTTCTTGTTTGTTAAATAGGAAAAATATTAATCTGCCTCTTGGTGAAGCAGACTTAGAGCTCAGAAATGCATCTGTCTGTATAAATGCTGGGGGTTATTAGAACATGTTCAGCTTGGGAAGGGGGGGTTCTGAATATAGCGATGAACCCACTCAATTTCAATTGCCGCATACGAGTTTTTTTCCTATTATAACAATTAACCTCTTAGAAAAGAATTAGCACTGAGTTTACATGTTGACTCTATAGACATTGGATAATTGCTTTTTAAAAAAATCATCTATAGTCCAGGAAATTACATTTCTCCTTTTGCTTCTAAAATTACAAACTTCTGACTTCCCAGCTGGTAATGCAAGCAATCAAAATCGGGTCTCTTGAGTGCAGTTGCATGACACACATGAACAACAATCTCATTTCATAAAGAATTAACCCACAGCCAGCCATGTTAACTGGCTCCAATTCCTGCCACATCTGATCTGAGCACCGTAGTTCCTACTCTGTGTAGGTAGCAATGTACTGGTCAAGTAACAGCAAACCTTCTCGGACCCCTACCCCAACAATGCTCCCTGACAGAGGGAAAGAATTTGGAATAAAGCAACGAACTGAAACTCGGAAGATCTGGCTTCGTTTTTTGTCTTTCTTGTGGACTTTCTATCAGTAAGTCACATGCTTAACCTCCCAGAGTTTCATCTTCTATCATATAGAGACAATAATACCTCTTTTGACTGTCTTTTTTAATCTAGCGTATAAAGGAAGGGACATTACTCCCACCTCCTAATCTCAGCTAAGACATCTAGGCACTACTGTGATTCTAATCAGTAACATCATTAACCACTGTTTAAACAGAAGGGCCTACTTCAATTTGAAATTTCCTTGATTTTATCTAGTTAAAATGCTCTTTGTAATTTCTCTGATATTTTTTTTTTCTTTTTGAGAGAAGGTAGAAGGACAGGAGTTACTTGTTTGGAGTTGATTAGTTCTTTAAGTGCTCCAAGTAAAGCATCATAGAATGGAAGCAGAGAACATAGAATCAAATGAGGAAAAGCTGGCAAATTTTAAGTTTTTTCAGCAGGACTGCTCCCTAAAATGTGTTATTTAGAGCTTCAATTTAAAGATGACCTGTAAATGAAAGTCCAGAATAAACGTGTAACTCAGCTGTGCACTTTTGTCAATGAACTAATTTAAAGTGACCTGGGTGGAGGTTCTCTCAATACCTTCCCAACATTTCATAAAATAAACACCTTGCTGCTTTCAGGGTTTTTTTCTTGATGTTCAGTCTAAATCTTTCTCTACTGGATTTTAAGCCATTGTAACCCTAATTATAGTCCTAAACCAGTTCTTCTCCTTTATTAGTGTTTACTGGAAATTGTTATTTTGGGTAAGCAATTGCCATATTCCTCACCAGAAACCAATTAAGCAACCTGTAGCCACTTACTAAATTTTTCTGTTTTGAAGTACTTTTTAGCTGAAAGATTCAAATAAACAGCACTAGATTCAGTTGTGCCAAAAACTGCCATTCAAGGGACTTTTTGCTACACTATCCAGTCCGGAGAAAGGTTATTCATACATTCAGAAGATTGACTTTGATGGCACATGTACATATTTGTATTTGAAATTTCTAGATTGGCAACCCTTCACAACCAATTGTCTTCTCTTGGGACAGGAACATGAACCTTTATTTTTCTTTGATTTGAGAACTGACACCCCTGTGATCTTCATCATGAGTCTAGCAATATTAAATGTGTTGTTCTTTATATGCAGGACTGACTGCTTGAGTTGAATGACTACACGGTGAGGTTGGGGGAGCTGTGTGTGTGTTTGTTTTTTAAATTCACCTCCTCCATGTTGTGGGGAAGGAAGCTTTTAGACATTCCATGATCAGTGTGGATTTAAACAGCAGTTGATTTCAGCAGCATCTTACATTTTTCAACACAGTGTTATGAACTGTTGAGGCTTGGTACAGGATTTTTTTTTTTTTTTTTTTTTTTTTTTTTTTTAGATGAAAGGATGTGACAGGCCACAAAATGTTCAGTGAAGAAATAAAACCAACCCCCATACACACCAAGAAGAACCACTACATACCAGATTTCCCGGACAAAGGTGTCTTTAGCATGAGTCCAGAAACTTGACACTCCGAACTGCGCATATACTTCAAGACAGACAGGCATTTTCCAGGGACAAAAGTCTGTCTTCTTCTCCCATGATGAATTACAATGGAGCACAGCAGACACTGCAAGTTCACTGAAAAGGGAAGCTGCATGCTGATGTGCTGCTCAACTGAGGGGCATGAGAAGAACTGAGAAAGAGCTGGAGCTGTCAGGTTCCTCAGGGCTTATGCCTCCGGACTGTGGTTCTGCTTCTGCTCTACCTAGTCCCCTGCTGCAACACTGGGCAGAAGCAGCCTGTCAACTGTTGTAGGTACAAGGCTTCTCTGATACATGGGGAGCCTTATGGCTGTATTTAAGAAGGCAGAATTATTATCCATTGCTAGACAGATTTAAGACCCCCAAAAGACTGAGGTTCTCAGAACCACATGTATAATTTTAAAATCCCTAATGAGGGAGAATCTGAAACTCAGAAGGCCCTGAGTCCAATTTAGAGACAAATTTGAGTGCTTGTGACAGAGACAGATGAGTTACATCCATTCATGGAAAGAAAAACAATTTTATGATCATGCAACTGAATTATTTCTAATTAATTCATGATCGATATTTCATACTGTTGAAGCAGAGTCTGAACCACACTAGAAAAAATCCTTCATGTGGCATATCCTAATGGTGGCGAGGGTGCTGAGTCACTGATTCCATTATTAACAATTTATTTTGAGTTTGTAATTAATCTCTTAATTTCATTCTCTTGTTCCTTGACACACATAGTGAGTTGTTAGTACATTGTCAGGGAGCAGCAAGGGTCTGTTACACCCTGCAGCCCAGGAGCCAAGAGGTATCCCAGGGCCGGCAGCGATGGAGCAGGGTAGAGCAGACCCCAAGATCAAGGCCAGGCAAATTTGTGGTGATGAGGCAGGTCCAAGGTCAAGCCAGGCAGTCGATCTGCAAATCATGATCCGTAGTGGGTACAGTGATGAGCAGGCAGGCCTGTGGTGATGAGGCAGGGCCAAAGTCAAGGTCTAGCTGGAAAGTTGGGCTGTGGTCTGGATAAGCAGGGTCCATGGCCAGGCATTGGCATGGCTACAGTTGAGCTAGAACCCAGCACTCCTACTACACAGCCTAGGGTTGAGCTGAAATGGGGCTCCTGGGCAGAGGTGGGGTGGTGGTGAGGCCCCAGGTGAGGGTGGCCAGGGCCATTAATGCTTATATGCCCTGATATATAGATGCATTGTGCTTTCAAGATTTCTTTATAAATAAATGCCATGAAGAGTGCCATACATTTGCCTGCCACATAGAGCAGGACTTTAATGTTACACAAATAATAACCTGATACTACAAACCCTTGTAGATGTCACTGAGATCTTATTACAGCCTGGGTAAGAGGATGCTGGGTGTTTGCACTGATGAGGCTATTTCAGTATGATAAGCTGCACTAAGTGGGCTCAGTTTTGCATCAGTGGAGTGTATTTGCATATTGCACTGCCAGGGAAAAGAAACTTCCATATTGCAAGAGTCTGCCATGTGCAAAAATGCCGCTGCAAACATCTGAGTATGTGAGCAGTTCCAGTGAAGTCAATACTCCATGAAAGTGCTGTGTTGGTGCTAGCAAGGCTAAATTAAAGGCTCTGTGACATTTCCAGTTTCTTGGATGCTTGCTGGAAAACTCATCCATATACTGTCAGGAATTTTTGCAATATCCATTGCCTTTTGATTTATAAAATTGCATATGGAAAAAGAATGGCAAATATTTCTGGCTATGAGAATTCCAATAGCCTTTCAGAAGGATCATTAATAGAACCAACCTTAAGTCCAGCCAAATATTCCCATTTTCTTTCACTTCAATCCTTCAATGTATGCTTTCCTGTTGAAAGGCAGCCTGGAAGAGTTGTCCATATTTCCATTCTATACAACAACACTTTTTTTTCTATCAGCTGCTGATTTCTGATTTTTTTTCATTTCAGATTTTGTTTTCCATTTCATATGTTTTTAAAATGGACAGAAGAAGCCAAAATGTATATTTTCCATTCTATGTTGCATTTTGCAGTCGTGTCTTAAAATTCTTCCATAAGTCCAACACAATCTTATTCCTAAATTAATACACCTTGAAAAGCTGTCACCATATTTAAAAATCTAAGAAGACAAGTTTCATATTAAAAACCAATTGACTTTATATCTATCTAAAACTGTAGACACATGCTCATACATGTTTGTACACACATGCTTTTAGTGTAGTGATATGTTATAATGGGTTTATATATAGACGATTAAAATAATGTAAATTAACAAAAAAAAAAGATTACCAGCAAAAAAAAATGCAGTAACAGGATTAATACCAAAATTATAACCCCCAAATAAGTCAAGAGAGTCATAACATGAACAATTTAATTCTGCTTCTACAACTTATGTGTTCACTAATTTATCTACAAAAGAGATTTGTTGGAGAGAGGCCCTAAGGCTCCAAGATTGTTTCTCCAAACAGATTCAGGCTGGGTCTTGTTTGATTGACTTTTGCAACAAGTGCTGAGTCTGAACTAGAGAGTCACTGCATCTGTTCAAACAGCAGCTCTGCCAGAGATACCAATGTGGGAAAGTCCTTTAGGAATATGTTGTGCTCTGGAATTTAAGCAGAACCTCCAATAGAAACTGATTGCCCAGTACAACTGCTCATCTCTCCCTAGGCCATCCTGCAAATGGAGCCAGTAGCATGGACCTTCTTCCAAGAAGCACGATGCAGGTTAGCAGGGCAGTGCCGGTGCAGAACAAAGCATTACCTTCAGGCAAGTCGGTGGGAAGGAGTTAATAAACAAAGTTACCCATAAAGTGAGAATGCAACAGTAACAAAAATGAAAGTGGTTGTAAACTGTGTTAATGCATGGATAATTCACTTAGTAAATAGAACAGAAGACAAGGCACACAAAAGATTGCTTTGGTGAATGCTGTAGAAAAACCTGTCAGCAATAGACATCACATATATCCTTTGTAGCTTCACTGAGGTATTTTGAAGTGAAATAATCAAAAATTTGCAAATCTCAATTATGGGACAAGAATCTTCTTGTGGTGATTTCCTCAGACTCTATAGGGCTGGAAAAACCATTTGCTGGACCACCAGGCAACAAGCAGCAGTTATATCTGGCAAGCCTAAATCCAAAAGGGAAGATTATGGGTTTTAAAGCCATCGGGGACCATTCACCATCACACAGCAACTTTCCGACTATTTCTCCATGCTTCAGCAAGAGCAAACACAGAGAGAAGGTCTGTTTGAGGGCCCCGAGAGCATCCCCACTCCTGGCTGTTTGGCTGCCTGGGCTCAGAGCCAGCTTGGAGCTAGCACTGCTGAGAGCTGCCCCGCCTCCTGTGCTGGCCTTGGACACGGTGCTGCAGGCAGGCCTCAGCCAGGGCCATACCACTTCCTGCAGGACCTGCTTTTAAGTTAAGCCTTTTCCATTTGGGCCCCAGCTGAGCTAAAGCTCCTGCTGTGTCGCATGCCTGTCGCTAGCTGTGGGCCCATTGCTCTGGACATAGACCCTAACCTGCAGCTGACCTCCAGCCTGATCTCAGACCTGCCCTACCACTGTGTACCTGCCTGGTGCTCACTGGGCTGTGCCTGATCCTTGTTACCCTCGCTGGACCTGCCTTGCTGGCTTTGCCTGGGGACTGTGGGACTGGTGAGACTCCTGCCCTGCCAGCTGTGTTACTGTGCTCAGCTTACCTTCCCTTGCAGAGAGCTGGCTCTTGCTGATACCTGAGAGGATGTTCCTCTCAAAATCTCCACAGCTTTTAAAGGCTGATGATCTCAGAGAAAATGTCAATCCATTTTCCTTCACAGACAAACAGAAATGGTGGATTCAGCCAGGAATCAAACCTACCACTTGTACTACTGAACCATGTAAGGAGCAAGATTAATAGTCTTACATAGTTTCCCTTCTCTCAGCAATACAAAGAGAGGACTAGAAACTTCGAGAACTCTTTTTATTAGTCCTCCAGCCTTCCTGTACCCAAAGTATAGAGACATCCTGGAAATAAATGCCATGAAAACACAAACAGAAGAAAACAGCTTGTGTGAGCAGTTACACTTACAACTCTTGGAGTCCAATGGATCTTTCAGATATGTGCCCTTTCGACCTCAGCTGCAACCTTTATCACGCTGGCACCACACAGAGTACCACTACACCAGCAAGTGTCATGAGACTAAAATGATATAAAAAAATTGTCTTTGAACAGTAAGTCAGAGGAAGTCCAGGGAAACTGTGGTCAACATGTCAGGATGTTCTTTTCTTCTGCCTCTGCTTTCCTCTCATGCCTTCCTCCCCCTGCCCCTGTTGATTTTGCTGGAGGCTTGGGCCCTGCTCCTGGAAGAAGACTTTTTATGCCTATTGCTAAACTCCTGAAGCAGCTGCTCAGACCTTTTCCTACCACTGTGTTGTGATGCAGTCATGATTTTACCACAAAAGTGGCGTTTGCCTGCCATGAACGCCAAAGAGTTCAACACTGATTAGGAAGGAAGGCTGGCTGGCTGGCAGGCATCATGACTGACTAAGCCTGGTTTCCTTAGGAACCCAGCCTAAAGGAGGGAGAAAGTTAGAGCATGTGTGTTCTAGTAGGCAGTGAATAATCCATTAAAACTCTTAATTAAAAATTTAAACATGTGTCTGCTAATTACATCACCCTTCTCCTGCCCTCAAAAAAGCAGCAAATGAGCATGGTTGCACACCTGCCTGTGTGTTTATTTTCTTAGGATGCTGCTCACTTGCTCAGCAACCCAAATACCAGCTCAGGTAGCAGCTGCCATTGTAAAAACATTCTGGGGAAGAGCAATGACAAATATTTTCTTTTTGATAATGAGTGACAAAACTGTTCACAGAAATCCTGCTCACTGTTGCTGCGTGCCATGAATTTGTTGATGTTTTTCATATTATCAATTCTGATACTGTTAGTTCTCATCCCTCAGACAGGGCTGTTTAATGCCAGCAATGCACACTCTGCTGACCAGCTACCTGAAGACCTATGAAAAGAGAAAGAGACAGGGTAAATGATTTTAAAAAGTAGGCTGTAAGGATATGAAAATGAACAAGGACATTGTAAACTCGAAAACTGCAGAGAAAGGTCTGCCAAGCCTCTAGACCCTCAGGAGACTCTCAGTCCCGCAGGGATAGTGTGGTGCTCCACATTTCAAGCGCACATGGGGTGAGGAGCCTCAGCATGGTAAAGGGACAGCTCATATTAACTGTTGTCCATGAAAATGAGCGCTCACAGCAAATGAAACCTCTAAGTTATACTGCGGCGGGCGGAGGAAGCAAGCAGCCAATTCAATGTGAATGATAGAGCAAGCTTCAACTTTATTGATAGAAATCACACCTTATATAAGCAGTCTACAATACACTACTTGCAACTCTATTGGATACATTTAAGAAACTACATTATAATGTCTCAGCCATTGGGTACATTCAAAAGATCACATTATAATACACCAGCCCCTTGTGGCATTTCTGGTATGCATAAACATCTTTCTTGCTGTAAACCTGCTTCTCTCCCAGGGCTGCTTCTCTTCACCCCCCAAGGTCATAGTGTGCCCCAACTTATCTCCTTGTTCTCACAACAGTCCTTGTTATCATCAATGTACGCTGGGTTTTTTCCTCTGTTTACCTCAGGTGGCTGGGACCGACTTCTGCAGGGAGCTATGGCCGACCAGCTCCTGCAGGGAGCTATGGCCTTGCTCTCTGCAAGCCGTTCTCCAACATTATACTGCAGTGAATCTCCTCTGGTACATGTGGCCTCCTCAGCGGCTCTGAGTTGGCTGGGTTGCAGCCACTTGACATCACGCCACAGCCTCTGATTGGGAAGGCTGTTTTATTCACTGCCTAGAGGAGCAGGATCATGTTCAACATTGCTGTTATTTATTACAGTCATTAGTTTGGCAGGAATTGACCAAATTCTGGCAGGTAGCGTATGTCTCTGTACATGGGCATAACTGTGTTGAGCTATAGTGGGTACACTGGGTGAAAAATCAATTCCCTGACTTTTGGCTCCTGTCAAAACAGGCAGAGGCCAGAGCAGGAGGGCATGTGTGTCCACTGGCACATATATGGTAAACCTCACCAGAGGTTCATCCAATATGCTCTCCTCAAGGCCTACCTTTACACTGTGGTCCTACCACAGTCTGATGAACCTCTTGGGAAAGGGTCCAGCTGGGATATGGGTTTGTTTCCTTGGGGGCACTTAGAGACACACTGATACTGCTCAAGGCCTTCTCCAACACAACCTAGAAAAGACTCAACAGACAGCATGAAACTCTGAACCCCTAAACCCCAACACTGGGCATCACTAACAAAGCACTGCCTCAAGACTGTGAATGAACCTATGAGATAATCTTTCAAGTGATATTTTAATGCATTCACTGACTGTTTTAGAGCTTCACAGGTGATGTCTTGAGACATACTGGAGAAGGTTTCATTATCCTCAGGGGTATAGAGAAGGAGACAGCTGCCCTGCTGCTGAGCTTCCGCATGCTGAGGTCACATCCATCTAAGATGGCTGGAGTCAGTCAACTCAGCTCAGGGGTTGCTAGAATCACTAAATGATTTTTCATGTGAGCTGAAGCATCTGTTATTGCAGGGTAGAGAAACTAACTATTTGTCCCTTTAAAAAAATGGTTGTTTGTTAAAACCTGAGGTATATGTAGAGTTTAGGATGCCATATGGCAAACCTTGGGGCATATGAAATCCCAGGCAAGACCATGAGGTTAATTGGCTTTAGTCAGAAATATTGGGCCTGGCAGATCTGGCAGTGTGGTGGAGTGAGCCAGGGCACACAGTCACAGGGCCTGCATTTCTGTGGGTCAGTGTCACTACCCTTTGAGCTGCAGTGCTGGAGAAGCACCCACAGCTTACACCAAAACCTGTTCAAGCCAGGAGTGGGAGGATGCGTCCCCAGCTGCGCTCCATGGACAAAGCTCAATTACTTTCCATTTGTGTAGAGAATGGGTACATTTAATCCAGGAACAGTAGCAACCAAGATGTCATTTTACTAAGTAGCAAGATCATCCACCACTTGGGAGTAGCTAGAACTATTTGCAAAATGTTTTCATACTTCAGCAAGGAAGAGGCTGCATATTTCTGACTGTGGAGCAGAAGGCAATCCTATAATAATGCCTCATCTTTACCAATCATTCCAAATTATTCACATGAAAGATCCTGCTTTCTCTCTTGGACTTTAATGAAGCTCCTGTTGAACCAATTATTCACTAGCTATTCATGTATTGTCAGAAAGGAAATCACAGAAGCTTTGTCATTAGGAATAAGATTTGATTGGCAACGCACATGGCTTTGGGGTGGGTTTTCTTCTTCCCCTTTTTTGCTCTAAAGCCATAGCTTTTAGCTGGCAATTTCCACTGCTATAATCTGATCGAAAGTGATAAAACGCATCAGGCTGCAGTACTCAAATGAGAAAACACTCCAGATTAGTAGGAATATAATTATGTTTTTCATGACATTGATTTTTTATTTTCTAACTGATAAAAGTAAACAACTGAGGGGGGGGGAGTGCTGAAAAACAACATTTAGACTTTAGTGAGATAATTAACTCAGCAATTAAACATATTTTGTATTCAGCATTTGTCCTCCATAGCACACAGCATATGTGACGTTTGTCCTTTATTCAAATTCTTGCTTCTTGCAATCTTTTTTGTCAGCGGGAGTGGCAGTCAGCAAGAGTCCTGTATGAAGGCCCACTTCTATGGTGCTTTACTTTAAAAGATGAATATTCACAGATATGGTTTGGAAGGGAAGAGGGAGCCAAAAAGAATCATTAAATTGAGCTAAATGAGCAGAATCGAGAGGCAAGAGACTTGTGCAACAGGCATTTGTGTCTGTTTTCTTTTTGCCAGTAGTGTTTGGAGGGGAAGCAAACCAAGCCCCTCGTGATCCTTGCTGCTCTGCATACTAAACTTCATCCAGATGCAATGTGGGGCTGCAATGCCAAATGCCCTGTGCTCTGATCTGACTCAGTATCACAGCATCAGGGTGGGCTAGTACATGGGCAGGATATATCCAAGGAAAATTAAAGAACCAGAATTGAAGCCAATTAAAGAAAATCGGCTGGTCCTTTGGTAGGGCTGCTGCTGGTTCAACAGAGTTGATTTGTCCCTACAGAGTGAAACATGGGAAGAGGCATAAGCAACAATGGATCATTAGAAATCTCACTGGCTTTTTTAGCACAGAGTAGTTCTTTCGTCATCAGTTCAGGAGAGAGTGAGTGGGTCCTCAGGGAAGCTGACAGTCTCAGAAGGTATGAACTACAATACAGGAGACATGTCCTCCACATCATTGTCCCATCTTCATCTCTTTTAGAAAAATGAGGCCATTAAGAAAAAGTTACAAGTCTAAGATAAATAAGACATACTACTTGTGACTTTATAGGCTGGTTCAAGAGGGACAAGCAAACACTGTCAGGCAGAGGTGTGCAGATATGTCATGCAAAGCATGACACAGTACTTTTGCATGTCAACCCAAACTGCAAAGCTGTAGCTGATACTGTGCAAGGTAATACCCAAGCACACTACAGTTTATCTTTTTTCTTTGAGACAACAATATGTGAGTCTTTTTTTCAGGGCAGAACTCTGAGCCTCAGGGAAACTCAAATATCTTCCTACTCCGTGAGACTCCCATGTCCCAATTTAAGCTGCTGCTGCTGCTGCTACTGCTGCTGCTGCTGCTGCTGGGGGGTAGAAGGGCTAACTTCCGAGCTGGCATAAATTTCTATAGTAAACATACTATGACAAGTCATTCCAAATTAATTTCTTCCTTTCCCCTGCTGAATTTGCCAGGTTATGTGCTAAAATCCTGTTTCTTGCTTTGTCCTGAAACACTGTAGTGCATAATAAACATCAAGCCCCAGGAGGCTGTTTTACTGCTAATTTTAGACAATGAAATGTATCATGTATGTATTCATGATACATACAAATCACCATGTATCTGGAGCACAACCTTCCCTAAATCCAGAATGTTCATCTTGAGAAATCTGTGGTCCTTTATGGAATGCAAAAGATGCACCGATAAATGCTTTTCACTATGAGACATAAAATGTGTTTGTTATTGTACTGACCTTGGGAGATGGATAGGAAAGCGCTTTATCCTTACCCTGCAAGACAGGCACAGCAGCTGGCTATGCTTTAGGACAGGCCAGACTAAAATAGGTTGGTCTGTGTGATACGTTGATAGAAGAACCCTGGAAATTCTGCAAGTTGAGTGCCATTAATTGTCCCCCTAATAGGTTATATCCCTGAAAATGAATCCTGAAGTTTGATCAGTGATTTAATTTATAATTCACTGATCCACAGATATGACAACAATCTAATTTTTGGGAAGACTATTGTGATTGGTAACTGCCTCACCCCTTAAAAAACCCAAACCCACTCTTTATATGAAGGTAACTGGGACAGGAAGTGTGTTTGTGGGGAAATACTTCAGGAGAGAGATAAAATCCTATGGAAACAAAAGGTTGTGTAGGGAGCACTGCCCAAACAGCAGATGAGCAAAGGGGTTTTGCACTATATCTACCATTATTATTACATATTCTAATATAATATATATATTATATATTATTCTAATATTACAGTATATAGTGTATATATATTCTAATCAGGAGAGATTAGAAGAATCATCATTAACTTGCAACCCACATAATTTTAAGAAACTGAGATCAAGGTAACTTAAATGAAAGTTATTTTGCTGATGGTTATATTTTTTGCTGCTTTTGCTCTTTGTTATTTGTTTTCCCTCCTCTTGCCTTTCTGTGAAAAATGTAATGCCAACAAAGGGAAAAAGCCAGGGAAGATCAGTCCCTCTCTCTGCTCCCGTTTTAGATGGCTAACAGCATTAAGAGTAGGTAAGTCCCATCCTACCTCCTCTCTCTGAGTCAGCAGAGGTGCCTGCAGAGCACTGCGGGAGTTGTTGCTCAGCTCCCTGCTCTAGCTTGTCCTCTGGAGACACGCTTTCCAGTGGCTACACAGGGAGCCTGGAGAGCATGGCCACCTAATCACTTATGTCTGGTACTTACCATTGCATAAGCACAGCTGGCAAATATATAGGGCAAGAGGTAATGTGGCTATTGCCAAGGTCCCAAAAAGTAGGTATGTTCAAAATAGAGCAATTTTTAAGTACAGTGAAGTGTTAGTTCTAGCATTATTATTATTATTATTATTATTTTTAATAATAATAATAATTTAAAAAAAAGTAGAATGAGAGGTGATTTTCAAGCTAAATCTATTTCTTGACATATTCTCTCATATGTTGTTATTTCACAGTAATGCTTCGTTTTAGAGCAATATTCTACATTGATGTTAACATAGACAGGAAGGCCTTCTGAGCACACAGTTTCTCTCACACGCAGTTTAGGAGCTCTTCCATTTTTCTATGCATTTATGCTGCACCACTGACTTCAGATATTTGATCCAAAATAATGACAATGCTTTACTAAATTCCAGTCTTTACTCAATCTTCTTTACAAACATTGCTAAGGAGTAACAGAGCCTCAGGATACAGAAAGCCCAGCCAAAACTTGCCTGTGAGTACCTGGCAAAACTAGGACTAGAAGACAGATGTACTCGATCCTTCTCTCATTTGAGAAGCAGCTCAGGTCGACATGGCTCTGAACTTTGGAGATGCTCTGCCTGCTAAGATATAGCACATTTATGATTTGCGGGTTTCTAGTCTGACTTGGCTTTATTTTTCAACTTTTCATTTTCTTTTTAGGGAACCAAACTGTTCACTGGGTTTGGCAGCTGACGGCTATTAACTGTCACACTCCAATAACCAAGGGATAGTTAGAACAGCATTAAATATTTGCACTGTGCAGCAAGGCTATACTTCATCTCAGTACACATGAATCCCATGCTTTTTTCACACTGGAAGAAAACCCACCTTATTGCTATTCAAATCTATCTGTCTGTCTCTCTTCCCATATTGTCATTATGTATTCAAGGCCTGACAGTGCCATTGACACAAAAAACCCCTCTCACTTTATGCCAACACCAGTGACACCTGAAAAAAACAGACACAAAAGAATTACTGCTTTTAAAAATTTTGTTTATTTGTCCTTCATTTTTTAATAAGGTCGCTTATTCCATGTATTTATAAAAATATCCCCTGCCCTGCAAGGGTGCATGTTTTCTCTCAGAGGAACGGCTTATAGATAATTCTGTATGAAGAGTGGGTTTTGGTAACTAAGGTTTGTCCATTTTGCATGTCCCTGGTTAAATTGTAAAGCTTTGTTTTGAGCACAGTTTTTTCCCCTCATCATCTTAACTGCCATTTTGAGGCTAATCTTTTAGGAAATATCCTACATAGGCACCCCTTGTGGTCCGCTTTTAAAAAGCAAAATTTATTTTGGCCTCTGCAGGAAGCGTTTAAAGCACATAATGAATAATGTTTGACACAGGAGTCAGTTAGCAGTCATTTTAGATTAACAACACTGCTCAGAAAAAAAACCTTGCAGGGATTAGACCAAGGGAAAGATGCTTAGGCAATAACCTCTGAGACAGTTGGTTGCTGAACTATTCACAATAGACATAACTATCGCTGAAGGTCTTAAGTGTGAGAATTATCTCCAGGAAGAGAACAATGAGTTAGTGAGATATAAAACAATAGGCTCATGCTCTAATACAAGCAGTTAGCACTGCACATGTTCACTTCTCATTTAATCTGCAAGACTTTCAGACAGTAGCAGTTGGTGCCCAAATTGACTTCCCCTCTGCCTTTGATCTTATGTAAAAACTAATGAATTGTATAATCTCCAACACCTCTGAAATCCCGCTGGTTAAAGGGAAACTACCCCTACCTTTCCCATGCCTGTCTCAATTCACTAAATGGGAGCTATATTTAACAGCAGGCCAATCACATGATCGCTGAAAAGGAACAGCACAAGGATCTGTAATCCTAATGCTCTAGAGCTGTGATTGCTATAAATCCTTTGCAGAATGATTTCCTTTAAATCCCAAACATGTCATCACACTTTTAATTAACATTTCTTTATAGAAACTGTGGATAAGACCCTTTAAATTAAAGATTGTTCCCAGACTTGTCATCTTAAAACAGTGTGCATTTCTATTGTCATTTTCATGTAGAATATTTTACTTCACCTTATAAGTAAAGCTTTTTTCCTTTCCTTTCCTTTCCCTTCCTTTGCTTTCCCTGCCTTAACCCTCAAACAAGTAGTAACAGCTAGCAATATTTTTTAAGGGTAAACAAATAGCTTTAAGTGGGTTCATGTACAAAAGGGAAAACTCAAATAATTAAAAGACCAGCAGTGAGTACAGAGATGTGGCTGATACTGTCCTACTTGAATTCTTACTGCCTTCATCTCTTTTACCATCTAATTGAGCTTACCATCTTCCTTACAGAGAGAAAGAGATTGAGAGAGGAAAGTGATCTACTCAAAGTAACAAAGTGGATCATCTGCAGAAATGGAAACACAACCATTCCTTTCCTGTTGATCTCAGCAGCATTGCTACCCGCTTATGTGGTACTAAAACAAGCCTAAAATGCATAGTGCTGGACACAGGAGATGTAGTAATTTCCAGCAAAAAGGAAGAGTTTTATCTGAGTGAGGGTGATATGCTTTGGCTGGTGGCTAGTAGGAAATGGATTTCCAGTATTTGTTTTTGTGAAAGTAACCCAGGTAAGAACTCTGGGTTTGAATGATGGCTCAAGCTCAGTGACAGACTCACTTCAGTTATCCCATCTGGGATCTGAGACAGTGGCACATGTCACTGGCAGACAACTCTTTCAGTGACGTTTTTCAGGAAGCCCAGTTTTCTAACACGCCTCTGTGTGGAATAAGCTGGTAGAGGACAGAGGAAAAATATTTGTGAGAGAGAATATTAAAGATGGCACCGTTATCCATTATATAGATAAAAAAAACAACCCTTCATCAGTGAGAAGCAGGAAAGAAATACAAATCCTGAAAAGAATCCAGAATGAAATTGTCAGGCAATCTGACAGCACAAATTGAAATTATTTAGCATGATGGCAATACGTTTCTAAGTATCTATACATCATCCAAGAATATCCATTGACAGATATTGGAGAAATAATAAATGGCTAAATAGAATGGGTCAGACTCTGATGCCCTTCCATAAATTGGGTAGTAGTTTATTCCTCAGATGCTCCCACTGGCTTCAAATTATGCTTTGGAGCTGACACTCAAGAGCCAAATATCAGGAGCTCAAGCTCACCAAGCACATCAGTAGAAGAGCTCAGAAGGGAATCTCTGCTTTGACTCTCTTGCATCCTTAATTGAAAATGAGGAATAGCCTAGAGAAAGAAAGAACGACCCCCCTCTACGGTATGACTCCTTTACATATCCTCCCTTCCTTTACAGGAGTTATGCTCTCTTGTAGTTTCATTGGTAGAGTGAAGAATGCTTACGTATTTATATTTTGTTTTAAATGGGCCATAATTATCCGCCCAGGACATTGATAAAGTTGTTTCAAAAGAAATGGAAAGTGTCATGGATACAGATCAAAGGGAACAGTAAATTTAACCACTAGACCACTGGGGTTTTCATTATTGACAGCCAAATTCTTGAAGTAAGCATATGTGACCATACATTAAAAAGCAAGGACTGCAACACATCCTTCCTTGGTCTGTCAGCTTTTCTTGATTAAAATATATTGGGTGGATATCTCAAGGTAAATACCTAAAAATTAACCATGAGATGTAAAAAATAACATTATTCTGATCAATCCATAAAACCTGAAAACCATGCACTGTACCCTCTTTCAGTTTTGTTTGCAGATCCATTTTCACTCCAATATATTCATTCTTCTTCCTTCCTCCTATGCTAGAACTTGAGAAATGTCAAGTCCAAAGCTCTGTTGAGAGTAGCACTATGAAGAAACCAGGCAAGTCTTATTTGCACAAAGCTATTCATGAGTAGGTCCACAGATAGACAAGGCCTGTACATGCAGCCTTCTTCAGACAGAGTCTGTGAGCTTGAGTCCTTGGGGAACAGACCATGCTTACAATGCAGTGACTTGCGCTTGTGATGATGAGGATTTTCAGAAGTGGCTGGTTTGAAGCTCACTGATGTACTTACAGGGATCCCACTGGGTGATCTCTAAGACGAGAGAGCCTGCTGTCCAATGTATCAGAGTGGATGCTGGGCTAAACAAGCAAATCGGGATCATAGCTTTGATTTCTCCCCATGCTCTTTGCAATACACAAACTGTAATAACAACATTCTAACTCTGTGTATACCTTGTTCCATTCTATGCAGTAAAGTGCAAAGCTTGCACTGATGAACCCTAGCCACTAATTTTTTTCTCTCCTGTGGTACAAATATCAAATTGATGTTCCTTCCCTTCCTTACTGCTGAGATCACCCTTGAACACCCACCTGGACACTGAAAGTCACATATAAAATGGTGAGATCTAGCATGGACTGTGGGTTAAGAACCCATTTCCAGTTCCCACTTCAGTATGATACATGGAAGAAAGCTGAACACATACCACTGCAAAGCCAGGAGTTACTGTATGACAATTTTTTATTTATCAGTATCAAATTACATAGCAAAGTAATGAATGCAGTGTCAGATCACCTCTTTGAATACTGTAAATACAAACAAAATCCACCATATTGCTTAATTATCCGAAGTAAATTAAAAGTTTAAAAATGTGCGTTTCAGAGATTCCATTTGGCATATCCTGTCAATATATCCTGCATAAAGATTTCTGTACCTCATTTTCACTATGTGTACCTTAATTAAATACAGCCTCTAGAAAGCTCACATGGAGGAGATAAGATCTATCTGCATGTTTATGTTCATCATCAACTCACGCATCTGCCCTGAAATCACTGAAAGTACCTCTGCTAGCTCACCTGACAGATGAATGTGACTGTGCATAGAGTGGCCAGACCCTTCTCTCACACAGTGCCAGACCCAAAGCTACTGGCATCAGTGCAAGATGACCGAACACATGGCATGAGCTTTGGATCAGGTCCTTAAATCACAGGCAAAACAGCTATTCACTTTCATGGAAACTGGGCTGGATCTGACAGCCAGCTCTTACACACTCATATAAGGAAATTCTTGGGACATTTACAATGCTCTTTACACTAGTGTGACTCCACTATACAGAAAGAACAATTCCTGGTTTATAATGTTAAGTGACAAATAAAGTCAGGTCTGTTGATTTCATGTAAGTTGAGCAGGATTTGGCCACAGCTGGATACGAACTAGATAATTTAATAAAGTATTTTAATGGTGTTAATTGGCAGTGTCATTTACATGGGACTTCCTTATAAATTGTGTAAATATAACAATTTTTCCTGATGAATGAGAGAATAAGCTTCACTTAGCACTGTTTCCAAAGTTAAGATTACTGAGACATTGTAGTGGTATGAAAAGGAAAACACCATAGAAATATCTATTTCATTTAGAATACAATGAACGGAAGTACAGAAGCGTTGATGCAGGTAATTGGAAAGGTGAGGAAAGGGAAAGAGGAAAAATGTAGGCAGCAATCCCTCGGCAACATGGGAGTTACTCTTGATCCCTCCAGTTCACCAGTATCAGTGGAAGTCAGGCTTCTCTGGGAAGGTGCAACCTGAACGCTTGATAATTACGCTGGCTGCGTAATGTCCAGCCCGGATGCACTCGGTCACTGGCCGGTCATAGACGAGCTGTGAGAGAAAGCCTATGGAGCAAAGTGGGAGAGAAAGGGAAGTTGGAAAATGGTTAGATTAGGTTTTTTGTGTGTATCAGTTTGTCACAGGGCAAAGCACTGAAATACTGGCCTAACTGTATATACAGAGGTTAGCCTGCCTAGTTTAAATTTAGTATTGTGCTTGAGTGACCTGCTGCTGTTATTTCTACCTGAAGTCTCCATTTGGTATCTTCAAGTAAATTAAAGATTACCAAGACTGATCTTTATTAGTAGCCTCAAAATGATTCTATCAGACTTCTTGCTCTTTTGTTTTCCAGAGAGAACCACTGATTTCTCAAATACCATTTTAAAAGCAAAGAAGCAGTTTTCACTGCTGAAGAGAGCTCCTTCTGTTCATACTGGCTATGGCTTTGGCCCCACACAACTGTCATGCTGCAAGCTTTCCTCAAAAAAAGAGAAAGGCACATAACAAATAAATGTTATCTATATTCACATTTACAGGTGTTCACAATGAAAAGAAGGTGAGAATTTTTTACATGATGGGGGAAGTTAGATGACATCTGTTGCCCTTGATTATGGGAAATTTAACCTAAGACTTCAGAAACAGTGGGTACCTCTTAGCATGTTCAGATACCTATGTAAACAGCAAACCGTATGGGGAAAGAAGCACCTCTCAGAACTGGGGCACTTGGTTAACTGCTTTAGCTAACAAAGCCCTAGCAGGCATGGCTTAGAAAATCAGAAATCATTGGGAGCTGAGTGTTTTGAAAACCAGAGCACCTCTTGAAATGAATAGAGAGCACGGAGTCCTGAAAAGGACATTATTCATAGGTACTTGGAAAAGTTAAGTACAAGTGGCACCAGAAATTTTATCGATTGAATCTTTCATTTATGATACATTTTGTCTTGGCTGAAACTATTGTGATCAAAAGCATGCTGGAACTTATGGCAGAGGTGAAATATGTATTTTAAATTTGGAAGAGGTTTTCAAGATGTGAAAAGTAAACTTAGTATTTTATAATTTAAACCTTCACTCTGTCATTCTAGAGGTAATATTTTATTCACTTTTATCCTGTTTTTAATATGTTTCAGATGTATCTCTCTTCCTCATCCAATCACAGAAGGAAAGTGCAGCTTGCCCAGGAAAATCAGAATTCTAGCAAGCTGAAACATGTTCTTTTTAAAACTTTCATCCACCATTCCAAGTTCCTGTGTCACATTCTGACAGGCCTTGGGACCTGACAGTACAAATCTAGTCTTGCAACCCTGTCTCTCATAAGTACTATGTAGCTCATAGGTACCAATTTCTGACATATTACAAATTTTGATTCAAAGATGGTATGTTTTGCTAGCTTGCTTTCAAATACACTTTCTTTGTTCAGCTTGGTTATTACTGGGAACAAAAACTTGACATTATATTGTGATGCTCTTATTTAAGATGTGCTCCTTTTCTAAATATTTCCTTCAGTGGCACGTTAGAGGATATTTTTAGAAGACGATAACAATATTTTATCCTGTTCAATGTCTGCTCCTTGAAGATTAAAAATCAGGTCAACCATGAAATATAAGTTTAGATCAATCAAAGATAATATGGGTGACCAACAGATATGAATGGACACGTTTTCATGAATTACCAAGATCTATCTTGGCTTCTTAGTCATGACCGATAGTGAAAGGAAGCCTAGTTGATGTATAGTTTTCTCTAAACTGCACCGAATGGGAGAAGGATTTAAAGCTACTAAATCTATAAATAAAATACTTTTCATTGGAATAGGGAGGCCATAGAAAGTAGGTGTTTTAGTTGACAACTAGGAGAAAACTCGTACATTTCTGACATCAGTATTCTTCTAGAGAGCTACATACTAGCTGGAATTTCATAGATAATGACTGACACTAGCTGGGAAAAAATGACTGCTTCACCAACAAAAGTTAAGTCCATAAGAATAAGTGGAGAAGACAGGAATTTTCAGTATACATAGATGAGAATCTGAAACATGAAGAAATTGTGCTGTGAGTGCTATCACTGATAGCAGTCAGGGGATGACAGACAACACAACTGTGGTAGGATGGTCCAGCTGTAATAGCTGGGTAACAGCTGAGAAATTCAAACAGCATGCCTGGCAGAAATCAGACCATTTCTGAATAACGAGATGAAAATGGTCTGCTCTCCATTAAATTAACATGCATTCTTAAGAGAAACTTTTTTTGATACGTGGAGAATGTCAATCATTAAATTTAAACTGCCTGGGAGGTAGGAGCTTGCCAGTGTGCTTCTGGATGGTTAAAACTTGAGAGCAAGTTGTAACCGTATGTAAAACGAGGCTGTTAAGAGAGTCCATTTCTGACTCAGTAAGTATTGAAGATGCACTGGGCAGGCCTCCAAAGACAAACATGAGGCTAGGTTTTGTGAAGAGCATGAATTCAGAGAGGGGTTTATACAAGAGAGAACAACTGTCCTCTATGCTTATGATCAAGGCATCAAACATATATGAAGATAAGAAAATCCAAGGAGCAAAGGACCATAAAACATGAATTATTTTTCAGTACAAACTGGACTGAGACTGTCATCACCTCCCGAGCTCACTGTAGTTTCAAACTAGCATGTATCTTTTGTCTTCAGTGAAGCTACTTCATATTTATTCTGATCTAAGTGAAAGCAGAATCAGGTGAAAAAAGATCCTGTTCTAATTGGGGATAGAAATGAGAGATCTCTGTGAATTCAGAGTGGTGGAGAAATGACATTAAGTACAGCTGTCATATAAGAGATGTAGAAACTGCAGTGGGGAGTTTGCCCTCAAACCATTCTCATCTGTTGAGTTTCTCTTAAAAGGTATGTGTTTCATAGAAGAACTAGAAATAGCAGTATCTGACACAATATCACATCAAATGACAATACAAACACACATATCATAAACACAGAACTACATCATATACTAAGACTAGGCAGTTGGCAAAGCAGACCCCAAGGGAACACCAGAAAGCAATGTTGTTTGAGCAGAGAAACAAAGAGCTCTATCAGGTTGGCTGCCTTAGCTGCAGAATGTTCTTTTTAGTTAATGCAGTAAAAAGCAACATGGTCAGAATATAATTCAGAGTTTGCCTCCTCCAGTGTATAAGGTACTGTGATGCAAACCCCATGAGTCATACTCTCAAGGCATGGATTCAGATCTTCAAGTTCCAGCTGAAGAAGTTACTGCCCCATCTGTTTTTCACCATCCTTCTTTGCTGCTTGTATAACCTAGTACTCTGTCAAAATGAGCCAGATTAGTTTAAACAGTAAGCTGTTGAATAGTATATCTTTGCTAACCCAGCTGATTTAAACTGAAGTGGGTTAGGGAGTATTCAAACAGCTCTACCAGTGAGCAGGGCAGTGAAGGGAAGATGATAAGCAGTGGAAGGCTGTTATCGCTTTAAGGTGCCGTAACTGGAAATGCAAAAAGATAAGTAAACATGTCTTCAAACTCCTCCTACAATTTCACAGACAGAAAGGGCAAGATTGAACTCTGATCCTGTATCACAGGCTTGGGATCACAGAACTAGATTATCCCAGAACATACTAAAGTAGCTCAGCAACTATTTTAACTTCTGCCATGGCCTGAACTAGTTCCTAGCTATCACTGGACTGGAGTGCAGAACACAGTAGTATAGTCTGGCTATACCAGACAACCTCACTTCACATATTTTACCAAAACAATGTCAGGCAATACTACCATCTTCTAACTGCAGCCATTCTGCACTAGCATTTCTACACTGCTGAAGCTGTGGATGGTGTTACACACATTGTATAACACTCTCTTCACACTAGAACACAAAGGCAAGAACCAAACTCAAGGCTTTCCCACTTGTCTGCCTCCTGCCCTGACATTCAAAGTATTTATTGTTTCTGGAGTAAGAGAAATGACAGTTGCAGGATGTCTAGTAGGCCACCTTGCTGTAATTAGCCATCTTGGTAAGCTTTCAGAGTAGACTAGGATGCCTTTTGTCCCTCACAGGCATGGACAGCCAAGTAACCACCTTGTACGTAGTTATGATAAGAACTTATTTGGAACTCTGTCCAATTCATCCCACTTATTCAGCACCTTCCTAGAAAGCAAAGACAACTTTGCTTCAAAAGTTGCTTTAAATCTTGAAGTGGTACAAAATGTATTTGCATTCCCAGATTGATAGAAGTGATTATAAAACACCAATAGCTATTTTGGGCTCATAATTATTTCTTTTCTGCTCAGTAAAGCGTCTCTGAAATCACTTTGCTCTGAAAAGTGTGCCTGAAATAATTAAGAGTTAATCTTTATTATCTCCAGCTTCCTTACTACATATGCTCAAAGACAATGTTTATAATTGTTAGGTCTGCAAACAGAATGAGGAACAAAAAAGTCAAGTTGCTTTCTTCCTTTTTGTGCTCACCACCAAATGAAAAGTTCTGAAAGCCAAGTGCCAGAAGTGGTGCTTGAGGCTCAAAATCCAGACTCAAACCAAGGCCCTCACTGAAACCAGCTCAAATCTTTATGGGGATGGCAATATAAGTCTGAAAAGACACAGCAAGACAAGTCCACTAACTGACACAAAAGGTGTTCTCTTACTTTTGTTACTTCTAAGAGCTGAGCAGCACTTAAAAATCATTAAAGGAGAACCAAGTTAATTTTTTTGTGGCCATCAAAATAGACATTTCAGAAGCAATTTCATCAAAACCAGTGATGTCTTTGAGAGTTTTGTTTCCGATTAGGAGTGGTAATTATGAATGAATGCCTAGCAATTGTGAAGTTGGATAGTGCTGGAGAACGGCTTGCAATGCCATGGGTCTCCGCAGAAGCTGATTGCAGCCATCTGAGGTAAACCAAGGAAAAAACCCAGGGTAGTTATGCTAACAAAGGACTGTTATGTTAACAAAGAGAGAAATTGAGGAACATTATGACCTTGGAGGTGATAGAAAAACAGCCCTGGGAGAAAAACAGGTAAAGAAGAGGGAAGGTGTTTATGCATACCTGAAATGCCACAAGGGGCTGGGATATTATAATGTAGCTTTTTACATGTATCCAATAGATTTGTGAGTAGTATGCATGATTATTGTAGAGTGCTTATATAAGGTGTGATTTCTTTCAATAAAGTTGAAGCTTGCTCTATCATTCACATTGAATCGGCTGCTTGCTTCCTCTGCCTGCCGCAGGATAGGAATGTTGGAGTCCAATAGTGGAGATTTTTAAAACAGTTCTGGTCTGCTTTGGTAATGGTTTAAACAACACTTAAAAACAGCTCATATTGAAGCCAAATGTTTCATTTCAAATTGTACACTTGACAATTAATTTTAATGACTGTTAATTACTAATGCTGGCTGGAAATCCGTTTATAGCCTCCGACACCCAGCTTCCCCACTACTCGTCTTTCTGCAGTTTCTCTCACACTTCCAACCTTTATAAAATGCCCAAAGCAAAATTAATGCATTTTTTTAAATGCAAGAGAAAAAAGCAGAAAAAAAGCAATTATCAAATGCATTAATTATAAACAATTACAAGCTGACCCTGAGTCAGAGCCCCTCAAAACCTTTCTGCTATGTGATGTTCCCAGACAATCCTTCTCTTCCAGCTGAACCCTGAAGCACCTAGCACTCCATGCTAGCCTGGCTGTTCACCAGCAAAATTGTCCCAGTCACAGTAAGGATCATGAACAGCTGATCTGCCTCCTCTTTTTTGTATTTAAAGTTTCTACAGCTTAATTTGTGAACTGCCTTTTTAAAAATTGTGTTATTCCACCATGAGAGACAGTTGCAAGCACCTTTTCACACTCTTGTTCGTAAACAGCATTTATCACAGTTGCTCAAATGCTCATCTATTTTTATGTGATCCCACTAGCTTTCCAGGCCAGCAGTGTGGGAAGATGCAGTTTTCAAGAAAGATTATCCTAGCAATTTAAAGCCTTGTAGCTGATACGACTGAGGCTTTTTTGGATGTCTTTTAGCGTCGCTGGAGTGGGCTAATGTTGTGGTAGCACAAGTCTGGTCAGTTGTAATCAGGTGGTTAGCAATGCTGGTGCCAAGAGCCAAGCAGCCAACCTAGATTTTGTAAAAGATGTTGGCATCAAATGATTCCATAATATAGTCACTGAACGACCGTACGTCAACATGCTGAGGTTTCTCCTTTTTTAATTTTGTGGCAGATGGTGGATATTACAGCCAAGAACTGTGGTAAGCCAGAGGCCCTGCCCATTGCTATCAAACTGACTGTTGGCTATTCTAAATGGAAACGTTTTTGATTAAGGGTGGGATTTGGCTTCTGTTTTCATGTATTTTGGCACTGTGGTCTGACACATTAGACTTACAGTATATAAGACAAATTAAATGTAAGCATCTTCAAATACATTATACTTCTCAACCTTCACACACCTTAACACTTTCTCTCTCAAAATAGAGTGTAAAAATTATTCCACACATGCACATATATGTTATTAACTACAAATGTATAAATGTACAAACAAATGTCTTTCCCTCTCCTTTAAAATGAAATGGCTCTGTGCTTCTAAAGAACTGCAGTGCCAGGCTAATTACAAGTGAGAGAAAAAAGGTTACCAACCCTTTCAGAAAAACAGTCATTTAAGATGTATATCTAACAAGTGGCAACCTTGAAACCTTACTCTCAAGAAAAGAACATGAGAAAACCCTTCCTGACTATACCACTGGAGGAAAGTTTTAATAAAAACTAATTAAACTACAAAAATCTCAAGTGGTTAACTGATTTTAGGGGCTAAATTTCTGGCAATTCTAATTATCCTCTTGTGGCTTCACTTAGTGTTTCACAACCATGACAGATGACAATGAAAAACTGCAGTTAAATTCATCCTTCCTGACACCATGCTAAGCACTAGCTTCTCCTCTCCAAGTAAAATCAATACCATGTTTGAGTAAACACGTTTACAGCTTTATTAGGATGTCTCACTTGTTCTGTAACAGCTACTTGAAGCTGTGGTAACAAATCGACTCAACTCAGTTAAACCTAGAGAGCTGAGTAAGAGGCTCATCGATAAGGTTGTTATAAAAATAAACTGCAGGAGATCAGAAAGCTGGAACAAACAGCCTGGTAAATGTCAATATTTTGACTTCCAGAGAATGACAAAACCATGAGATTGCGAGTAAAATGTTTCAAAAGTCTATATTTACTTTATTTATAAAATGGTCATGTGCTAGATGCATTTCACTGTCTATGTACAACCCTCTTACACAAACTTCTTATTTTCTAATCACCAGCATGAATACTAAACCAAACCTGTTTTCATGAACAGCAGTTAGTATTGGTATTGCTGTCCTTATTTGTCTCGTTTTCTTTATGTTTACAGACACATTTTGAATGCATTGGATTTCTGTCAGGTATATGTCTTCCCTAGTCTGAGGTTATACAGTCATTTATGGACACATGCAAATAATACAACTTTGCATTTACTAGGTGACTACAAATAAATGAGTGTTTTCAGTTAAGCAGCCTTTTCCTGGAATGGAGAGGAGGTGTTGAATACACAAAGCAAAAAAAAGTTCAGACTCTAATGAAACCATTACAAGTGGAAAATGTTAATGAAAGATTCCTGCAAAAATGAGACAATAAAAATATCAAAATAAAACTCTACTACATCCCTGTTACTCCATTAGGAATCAGTTACTCAAGGTTGAATAATTTTATTGCACTGCATGTATGATTATCACTGTTTGGACCTACCGGGCCAGCTCACTGTGGCTCATAGAATAAGGTGTCATGACACTTCCCAAGGCCTGTGTAGATGCTTGTGCCCATCAGTGATTATCTCTAAGGAAAATTAGCAGTCATTTCTTTGATGCCTTTGTGCAAGTAGAAATGGTGGCTGTACCTACAGTGGTTTGGTCCTGAAGGTTGTGCAATGGATGGAGAAAACTTAGATCCTGATTTGAAGCCTAATGAGATTGATGGGAATTCTCCTATCAGTGGCCTATGCTGGCCTATGCCTTGACTAAGTACTGTCCACCCTCTGAGGGGGAACAGCTCAGAGCTGGAGGAGAGGCTTCAGTATTCTGCACTGTGACACCCTCCACATTTATCATCCTCAGTGGACTCTATTTATAACCTGTTGCATATCACCTCTATTAAACTTGCCAGCATGTCTTATTGTCCAAGAAAAGAATAATTTCAGTCTACAATATGCTCCAAGAAAGATGTGATGGAGGAAACCGGTAATAAAGTTAGAACTTCTGATGTTTTGGTCCTATTTTTAATTTTTAAGTTCACATGATGAACTTTGGGAAATTCCCTTTTGGATCAGAATCTGGTGGCTTTGGATTTGTCTCCAACAGCCAGGATCAGGGGAAAACATTTCATTAAAAGAAAAATCCCTCCAAGCTTACATGGAATATTCAAGGCACTGTATATGCCAAACCAAATACAGGTATTTTCATTAGAAGCATCTTCTCTAACTAACTGAAAAATCTACTTTCCAGGTTGGTATTTCACTTTGTTTTTCCTACTTCTAGAAAGTTGCCTAGAAGTATTCTTCAAAAGCTGAAATTCTTCTTAGCCATTTTTGAGGCATCAGAATGAAATACGCTTTTCTTTTTTTAGTACCTGAGGAAATTTTCTGAGCCTCAAAACAGATCTGTTGTATTAACATTAAATGGTGCAGATTACTGCACCTACTGCTTGGGATAAGAGGAAGAGAATTTCACAAATTTTATGTAGAAATAATGAAGTTCTAAGCATAACAAAATGGAATACTATGTACTATTCTCTATTCATTTTTTAACATATATTCAAGTACAAAAGAGGCTATGTGAATGTAACTTCATAGCTGACATTCACATGCATAAAAGCTAGGAGATATGAAGTTGAGCTTGCAGAGTGACCATCTCTTAGTAAAGTTTAGTTTGCAGGCATACTTCCATGCAATCAAGGCAGCAGCACGCAGAGAGAATCAAAAAGCAACACTCAGTGCAGCTGGAATACGGTAGCTAGACAGCCTATGAATTTCTTGACTTTTGTGGGCTGTAATAGCCTACCCTAGCATTATATTCATAATGTTCCTATTTTAATACAGTGGCATTTAATATCTTTGCCTCTTTAAATATCTGTTACAGTCCTGGATTGATACTGATCATCAGTAACAGTAATATCCCTTTAAGTAGAGTCAGGATCAGTGTCAAACCAACTTACAAGCACTGCTACTACCACTGCTTTAAACTGGGATCATGTTTTTTTTCTTTAATTTCTTTTTTACTGCAAACTTGCCATCTTCCCACTCCAAGTAGGAGCTCATTTCAGTGTGGGGAAAGTGAACAAATTATAGAAGACTTTACCATCCTATTCTATAATACAGGCAGCTGCAAATGAGTGAGGGTCCTTCTAGCTAATATCACAGCCTGGGAAGTACCTTTATGGCCACTGTGTCAATCTCCATGGCACCACACCAAGTTATATCAGACATGAAATGGATAAAATATTTCAGTGCATTTTTATATTTAATTATGTGTTGTTGTATCTCCTGCAAATATAGCATCAGCTTAATCTGACACATCATTTCTTAGGGGACTATATCCTGTCTTGATTCCCAGGGGAATGTTCTTGATGATCCAATCTGACTAGTGCCTCTGTCTCTACTCAGAATACATTAAAATAACACAAAAATATTACCAACAGTCTGCAAGCAAGGTAATAATAACTCATTAAAGTAATTTCTAACCTTCCACATGAACATTTTCTTTATCATTACATGATTTTCTAACACATGACACATTAACATAAAATGAAACGTTACGAGGATAGGTATAGTAGGCATGACAAAGTATTTTAAACGGTGATGATTTGCTTTGAGGTGTTAAGTCAATTTGTAATTGTCCCATAGCTATTACAGCAAAAATTGGAACTTTATAATTGGTTTTTAACACAGTAGGTTTGTTTTTTAAAATGTATGCAACATCTTCGATGTTTATTTCTCCCAAAGCCTGTCCAGAATGTCACTGAATTTATGGTGAGGTAAATTAGGCCTTTTAAAACCCAATTTTGAAAAATATTAATCCTTTTGTTGTGAACTGAGTCTTCTTTAACATTGATGGTGTCACTGACAGGAAAAGAGACACAGAGGCTAGAAGGATCAGGTCCTGCTTCAGTCTAATTAGGAACTTCTGAGGGTTTTTAATTCCATACACTGATCCTTTTAAATGGATCTCTCACTTCTACATGTTATTTTAAAAATGACAGCAAATATACTAATATTTTGCCTTACATTAATTCTATTATGTGTTTTTCTGGATTGCTTTTAAATTATATAGGTGAAAATGTGAATTACCATATTGATGTGACTGTATTTTGATGAAAAAAACATATGTAATAAAATTAAGATGAACAGTTGGAAACCAAGAGAAGGATAGCAATGAAAACAATTGTGATCCAACAGATCGGTTCACAATTAAATTATACTTGGACAACACTTGTTACCAGTTTTAAGTATAATGCCAGCACAGAAATTATTTTGAATGGAAATTGGTAAAAAGTGAAGTAGGGAATTAAAAAGAAAACAGGAATATTCCATGTTTTTCCTGAGTGATATGTATTTTTATGTTTTTGTTTAAGTAGCTGCAACTCAAACTGTGGCAAATTTCTAAATTGTGCCATTACTAATGTTGAAATTACTAGTGACTGGCTACACTATTGATCAGAATAATGATGTGTCTCTAGCTGAGACTGAGAAAAATCAGCCAGGAACATATAATCTGGTAATTTTCTAGTTTGTAGAAGGTCAGTTTCAGAGATAACATGGCCATCTAATAGCCTAGGTTTAGATGTGATGTTTATCTGAGAGAGTTATGAATACTATTAGAACAGATGGGTGGTAAGTCATGAACATGTTGACAAGTTATCCCCTAGCAAGCAAAGATTGATGCCATATCTGCAGCTCAGCTATTATACTCAGGTATGCTGTTTGTAAACCAGGAGTATTAAAGATGGGCAAAATGGGCTGTCAGTCAAAATGCTGATGACATTAAGAAGGTATTTTTATTTCAAAGCTTCATATCGCATCAGCCATGATCTTAGTAACAACAGGATTGCTCACAGGCAATTAGCCACCCATGTTGTATAAATGAAGACTAAGAGAGTGCTGATTTCTGTATAACATTTATCTTTAAAGAAAAGACAGAACAAAGTAATATTCCCTTTTCTCTTTCTCATGAAGATGAATTTTGTAGCAAAAATTAGCCATAACAAGTTACATGCACATACACATTTAATTGATATTCACCAAGAAAATACCCCTCACTCCCAGCAGGCAAACAAAATTGCATCTCAGAGATCTGGTGTTACCACAAGGCAATACTTCACAGCAGTGATATTTTATCCACTATATTTCTTTCTATCAAATGTGATTAAAGAAATTATGACAACTTCCCAAGGTATCTTAAAGAAGTATAAAAAACCTTAAACAAATTAAAGACCACTGTAAGTGGATTAAGTAGCTTCTGATATCACACTCCTGCTGTTCAGTAAAGAACTGTTCCTAGTTCCTTGAACTCCTATTTCAACAAATCCAGAATGTTTTAGGGGTGGTGAAGTATTGGAGAAAGAGCGGCTCTTACAACAGAGAGCTGCCTTAAAACAGAGAGAATATTTCATTTCTCTGCAATGTTTTTAGTGAAAACAGATTCTTCCACAATCTTATAGAGCTGTATAAATTAATTAAAGAACTTTCTTTTCAATATAGTCACAAGCTCAATCATAATTTAGTATTCTGACAAAACATTCAAATCACCTGTCTATGCTGAAGGCATTATCTGATCTTTTGGGCATGTTTTGCACTCCTGGTATAGCCATACAGCAACTATCCATAAGAACTTATTTCATTTTTCATACATGCACGTGTGTCCATCCACACAATTCCTTCACACGAAATTCATAAGAGACTTATTAGACAAAGTCATGAATATAGTCCATCTTTGCCCAGTATCAGATTTATTGTGAGAAGACAGAATTCACATTGCATACAATTAATTTTTTAATTCAGTCAGCTTCTACTCTTTAGCCACCAACAGTGCCCTCTGAGGATGACTGAGGCTGGCTTTTCAAAGGAACAGGAAATAGTACCTGGGATCCTAACTCCTACAGGACTGGAACCCATAGGACCATAGCACAATTTAGGTTGGAAGGCACCCCTGGAGGTCACTTTCTCCGGTCCCTGGCTTAAAGCAGGGCCAACTCAGATGATTTTTTATTTTAAAGATTCTTGGATTCCTTCCATAAATGATGGATTCTACAGAATAGCAGCATAAGAATAATGATACTGGATTAAATTCTGTTTCCATTTTTATCAATAGTATACTTGTTTAAATTCACTGGCTTCAGTCAAGGTATTCCGAAGTTATTACTAGTGTGTTTAGAAAACAGAACCAGACCTTTTTTAAAGAAGGTTTCTGAATCAAACTTTTAATAGTAGAGGAGTAATGATGAGCAATTATTCACTATGGGTTCTCTGCAAACCTATATTCATATTTCTTGTGCTGTGTCTTTATAAACATACATATATGTATAATATATTCAAACAATGTTTCACATTAAGGATAATATTTTAACATTTCAATAATGTAGAAGTATACCAAATATTACTTAGCTCTGAAATCAAAGCTAGGTGTTATAGAAAATCATTTGCATTTACCTTATGAAAACAGGCTAAAATATGAACAGTGTGATAAACTTTAGGCTAACTCTTAGGAGTCCAAGGTCTTTATCTAATTTGTGGAGGCATTTAGATTAAGATGGAAAAATAACATTTAGAATTAACCTCTATATTAAAGATGAGGGAATAGCTTTATTGAGCCAGTTTGACAACAGAAACAGTAACAAAAGGAGGGACTTATCTCCATTAAGCTCTGTGGTCTCTAAAGAAAAGATAAGGATGCCATGAGGCACATTCACACAAGGACACATATAAAAGATGACAATTCCTCTTTTGGTGCTGTCCCTGTCTTCTATCAAGAGTAGTTCTCTGATAGCTGAGACAGCAGTTGGCCATCTCGTAAGACTCATGCTAGGTTGCACAAGAGAGAGAGAGAACTGCTTATTCTGTAAACGTGCACCAAAAAAATTCTGAATGTAGCTTTCAAACTATAGCTAGCAGCTTTATAAGATTCCTCAGTACATGAAAGCTGCCAATGCGATTGTTAAACTGATAGGTGGTTTGAGCCATTGACCTCAGCTTTGATACCGGCAGAGGCAAATTGCTATCAGCTCGTATTTGGCACCGTACAATGCTTAATGAATAGCTTCTTCTATCTCAGGATTTCTTTTCCTTGAGAATGGTATAACATCTTTATAACATGGTGCTAAGTAATATACACTTGGAGTGATCATTCTGTCACTACTTCATCACACTACTTGAAAATGATTTGTGATTACATTTCATACTCTAGTACTTTTCATGTGGTATATGATTAAATCATAGTGGATTACTAAGTCAATATATTTATATTGACAGAACCTGAAGAAACATTGATTTTACACCTTCTCCTATTAATTTATTATGAACTCTCTACACAGTTCCACTGAGTAGACAGAATCTGGGGGAGACATTTTGCAGGGAACAATGGCAGTAACTATCAGAAAAGATGCTTATTGTTTTCATTAGTTATGGTGGCAAAGACAAAGGGGAGTCCAAACAGAAGGCAGACCAGCTCTGGTTAAAGAGAGCAAGATGGCATAAAGAAAAGCATAAGATAGCAAAACTGTCCATATTTCAGTCTATTCACTGCCATTAAATATGCTTTGATTATCATTATGGCAAAGCTTCAAACTGGGGCTGCTACTAATAAATAAATGTTAACTTCACGAGTAATAGAATGTTCCCCAAACTCTATAAACGAAGGCTGTAATTCCATTAAGAGAACTTTTGTGACATAAGCAATGTCAGCAAAGCTCAAGTGATTTGTCAATGTCATCAGAATCTGGAGGTGGAATTGCAACTTTAATTTATGGGTATTTCAGGGTTTTATAACCAAAAATTTGTGGTACCCCTCAAATCCATATAAGGGGGCCAAGATGCTACAAAGTAAATCATTATTGCTTGAACTTCTAAGAGATAGCAGTGTTGCTGGCAAGCAATAAAGGCAGAACTCTGTTACTATTGTTTAAAGAAATGTTTTTACCATAAAGATACCTGCAGCAATTTTAAAACCCAGTTTCTCATTCATTAACTGCACCAGCCTGAGTGGCAGATGACTTGATGCCTGCAGTAAGAGGCAAGAAATTCAGAGACATTCCTGGTAACAACTTAATAAAAACACATTTCAACTATAAAAAAAGCAGTTTATTTCTTGTTGCTAGCTGTTGGAGTGATCTAGTTCTCCTTGAAGGCCAATGGCTTCGTGTTCAGAAATGCTGAACTCATGAATCAACTCACCAAGTCAGAAGTGCTCAGAAACTTGGTGTCTTTAAACTTTTTCATGACTTTAAGATTTCAAGACCTTCAGTAGTTAGATAAGTTCTAGAGAAAAAAAAAACCCCAACAGATTTCTTATTTTCCAATTTCACATGGAGAAACACATGAGGAGTGATTTGCCAAGTTGGCATAATTATTGAGAAGGAATTTCCTTACAATCTGTGAGTTATACCTCTGGAAGAAAGTGCTTCCATGAAAGACCTTTCAAAATATGATAGAGTCTAACAATCTCCTAATGTAAAATAAATTCTGGTTGATGGGGTTAGTTCTCATTATATCCCACATTTGCCTCTCAACCAAGACATCTGCTCCAACAAACCCACTGTTCAGTCACGTTAATATACCTGTCCCAGAGAAGTATGGAAAGCTTTGCCACGGGACTCTTGTTCTCTGCTGTTTGAATAAAGGAACGATGTTTCCAGGAGAGTATCTTATAACACTGAGTGCATTTTTTTTGTCAAGGGATGAATCTTGAAACATTTTACTACAAGGACACTAAAATCAAAATATTACATGTACTGTTGCCTAGGTAGTAACAACTTGATAAAAACCACAATCAAAGAAAAAACCTAGAAATACACTGAAGAGAATATAAGCTTCTCATTATAAAAATTTTGTCAGGACAATAACACTGCATCTGGCTCAATGCTAGAATCAACAGAAGATATATATGTTGAGTACTATTACCACCATTACTGCATAGGGCTTTCTGGTAAGGAGACAATAAGGAACTTTTCCTTTTGCAAATATGTACTTTGAAAACACATGAAAAGTGTGATATAGATAAAATACAGACATTTCCCCCAAATGAAACACAGACCAAATCAAAGCCTATCCAGCCCAGTATCCTATTTCCTACATATGGGAAGGAAAATGAAATGACTCCATGAAGAAGGAGACCACAGTATAGAAGACTAGAATCAGCTGTGTATCTAGACTGTTATGACTCCCAAATCTCCCATCTGGACTAAACTCAGGAAAATCGGTGCTCTGAGGAGAATAAATGACCAATTTATTATTTATGGGGTGACAGAGGAGAACTAAGGTATCTTAGAAGCTAATAGAAGAACTATGGATATTCTAAAGCTCCTGTTGCTTCGAGTCACAGCGGAGAGAAATATGGTGCAACAAGAACCTAAGCTCACATACCAATACTCAGGTAAGTGTCTAACCACAATGAGATTTCAGACAGATTTGCAACTGCTGAGCCAACTTCCATTACAGAAGGAAAACCATCTGTGTTCCTTTCTTTCCCTGGTACCAAGGGAGAGCTGTACAATGCCATGCTACTACTGGGCTGCACTGCACTTGTGCTCCATACAAAAAGCATCTGATGCCTCACTGCTATTTGTGGGGGAACTGAGGAAAATAATACATGACCATGAACAGTGATACAGGACCTTTGTTAAGATTACCCCAAATACACTGAAGCTTGCTTTATCCAGAAATGTTATCTCAATAGACAGAATGATAAAGGGCAGTTGATCTTTTAGAAGTTTTTTTCTTTTTCTTTCCTTCCTTCCCAACAGAGTTTAGCATTTTCCACATAATTTCTCCCCCTGGAGAAAGAAATCTCACAACTGATCCAAGACCAGCCTGACAGGAGTGCCTGACTCCTTACACTGCTGGTGAAAGGTAGCAGCTTGGAATAGAGTCTGATGTGGCTTACATCAGTCTTCTCATTCAGGATGTTCTGAATAATTTAACTAAAGTCAATGTTTTAGCCCTTCCACAGAAAAACAACAGCTATGGCAGTACCAGGGAAAAGGATATAATTTAAAGAGGAAGGGTTATGGACCAGGCAGTTCCTAAAGCCCAATTATTTAGCTGCAATAGTCTTCCTGCTATCAAACCTGGAAAGAACAAAAGTAGGATTATTAAAAAAGTCCTGATCTCAAACTGCCTAAAATATGAGGAACTGAGAATACAACCCAAGATAAACATGGCAGACACATGAAAAGCTGCTTCCTGCTGAGGCAAAGCTTGGTTGATGTCTACCATATTGCCCACCTGGGCCCTACCCAGTATTATTTTATTTTTCAGGATCTGAAAACAAAATAGGCAAGATCTTTTCTCTTTTTTCAACAAGAACAGCAGCTTACTGGCACGGATGATACACAGAGCACATATATACAAGGACAAGCACTTGAAGAAGATCTTATTTATGTTATAGTCACTGCTACTTACTGGTTCAAATATAGTCTTGTTTGTGACTTAGGAACAATAGAGAGTGACAAGCGTGTACTAAAAGGTGTATGAATAATATGACCTAATGTGTTTCTCTATTTCTGTCCTCTTTGATTCACGAAAGCACCAAAGCAATGAATAATAACATTCCTATTTTTAGCCAGATTTAAGCATATACTGAAAATTTATTATTTGTTTAAGTGATGTATTAAGTACGGATGGAATTACTCACAGGCTTAAGATTAAGCTATGTTGAATACTTTCTTGAAGTGGGACACAATTCTGAGGCTTTAATTTGGTAACACACTGCTTGTTATCTCCTTCAGAGTTACAGGACTGAGCCCTGCAATCCTATTTATAAAGTCTCTTTGGTAATGTTTCCAGTAAATTAGTGACTAATGGAGCTCCTTACAGCTACTATGCACTGGATATTAGAGCCTTCAGGATGCAATAGTGCATCACAGAACTACATGTATGAAGGTTACAATGAATGACAGAACTTTTGGATTAGATTGGTTTTTGGCTTATATTGAATCATTTTTAAAAACAGGCATAGACATAACATCCTCTTTTTTCCTTAGAGGTTGTGCCAAAAAAAATAGTAAGTTTGCAAATGGATATTAAGCAATGCCAGATATTTTCTGCATTTGTTTTAACAAATTAACCCTTCGTGTTCTTTTCTGATGTCCAAATAATTGTATTGGAAGCAGATGTTCTACCAAAATTGACACAATCAGAAGACATTATGCTCACTTATTAACATATTGTTTAATATTCACTACAACCTGTTTTAAAGAACAACAATGTGTTAACATTTAAGCCAGGAAGGATTTCTGTACACTATATAGTACTTTTTGCAGCTTGTTTATGCAACAGTTTGACAGATACAATTAATCTCATGAAAATGACCATAGTACAGCATAATAGCATATTATTTTAAAATAGAACACACTTTTGCTTTGAAAATCAGAACTTAATTAAGCCATATAACTTCAGGATGCAGAGAAAAGCCCTAAAAGAATGAAGTGCACTCTGAAGGACAGTTGAGTGAAAAAAATAGTAATTTTATACACAGAGAATAAGAAAATAATCTCCAAACAGAGAAAGAAGTAAGAAATACCTCCAACGAATGCATCTCCAGCTCCATTGGTATCCACAATTTCACTCTGATCACTCACCAACACAGGGAAAGTAGTCACTTCATTTTCTATAGTACAAGGGGAGAACAAAACATGAGTTACTTGGAAATATGACTTTGAAAACCACAACAAACAGTGAAAATCAAAACAATTCAAAACTGGAGCTCTGACCTTTAACATGATAATTTGGATAAAAATAGATTTGGTTTATAATTCTGTATTTACTGTGTAGGGATACAGGAACACATCTGATCAACCTATTTGCTGTGAATATTTTCATTAATTACTTCCAGCCTCATTTCTTTATCTCCTAATATTAAGGGCAAAAGAAAAAAAGTAAATCAGGAGGAACAACATAAAATACCTAGACAAGACTAAGAAAAATCCATCCTGCCAAAACCAGTGCTTCTTATTAGTTGCAGAGAGGTGATGTGGCCTCCAGAATGGCCAGTCTAAGCCTCCAAAAGTTCAGCACAAATTGCTGCATTGTAAAAAACAAAATGCACATGAACTAACTAAAATAAAGCTGTGAAATAAAAAGCAGGACCTAGTGTAAATCAAAGTGTTCTCAAATTGCATCTTTTTAAAAAACACATATACGTAAGAAGCCTTGCAACTTGCCATCTGACTAGATTTGGTTTCAAGATTTCAATGACTTCACCCTCTTCCTTAGCATTTAAAAAAACCCCCATTTCCTCTGCAGCTCCCTGCCCTCTACCGGCACTCGTTAAACCTATTGCAATAGGTGGATACTCAGCATCTTCACCTCCAATTCACTGCCACACCACAGTTCAACATAATTACACCACTTAGGTATGATAACTTTAGAGTTCTAGGGTTATAAATTTAATATATGCCACTAATTAATCAGCTATGGCTTTCCAGGTGGTAATGTCATAATGACGTGATAAAAATATAATTACCACCTTGTCACAATACCTTGTTAAAGTGTAAATTACCCCTGTAACAGAGCCAATGGAAGTTCTGCCTCTGGTAGTCAGTATGCATTAAACTGTCTCAGAGCAAACAGATTGTCCTTTGGCAGACAGCAGGAATTAAAAAAAGGGGAGGGGGAAGAAAAGCCTGTCAACCAGTGAAAATGAAAACCATCAGAGATGTTTTCTTTTAATTTTTGGTAAAAATATAAATAAAATGGGGAATAGATCCTCCAGCAGCTGAAAGCTGGAGATTAGTAGTTTCTTCACTGTACAGCAACAGAGCAGATCATAAAAATTGCTCTTACACTGACGTACACAGTAGCAAACAAGGAAACCTAGTTTGTGAGGCATATAAAGAATTCACAGTCTCAAATCAGGCAAGTCTGTGTATGCTGCAGAGGTACCAGAAGGATCCTGGTTTCTGTGAAATGCAGTGTATCAGCTCTACTGCTCTTCACCATCTGCTACTAAGTGAACCAGGCAGATATAATGATGCTGCCTCCAGAGGGAACTGTTGGCTGGCCCACCAGGAGGGGAGGGGAGGGGAGCATTAGCAACAACCATCCATGAGAGGCAAAGGAAAAAGAGTAATGAAAACCATAAGATGAATATTCCAATTAAAGAACAGGTTTCAGTCAGTTCTCAGTGCATCCTACTCTCTATCCTGTTAAGAAAGCTATTTAGAAATGTGCTTCAATGCTGAGTTGTGCTCTTAAGATAGTCTTCAAGAGCAATGTTTTTTAGTAATTTTAACAGGATTCATTTGAATTGGAAATCAAGAGAGGTCTTACATTAAACTCTGCCAGACGAGCAGTGTATTCATCTATTTCATAAGAAGGTATATATGATTTGCTCTAGATAATACTAAAACAATGAACAAAGTGATAACTCTGTTGAAGACACATTGTAATAAACTAATCTGCTTCCTTCCCAAGTGTGCATGGGCACACACAGATGTTCTCTGTTAAGTACACAGTAGACACTTCCATATGCATACAAATGTATGTGTTTGGGCACAGAGAGTGAATAATGCACAGACACTGTATTTTGAATGCTGTTAATGGGGCTTGGCATCAAATAAGACTCCATTCAAGCAAAGTAACAAGTGAAAGTTCTCACCATCATCTTTCTCCTTTATTTTCCTCCTCTGTCTTGATTTATTTCCTCAGCTCCCTCTAGTACTTGCAGGTAAGTATTGCAATATGAGCTCTTATTCTATTCTTTCTGCAGTAAATGTAATTCTAAGTAACTGAATTAGTCTAAAACCCCAAATACATCAAGGAATTAATCTGGCATGAGAACAATCTTTTTTTTCCTGATCATAGTTTTCTCTCTCTACCTGGGCCATACATACTGTCTCTACAAATTTATTTCAAGAGGAGAAATAATATTGTATTTTGAAGTACTGAAGTTTCAGAAGGAGACAGCATGGCTTTGGAGCACATACTACATTATAAAGATATTACCATCTGCACATATCCAATAGGCAAATCATCTTTCTTTAACCTTAGGAGAACTTGTACTAGCATAGTAGAGTCTACTAAACTATAGTTAACAATAATACACATTGAAAGATACAACAAAATAGTGAGGTTTTTTTTTTCTTTCCTTCACAATAAATGAAGTCAGTTAAAATTAAAGCTGCCATTAAATTACCTTCCCGTGTCTGTGTAATAAGCATAAAAATAGCTAACATCTCTCACTGATCTGTTTTGTAAAAATTAGGCACAACAGGGTGAATTAAGATGAAGCAGAAGTCTCCATTCTGAATGCCATTGTTTTTGTGACTTTAATGTTGCTTTAACTTCATTTTTGTCTGTGATCTACTATGTCATAAAACTCCCAAATCCATCATAGTGAACATAGAGATACCTTGGCTAAGTGCACTGGTCACCAGTGGCCTTGCTTTTCAAAGTCAGTTCCAATTTCATTTATCATTCTGAGAGCTTATGAAATAAAGAATAATTACGTAAGTGTTTTGAAGTCCAAGTGCTACTCCTCTGGGCATAAAATCCAGTGTTCTATTTTTAAACAACAAATATCTTCTATGGTAAACACCCTGGGATACAACACATTCTGCTTGGATATAATTTCCTGGAAGTCCAGAATTGTGAGTGCAAATTGAAACAAGGTGTCTATAATTGGGGAAGTTTTAGCAACAAGCATTAATGAAATTAAAATTTCAGGACTTTGATTCAACTCTCAATGATTTTACATTAGTGAGGAACTCCACTGGTTTAGACTGATATAGAAATAACAAAAATAAACATTAATGTGGTGATTTCATAGACTGAAGACAAAATTCACAGATAAATCAGAAGAAATCAGCTCACTGGTAAATTTAGTTATTGTTACTTTGTCACATGTACATAAAGGTACAAAATCTATCTATTTCAGGCAAAAATATGTGCTAGCATATCTAGCTTAATATATTTTTGTAGGTAAAACAGTCTGGAGTGATAATAATTGGAGAGCAATATTAACTGAAAAAACAGTGCTCCTTCCATTCTAATACACTTAAGCTCCCAAATGAACACAAGTCTATTTCATGATGTTAACTCAAACAATCAAACTCTGATGATAGCTACAAAAACTACAGGTCTGTCTTTAAACCAAATTAGAATCACAGACTACACGTCTACCCTTAGTACAGTAATAAACACCAGCAAGCAATCATTACATCCAATTAGGCTGAGTACTTTCCTTAACTGGGTCATTTACCAGTCTCTCTTGCTCTTAAAAGTAGATTAAATGTGTAAACTTACATTTAATTACCTGTAACAGAACTCTTATGGGCAACATGTTGGAGTGTCCTTAATTTTGTTTTAAAATAAAATGAGGCAGGGAGCCCTAAAATATATACAAAATCATCTAGCTATTTCCTCAAATCATCTTTTGATCCGTGAGCTGGTAGTGGTAGTACAGATGCTTACAAGATGGAGACACATTCAGGTTTCTTTTGTGAGCTTTAACTTGTAAAAAAAGGAACAACTGTGAAACAGAATTCTGTCCCATCTCTTCCCCACCTCCATCCTCTCTAATTTTCTTTAGATCAGGGGCCAAAAACAGATAAAAAGAAAGGAGGGGGGTGGGG